>NC_066585.1:227749079-228056222 GCF_024323335.1 Lathyrus oleraceus
GACCACACTCTCCAGATTGTCATATCAAGGTCCTCCTATGAGGCATAGTGGTGTTGTTGTGAAAGCTTTTGATGGGTCGCGTAAGACTGTGATTGGGGAAGTTGATCTCCTAATCAAAATTGGACCAAGTGATTTCCAGGTTACCTTTCAAGTAATGGACATCCACCCATCATATAGCTGTCTCCTTGGTAGACCATGGATTCACGAGGCTGGCGCCATGACATCCACCCTACACCAGAAGCTGAAATTTGTTAAGAACAAGAAACTGGTTGTGGTAGGGGGAGAAAAGGCTCTCTTGGTTAGCCATTTGTCTTCTTTCTCGTATATTGATGCCGAGGATGAAGTTGGAACTCCGTTCCAAGCTTTATCTATTGATGAACCAATTGAGAAGAAGTCTCCTTCATTTGCTTCCTATCGTGATGTGAAACTGGCCATTGAATGTGGTGCAGTTGCTGGTTTAGGGAAGATGATTGAGCTTGAAGATAATAAATCCCGGGATGGCATTGGCTATTCCTCTAGGGCATTCAACGAGCTTGGTTTGTTCAAGAGTGGAGGCTTCATCCATGTTGATCAACCTGAAGAGGTTGCTGCTATCTTGGAAGAGGATGCAGAGGATCTGAACAATTTCATCATACCTGGTGGTGTCTGCCATAATTGGGTCGCTGTAGATGTTCCTACAGTCATCCATAGATCAGAGTAATTGTTCACTTTGTTTAAAACCCTTCTCCCATGCCAAAAGGAGAAGTGATGACATTGTTGGCAGCATATATACAATGATGTTTTCATTCAATTAATGCATTGTTAAACATTTGTTTTTCCATTTGTTTTCACTTTTTGCCTTTGCATGAAATCAGTGATCACAAAAAAACCCATAAAAAACAAGAATAAAAGCAATCTTTTCATCTGCATAATGATTTGTTTGTTTTAAATTCTAAAGTTTTTTCATTAACCAAAATCATTATGCAGGTTGATCCTAAAACCCATTGAACATAATGATCCAACGCCATCTCCCAATTTTGAATTCCCTGTATTCGAGGCAGAGGAAGATGATGTTGAAGGGATTCCTGATGAGATTACCCGTCTCCTTGAGCACGAGAAGAAGATCATTCAGCCGCACCTTGAAGATCTGGAAACAGTCAACTTGGGGTCTGAGGATTGTGTTCGTATGGTGAAGATTGGGGCACTTCTTGAAGAGTCTGTCAAGAAGAGATTGATTGAGTTGCTACGAGAATATTCCGATATCTTCGCTTGGTCGTATGAAGACATGCCGGGTTTAGATACAGATATTGTGCAACATTTCCTGCCTTTGAAGCCTGAGTGCGTGCCTGTGAAGCAGAAGCTCAGAAGAACTCATCCAGATATGGCAGTGAAGATCAAGGAGGAAGTTCAGAAGCAAATTGATGCGGGGTTTCTGGTGACTTCTACATATCCTCAATGGGTGGCCAATATTGTGCCTGTTCCTAAGAAGGACGGAAAAGTCCGTATGTGTGTTGATTACAGAGATTTGAATAAAGCTAGTCCGAAAGATGATTTCCCCCTACCACACATTGATATGTTGGTAGACAATACAGCTCAATTCAAAGTCTTTTCGTTTATGGACGGATTTTCCGGTTATAATCAAATCAAGATGGCACCCGAAGATATGGAGAAGACAACATTCATCACACCTTAGGGAACATTCTGTTATCGAGTGATGCCCTTCGGTTTGAAGAACGCCGGAGCCACGTATCAACGAGCTATGACCACTTTGTTTTATGATATGATGCACAAGGAGATAGAGGTCTATGTTGATGATATGATTGCTAAGTCCCGAACGGAAGTTGAACATGTTGAGCATTTGTTGAAGCTTTTTCAGCGTCTGAGAAAGTTCAGACTTCGCCTGAATCCGAACAAATGTACATTTGGAGTCCGTTCCGGCAAGTTTTTGGGTTTTGTTGTCAGCGAGAGAGGTATTGAAGTTGATCCTGCCAAGGTCAAAGCAATACAAGAGATGCCTGCACCCAAAACTGAGAAGCAAGTCCGAGGTTTTCTTGGCCGCTTGAACTATATTTCCAGATTTATATCCCACATGACTGCCACATGTGCGCCGATATTCAAGCTCCTCCGGAAAGATCAGTCTCATGATTGGACCGAGGATTTCCAGAAAGCTTTCGACAGTATCAAGGAATATCTGTCTGAACCTCCGATCTTGTCTCCGCCTATAGAAGGAAGACCTCTGATTATGTACTTGACTGTTCTTGAAGACTCGATGGGTTATGTACTGGGTCAGCAAGATGAAACTGGAAAGAAAGAATCTGCTATATACTACCTCAGTAAGAAGTTTACTGATTGTGAGTCTCGGTACTCAATGCTTGAGAAGACGTGTTGTGCTTTGGCTTGGGCTGCTAAGCGTTTGCGCCAGTACATGATAAATCATACAACTTGGTTGATATCCAGAATGGATCCAATCAAGTATATCTTCGAGAAGCCTGCTTTAACTGGGAGGATTGCCCGTTGGCAGATGTTGTTGTCTGAGTATGATATCGAGTATCGAGCTCAGAAAGCTATCAAAGGTAGTATCTTGGCTGACCATTTAGCGCACCAGCCGATTGAAGATCATCAGTCTGTTCGGTATGACTTCCCAGATGAGGAGATTCTGTATTTGAAAATGAAAGATTGTGATGAGCCTACACTTGATGAAGGTCCAGAACCTGGTTCCAGATGGACGATGGTGTTTGATGACGCTGTTAATCAGTACGGAAATGGTATTGGGGCAGTAATCATTACTCCTCATGGCACGCATATTCCGCTTACAGCAAGGCTAACTTTCAAATGCACGAATAATATGGCTGAGTATGAGGCCTGTATTATGGGACTGGAAGAATGTATTGATTTGAGAATCAAGCATCTTGATGTATATGGTGATTCGGCCCTGGTTGTGAATCAGATCAAGGGAGAATGGGAGACGAATCAGCCTGGTCTCATTCCGTACAGAGATTATGCAAGAAGGATTTCAACATTCTTTACAGAAGTTGATTTTCATCATATCCCTCGAGAGGATAATCGAATGGCAGATGCTCTTGCTAAGCTTGCTTCCATGATTGTGGTCAAGTACTGGAATGAAGTTCCCAACATTGCCATGATGCGCTTGGATAGACCAGCTCACGTGTTTGCAGTAGAAGAAGTCAATGATGACAAGCCTTGGTATTTTGATATGAAGAATTTCCTCCAGAACCAGGTCTACCCGCCTGGGGCATCTGTGAAAGATAGGAAAACTTTGAGAAGGTTGTCAGGCAGTTTCTACCTCAGTGGTGAAGTGCTGTACAAGAGAAATTTTGACATGGTTTTGCTCAGATGCGTGGATAGACACGAAGCAAACTTGTTGATGACTGAGGTCCATGAGGGTTCATTTGGTACTCATTCCAATGGACATGCCATGGCTAGAAAGATGTTGAGAGCAGGCTACTATTGGCTGACAATGGAGTCTGACTGCTGCAAATATGTGAAGAAATGTCACAAGTGTCAGATTTATGCGGATAAGATTCATATTCCTCCGACACTTCTGAATGTGATTTCATCACCATGGCCTTTCTCTATGTGGGGAATCGACATGATCGGCATGATTGAACCGAAGGCGTCCAACGGACACAGGTTTATTCTCGTAGCAATTGATTACTTCACCAAATGGGTTGAAGTCGCCTCGTATGCGAATGTGACCAGGAAGGTGGTTGTGAAGTTTATCAAGAACCAGCTGATTTGCCGTTATGGTGTGCCAGATAAGATCATTACTGATAATGGATCTAATCTGAATAATAAAATGATGGAAGAGTTGTGCGCTGAATTCAAGATTGCACACCATAACTCCTCTCCTTACAGACCTAAGATGAATGGGGCTGTTGAAGCTGCTAACAAGAATATCAAGAAGATTATCCAGAAGATGACAGTTACGTACAAAGATTGGCATGAGATGCTGCCATTTGCTCTGCACGGTTATCGTACATCCGTCCGCACTTCAACAGGGGCAACCCCTTTCTCTCTTGTTTATGGCATGGAGGCTGTTCTCCCAGTAGAGGTGGAGATCCCATCAATGAGAGTCTTGATGGAAGCCAAGTTGACTGATGCTGAGTGGATTCAGAGTCGTTATGACCAACTGAATTTGATTGAAGAGAAGCGATTGACTGCCATGTGTCATGGTCAGTTATATCAGCAGAGGATGAAGAAAGCATTCGATAAGAAGGTCAATCCTCGTGTGTTTCGAGAAGGTGACCTCGTGCTCAAGAAAGTCTTGTCTTTCGTGCCCGATTCCAGGGGCAAGTGGACTCCAAACTACGAGGGTCCATATGTTGTTAAGAGAGCCTTTTCAGGCGGAGCTTTGATGCTTACAACAATGGATGGGGAGGATTTCACTCGTCCTGTGAATTCAGATGCAGTTAAGAAATACTTTGCCTAAAAAAAAAGAGTATATGCAAATGAAAACAGAATAGCTCGCTAAGTTGAAAACCCGAAAGGGCGGCTTAGGCAAAAATGAGCGTCTCGGTGGAGAACCCGCAAGGGTAATCCAGGCAAAAATTAGAGACTTGAAAAAAAAAGGGTAAATTTGCATCCCGCTAGATTGAGTACCTCACCCTGGGGCAATCTAGGCAAAAATTAGGGATTTGGCAAGTGACTGCATCCTGACAAGACTTTCTGTTCCGCAACCGTCTTTTCATCAGAAGATTCTCGATTCGTCGTCAACTGAAGCTTCGAAAACATCGAGATTCAAATTGGTAGAGAAAGGATCATTATGTTCAATGTAGCCCTCTTCCAATATATATCACTGATTTCAAATTTGTACAGATCTATGGAGTCTTGCCATTTGCAGGCTACCATTCCATCAAATAAATTTGAGCTTTTTATCCAGTTATTTGCACTCTTATTTGTTTCAATGCAACAAATATTTTGCATGTTTTAATTGATAAAAATGTCATTGTTTTAAACAAATAAATTTTTCAAAATTGTTGTTCTACACAAAGTGAACATTCACAATGATGAAAGGATACATAAGAACTTCTCAGTGCTCTCCCAAGGGTGGCGTGATTTCCAGCAGGTAAGACATTTGTTCATATTCCTGGTTTGGGTTGTATCCTCTTTCTCCTGCTTTGTTGTTGGGGTTGTTCCCCAAGCAGATTTGTTGTTGTGGGTTGTTACCCAAGCAGAGTGTTGTTGAAGACTTCGTTTTCTTCTCCAGCAGTAGTCTCCCCATCAGAGCGTTTAGCCTTCAGCAGGGCAGTGATTGTGTTCCTCCTCAGCAGTTGTGGGTTTTCTCCTCAGAAGAGTTAGCATTTGGTGGTTGATTCCCAGCTCTCTTCCATATCCCGGTGGATTTTTCAGTGAATCCCCAGTAGATCTGCCAGTTGATTGGTGGTTTGGTGGATTGTGTTTGTGCAAAATCCCCATTGGAGTTGATGTTCCCAACAGAGCCAAGTTTTCTTCTGTGGTTTGCCCCTCAGAGCCTCCGCTAGAGTTGGTATTCTCTACAGAGTTGCTTTGTTGGCAGTTTCTGCTTGTTGAAATCTCTGTTGCCCCCAGTAGGTTGGGTTGGTGATCTATCATCCAGAGATTTGGTCAATTTCCTGACTGCTCTTGATCCTCAGTAAAGTGGCTTTTGCAGAATCTACTTTGTGTGATCTTGTTCTCCCTCAGTGGGTTGTTCCCCAGTGGAGTGGTTACTTGTGTTCTCCCCAGGTAGAGTTGCTTGTGTAGTGGATTCTACGTGGATGATCTTGTTCTCCCTCAGTGGGTTGTTCCCCAGTAGAGTTGTGTGGAGTTGCTTTCGTAGCAGTTCGTGCTTGTGCAGTGAACTCTTGTTCCCCTGCAGATGTCTCGGGATTTCTCCGTTTCCCCAACAGATTTGTCTTTGTGGCTGTTTGTGCCTGTTGTGACTTTATGTGCTCCAGTTGGGTTGTTGTTGATCCATTACTCAGAGATTTTGTGATTTGGTGATGTCTCTGATCTTTTGCCTCCCCGCAGATCTTTGCTTTTCAGTACGCGGATCTCCAGCAGATTGGCTTTCCAGTTGGTTTTTCCCCTGGAAGTATAGTACCGGGCGTTTGATTCCTGGACCCTGTTTGTGTTAGAAATGTCTGTTTTGTCAGCATTCATCAAACATAAATCACGCATATTCATGCATAGTCATTAAACATTCAGATATTCATGTTGCATTTTTGCCATATATCTTTTGTTTGTTGTCTCCTGCTATGGGTTTCATAGATCTTCAATGGATCTTCCCAAGCGGATGTCGGGTGTTTTAATCTATCCATATAGAGTCAACCCCATAAGCAGAAAGTGTCTGTATTTCCTTCTGCAGTTCCCCACTGAGATTATCCTCGTGGATGACGGTTTCTTTCGTTTCCTCCCAACATATATATTGGGATGGATGTTCCTATTGAGTTATATCCTCATAGGATGAGTCTTGATTCAGTCTGTCTTTTCAGTTTGATCCTGAATTGGCTATTTGTCAGCTGTTTCTCGTGCTTCCCTGTGGAATAAATGAATGAATTGCCCAGTAACCGGCATTAATTCTTTTATCCCCAGCGGAATCTTTTTGGGCCTCTACCCAGTAACCGGTAGTTGTAAGTCCTATGTTTCTTGCCTTCTTGGCGGAATTTGTGGTTATATACCTTTTATTCCTTGGCAAGAGTTGGTGGTTTGTCATAAACCCTGTTTTTGTTCCCGTGCGGTTTTATGATTCTTTCATCCCCCACGCGGAGTTGTTGGTTTTCTACCCAGTGTTCGGTAGATGTAAACCCTAATTCGTGTTTATCCCCACCAGAGTATGGCTACTACCCCGTATTCGGTAGTCGTAAGTCCTATCTCCTTTCCCCTATCAGAGGTAATCTTTGTGGTTCGTTCTGGTTGATGGTGGATGTTGTGTTGTTGTGGTTTTATCCCCAACAAAGTTTGCGTTTCCCTGTGGAATAAATTGAATAAGTGCTCAGTATTTGGCCTTCATTCACCCTGTCCACAGTGGAGTCTGTGGTCTTCTACCCCGTATTCGGTAGTTGTAAATCCTTTCGCGGTGTTTTTCTCCCCATCGGAGTTTTGTACCTTGTGGTACAGTTGGATAATTGCCGGATGCTAGCAATTTTATCCTCAGCCAGAGTTTTGGTATTCTACCCCGTATTCGGTAGTTGTAAATCCTAATTTCTCCCCTTTGCAGAGTTAACCTTGTTGTTCATCCTAACCGATGATGGTTGCTCTTTGTGGTTATCTTCATTCGTTGTTCGATGTTGATATTACCTCTTTGCTTGTGGATGATTTCCGGTTGCTAGCAATTGTATCCTTAGCAAATCGTCTTCTGGATCATTGCCGTATGCTTGCAATGTTATCCCTTTGAAGTCGCCAGTGGGTCTTTTCACCGTTTGCTAGTGATTTGTTCCCCAGATCATTGATTGTTTATCAATGTATCCCCAGCTAGTCCTTGTGGGTAATTGCCGGATGCTTACAATTCATCCCCAGTGAGTCTTCTTTCATTTACCCGGTTGCTTGGTAATGATTGTTGCTCCCTTTGATTGGTCATCATTTTATACCTAGTTATGGTATCCCGATGCCTTTCTTTTTGGTCGATTTTATCCTTTGTTAACCCAGTAACCGGTTGTGGATAATCTTCCATGTGAGTATGTTATCCACGTTCTAACGGTAATGGATAATATATCTCATGCACTCTTCAGTCGAAGCCTTTTGTGTTTCCCTAGTCGAGTAAGATTCGTTATTCCTTTATGGAATCGAATATTTGTTGTTCTCGGATAATTGCCGGATGCTTGCAATTTATCCCTTTGAGTTGTCTTTCGTTTACCCGTATGCTTGGTATCGATTGTCTCTCTTTTTGGTTGATCACCTATTATATGCCCTAACTGGTATCGCTGGTGTCTCTTCCTTTTCGAGTATATTATTCACGGTCTGCCGGTAATGAATAATATATCTCTTCCACTCTTTGGTTGGAGTCCTTTGTTGATCTTCCCCAGTAGAGTAAGATTCGTATTCTTCGTAGAATCGAATATCCATCCTTTAACCAGTTTGTGTTTTGGATGATGAGTGTTTTGGCATATATACCAATTCACGTTTTCGGTAGGTCACCTATTATATACCCAGTAACCGGTATCCTTGGTGTTTCTTACCATGCGAGTGTATTATCTACGTTCTGATGGTAATAGATAATATATCTCATGCGAGTATTCTATCCACGTTCTGACGGTAATGGATATTATATCTCATGCACTCCTTGGGTTTGTGTCCCCATTTGAGTAAGATTCGTCTTCCCGTTGTGGATTCGAATGTCCATCCTGTAAGTCGATTTGCTTTTTCAAGCCCTCCTTTCGGATGATGAGTGTTTTGGCATATATACCAATTCACGTTTTGGTCGGTCACCTATTATATACCTCGGTATCCCTGGTGTTCCTTCTTTCTGCTCCCTATTATGACCTTGGTCCCTTGTGGAGTCAGATTTTCCTGAGTTGATGTACCTTTTTCAGGTCTTTCTCAGATGTTGGTTGATTGATATCTCTCACCCTTATATCGGTCTTAGATATTCATTCTTCCTGAGTTTGTTACCCTTATACCGGTAACATCTCATCTTGTTGCTTTTCCCCAGGAGAGTCTTTGTTAGATCTTCTCCAGTGGTCTCCTGTTGTGATTTTACCCTTTGTTGTATTGGCGTTTTCCCCAATATATGCATTTTCCCCGGCAGGAAGATTCTTTGTGGATCTCTTCCTGGTCCGAGTCCGGATTTTTATTCGAAGTATCCTTCGTGGATAGTTTGAGTCAGCTTGTGTCTTTCCAATGGACGTATATTCCTTTGGAAATTTTCTTTTCCCCAGTGTGAGTCCTTTACTCCCTAGTAAGGTCTCTAGTCGAGTCGTGTTTTGTTCACGCAATGTCAGTTTTGTCGTTCCCTAATTCAGAGTCGCGTCCTGCTCACGCATTTCTTTTTCTTTTATTATCCCCATGAGAGTCCTGTTAGAGTCTCTGTTCCTGGTGAGTGTATTACTCCTATGGATCGTCTTTTCTTCTGTGTGAACCATATCCCCACAGAGTTTGTGTCTTTTGCATGCATACATTTGCATCATGAGGTCTCTTAGGGACCAAAATTTGTCTCATTACTGTTATTTAAGCCCATTCTACCGCGTCGAGATGAAGATTTCTAAACTTCACTCCTCCGGCTAGAATGACCTTAAATAGGGGCATCTGTAAGACCCCAATTTTGTCCCTAAGATCCCTCATGGCCTCATACCATATCATATCATTGCCTCAAGGATCATTGTGCACCTTGCCTCTTTCCTTGTGGGTAGGTTATGTTTTGAGTGTGGTTCTTGATCACCAATCATGTCTATCATTTGTATATCATTGCTTTTCATTTATTTACTAACCAAAAGTACAAAAATATTGTCATCTAACCATGTTACTTACAGATGAAGCAAAACTAGGTCAAGACAGTCAAATGCATCCATTGAGCAATGGATGGTGGCCATTCTGAAGAATTTGGGCACCATGATCATTCATCAAGAGTTCATATGAGTTGTGATATCATTTTGAATCAAGATCTCAAGTGGTAGAGGCTTGAAATTCATCAAAGCATTGTTCATACAACTGAAACCCTAGCAAAGTCAACTGTGGTCAACTGTGCATTTGATCAGGGATTTGATGGTGGGAGATGGTTGGAAAGGCCTCATTCATGTCCATACAAGTCTCATATAACATGTCAAACATCCACAATGGAGGATTTGAGGTCAGACAAAAAGTTTCCCAAAATAGTAAGTGACCTGTAATTTCAAACTGCCAAAAATGGAAAGGTCTTCTCCTCAACTTTACATACTCAAGCAAGCTTCAAATCAAATTTTGTCCAACATGAAAGTTGAAGATCTTGCTCTCACCTTCCCAAAAAGTCCAAGAACATCCATTTCTCATTTATGATTGGCAAGTTATGATCAAATCATTGTCAAGAAATTTTGAAGTTCAACAAGGCATAACTTTTGCACCAAAAGGCCATTTCATGTGATTCTTTTTTGAGCAAATTTCTCTTGATCCCTACTATCATAATCATTCATTACATGTCATCAAAAATCATCACACAAAAAGTCCATTTTTCACTTGAATCAATTTGAATTTTGGTGGGAAAAAGGTCATTTTGAAAAGTATGCACAATTTTCACTCCAAACCAATTGCCATTGCCTTAAACAGAATTTATGACTTGCTGCAAGTAAAATTACACTATTCCATTGGTCATATTTGCATAAGGGCATTTTTGCCAAATTGCATAACATGCTTAATTCACTAATCCATTGCATTGTTGCTAATCATGTTTAACAAACTGGATTAATAGGAAGTATAAAGTCCTAATCATAACAGAATTCTGCAAGAACAATTCTCAATTTCAGATCCAAACTCATTTTCATCTCAATTTCTCTCAAATTCTCTCAAACTTTTTTCAACTTTTTGCATCGAATTTCACCATTCCTTTTGCTTGTTCTTGTGATAATCATCATCTGCAGGCCTAGTGGAAGATCTGTTGAAGCAAAGTGTGAAGAAATCTTGAAGAATCGCAGCTTTTGAAACTTGCATATTCACATGGCAGTTGGAGATTTCTTCATAATCGAGCACTTTTGAGCTGAAGTCTTGCTTCCATACATCCATCCAAGCATCATTGAGCATCTGTTTTCATCTTCCAAGCCTTGAGGAGCACGATTACAACTGCTGCATCTTCATAGAGGTGAGAAATCAATTGTTCCAATTCTTGAAATCTTGATGTGGTTCTTGTAGAGCTTAGGATGTAGAGCATTCTGCACTTTAGATCTAGTGTTTTCATTGAATATTAAGGAAGTTATGTGGATTTGAAATCTGGATGTTTGAAACTTGTTTTGATCGATGCTCTTAATATAGTTAGAATTAATTGAAATTAAGGCTGGATTAGTGTTGTGCATGATGAGATGATTCGATTGGTATATTGCTTGTTGATTTCTGTGACCAAAAGTTCATGATGATGATGAACCTGATGAAGATGATGATGAACGCTAGGTTTCGTTTCCAGAATTCTTCTTGATCTGCCTATCCTTTAGTTTTGCATGAGTTTTGTGTTTGTGCGCCATGTGACCAGTGGTAGCGTGCCACCTCACTTAATGAAACGCAGCGTTTCATTAAGTGAGCGCCATATTTGAAATCCTCAGCGGTTCGATTCCGCTCCACAGCATTCATATGTTTTGCCTCTTGCATTTTATTCCAATTGTGTATATCATTTTAACATGCTTCCTTCCACATTTTTTATTTTTTCTTTCTATTAAAAAATCCATATCTCTCTCAATAAAAACCCAATCAACATGAGGTTTTTTATGCCTTAATCCTCACCATGTCTTCTATTTTTTGATGATTTTTAATGAATTTGTGCATGGCTGGAAAAAATAATTGCCTAGGGTTTGTTCTCATGTATGCTTTTTGCCTATGCTTTGCTATTTTGATTGTGAAATCATGAGGCTTGATTTAAAATTCTTGAAATTTTATATGCAAGATCTAGACATCTTAAGTGATCTTTTGGTATATGGTTTGTGATTTTTACCTTCCTGGATTGTGAGATATGATGTGATCATTGGAGGTGTGACAATGTATGTCACACCATTTCTTGTTCATATTGCTGATTTTATTTGCCAATCTATTTGATTGCCAATTGCTCTGAATTTTTGCATGTTGATACTTATGGATGTTAAGTTTTCTTGTGATTTTTCCTGGAATTTGTGAATGCATTTTCTATTTGTTTGAGAATTTTCCCTCTGTTTGACCAATTGTGAACTTTCTGGGAGTCATGAGCTTATATGATTTGTGAAATCCTTGTTGTTCATTGGATGGACCTAAAATTTGGCATGTGCATTATAGACATCTTGAAGTTTGCCATGGTTTTGGTTGCATTCATTTATCATGTTTGGTTTCTGTTTTATGATTGCTTGAAGTTGATGCACCATTTGTGGCCTTATATGAGCTTGCTTTTGCATACCATGACTTGATGAATTTAATTGACTTGCTTACCTTTATCCAAATGCAATGAATTTTGGTATGTTGCTCATTCAATGTGTTCTATTTAAGCATAATTTTTCCTGGAATTTATTGAGCCATTCTTGATTTGATATGATTGTGTTCATTCTGTTTGCTCCAATGTGATTCCAACTTGTCTAGTTTGACATGATTTGTTTATGAAATGGATTTGGTGCATAGTTTTGATATGAGAACAATTGGACTTTGTTATTATTTGATTAATCTTGATTTTGATCAACTTTCATGTTCTGTTTTGGTTTATTTCTCCTTCTTTGACCCTAGGCCTTGTCCTAGTGGTCTATTTCTCATGTTTGAGTTTGCTTTTCAGGTTAAGAAGCAATTGCTTTAAGGAGATTAATTCAAGTTGATTGAGTTTGGTTTATTTGATTGTTATGAACTAACTTGGTTTGTTTTGTAGGATGCCTCTAGCTCATTTGATTTGAGCTTGTGCTTTGCACAATGTAGCTTTGACTTGTGATTGTATATTGTCTGTTGACTGTTAGTTCATTTGTTTGACTTTTGTGACTTGTATACTGATTGTGTTGGATTGATTTCAGGTACATTAGTTGCTTAAGTTCATTTTGAACTTGCTTTTGCTTGGTTGCTTAACCAATTAGGTATACCTTCTCTTCTTCATGTAGTCTGGAAGACCTGGCTTGTTATGTGGTCAGGCACCTGTCTGAAGTCCTCCTTAAGAGGCAATGTTCTTGTGTGTTTATTTTTATCCCCAAGCAGGAAAAGCCCTTTTGATAAGGCAATTGGTAGATAAAAGAGATGTGTAGTCCATCTCCTACTATTCTGTGTGTCTTCCCTTTGCTCACATTACATGTTGAGCATTGTGGATCCTAACCCAAGATCTATAGAGTCAATAACTTGTGGAGAGAGTTCCAACTTTCTGAACTCCCACACCTTCTATCATTCAAAGCTCTCTCTGATCAGAGATAAGAGCAATGAGGCACACCCCTCATATCCTTTCATCTGCTTCACCTTAACTCTCAATGTTAAGGTTAAGAGCACCATTCACCCCATTCCAGTTGACTTTAAAGTCTAACCCTTGCTTGAGCCCAAATTGCTTGTGTATAGTGTGTGCTAATTGACTTATTTGTCTGATTGCTTGACTCATCTGTGCATACTTGCTTGTTTGCCTTTGTGCATTTATCACCATTAATTGCTCATTATTGCATGACCATCATTTCATATCTTTGTGATTTGTTTGAGTTTGCCCATTGAGGAATCAGTTATAAGTCCATTCATTGGCCTCTGTTCCTATGATGTGGAAGGGATTGAGTGTAAGACCATTTCATTGGCCACTTATGTCCTCTTTGCTTATTGCTTTTATTTGCTTGTTGTATGTGAGGATGCAATTATAAGTCCATGTTGTTGGCATTTGTACTTCCTATGATCATCTGTTGGAGATTAGAGTAAGCCCAGATAGATTGGCATCTGACATCCATTTCTTTTTGTTTGTTTGTTGTATGTGAGGATTCAATTGTAAGTCCAGGTTGTTGGCATTTGTATTCCTATGATCATCATGTGGAGATTGGAGTAAGACCATTTATTGGCCTCTGATATCCATGCTTTGTTTTGCTTTGAGAGATTGGAGTAAGACCATTTATTGGCATCTGGTATCTTTATTTTGTTTTGTTTCAGGAGATTAGTATAAGACCATTGATTGGCATCTGATATCCATGTTTGTTTTAGGAGACTGGTGTAAATCCATTGATTGGTATCCGGTATCCACCTTTGTTTGTGAGATTGGTATAAGACCATTGATTGACATCTGGTATCACCTTGCTTTGTTTTGCTTGTTTGTTATTGCTCATTTGCCTATTCCTAAGGACACACTTGAATCATCTTCTATATGATTTCAAGAGGTGAACCTCTAAGGAGTTTTACACTCTTTCACCCATCCACTTTTTGCTTCTTTAAAAATTCCTTTTCACTTGTTGACTTTCAGAAACTTTGACAAATTGTGCAAACGTTTTCACCTCTTTTCAAACTAGAAACCTGGACCTTAAGTCCTTGATTTTCAAACTTCATTTTTTATAATACTTCTTTCTGAATTGAATCTTACATACTTTGACCATATTTTGTGAATACTCATAATCAATTAACTTCACCCATTCAATTGTTTTGTGGCATTGTCCATTCTTGTTAAGTTTTCATACATTAGCCATAGGTTTCAATTCTCATAGTGGTTGATGTAAATCTCACCACATCCTTAGTGAGTTGATTGTAAGTCTTCCATACTTATTATAGGGTTAACCCCTCACTAGTATGTTGAAGCTATCCTCGCATGGTGGATTGTTGGTCTTGGTTGAGTTTTCCCCCGTTAGGAATGAAAAGCCTTAGTGCTCTTGTTTTAAAATGAACCCACTCATATTTTGGAGATCTTTTAGCCGAACTACGGCGTTTTGATCCTTTACCTTGTATGGAAAGGTACGTAGGCAACGGGTTCATCCGTTCAAACACAAAAACAATAAAAATTGTATATTCTTTTCTCATCCCTCCCATCATTGTTTGCATAATATGTCATAAACAAATAAACTTTTTTATACAACTATTGTGAAAAGGGCTCCCTAGGAGTACCTAGGACGTTTTGGGTGCCTAACACCTTCCCATTGCGTAATTTACCCCTTACCCAGATTCTCTGATCTTTTTCATTAGTTTTCTATGCGTAAAACTTCTTAGGCTTTTGTTCGCTTTTTAGCCATTCCTTAGGATAAATAAAAGTGAGGTGGCGACTCGATTTCTTTGTATGCTTTGCTTATGGTTTAATCAATAAATCATATAGCGACGAATACACCGCTACAGTGTATATTGGTTGTCTCACTGTTGACCGTCTATTTGGTTTGCCTGAACGTGAATATTGACTTGTCTGATTTTCTTACAGGTACTTTAGTAGCTTTAACTTATTGCTTGAGTTGCTTTGCTTTGCTTGTGGTTGGCATACCACCTAGGTAATCATCCTCTAACTCTATGTAGTCTGAAAGCCTTGTCGTTTCTGTTTGGCAGGCATTTGGCTGAAGTCCTCCTTAAGAGGCAATGACTGTGTTTGTTTACTTTTGTGCCATGTACTTCAAGTCCTCCTAAGTGAAGAGGCAATTGGCAGATAGAAGGGACTAGCAGTCAGTCCCCTGCTATTCAGTTGAGTCTTTCATCTTGCTTGCACTACGTGCTGATGCATTTGAATAAACACCCAAGATCCTTGTACATAGAGTCAGTCAAGTGGAGTAGGGTCCCACATTCTGGATCCCCACGTTTTCATTGATTCAAGCTCACCCAGGCCCGGGTTAAGAGCTATGAGGTCTTACCCTCATTACCTTTTCATCAGCTCACCCTGACGGTCAATGTCAGTGGTTAAGAGCCTTCAGATACCCCTTCCAGTATTGGCTTGTTTGTCGAGGTTGATATGACCCCTTGACTAAAGCCCAGCCTTGTATGAGCCACTTGTTTGCATATAGTGTGTGATACCTGTGCTTGTGAATGTTTATTTGCTGTTTAGGCTAGCTTGCTTCCTGTGCGAGTTAGGTTCTGATTAGAGACCTCAACTTAGGGATCGTATGCATGACAACTTCTAGGCTCGAGTCGTAGTCTCCCTATTAGTTTGCTATCTCCCTAGTCTCTGGTTAGGATAGTTTTTTCCCTGTTAAGGGGAACTACGTCGCCCTGATCCTCATACCAGATGAGGTACGTAGGCAAGAGATTGAGCTGATCTCTCCGGGCACCCTTTTTTCCTTTTTCCAGTTGTGTGTGTGTTCGGAGTCTGATGTAAGTCCAGCGATTGGCATTCGGTTTCCTGGTGTTGTGTGTGTGTTTGGAGTCTGATGTAAGTCCAGCGATTGGCATTTGGTTTTCTGTTTGTGTTTGTGTTCGGAGCCTGATGTAAGTCCAGCGATTGGCATTCGGTTTCCTGTTTGCTTTTGTGTGGAGTTAGATGTAAGTCCATTGATTGGCATTCCATTTCCTATTGTGTGTTTCGTTAGACGTCTCAGCGTCTCGTTTCAGTGTCTTTGTTTGGCGTGCGTTAGCCGAGCTACGAGTGCTCTGATTCTTCCTCTGGATAGAGAAGATACGTATGCATAGGATGCGACATCCTAGCGAGCATGTTTCCCATATCCCCGAACTACGTCGACTCTGATGTTTGTGTCTGACAAACTACGTAGGCCCAGGATGCGACATCCTGTCGAGTCCCCTTCTTCCGTCTTTCACCTGTGTTATTTCATTCCAGTTTTGTGCAGTTTTTGAGCAGTCTTTTTAGCAACCTTATTTTATTCTTTTGAGTGTGGATCCCGTCGAGTACGACGGATGCGTAGGGGTGTTAATACCTTCCCTTCGCATAACCGACTCCCGATCCTAGCAATCTCTGGTCGTAAGACTATTTCCTTTCCAGGTTTACTTCGAGCGTTTCCTTTCC
Source organism: Lathyrus oleraceus (assembly GCF_024323335.1). Classification (NCBI taxonomy): domain Eukaryota; kingdom Viridiplantae; phylum Streptophyta; class Magnoliopsida; order Fabales; family Fabaceae; genus Lathyrus; species Lathyrus oleraceus. The sequence goes on from NC_066585.1 coordinate 227,765,530, forward strand.
CTCCTTTGGGATAAATAACGCACGGTGGCGGCTCTGTGTCTTTTCCCGCCGGTTTTTCGCGTTTGCGACACATACTATTCGTGCATTTGAAAGTTAGCCTTGCTGTAAAAGGAAAATGTGTGCCCTGAGGAGTAATAAACATTGCCCCAATACCATTTCCATATTGATTCACAGCGCCATCAAACACCATACTCCATCTGGAACCAGGCTCTGGCCCTTCGTCAAGTGTAGGCTCATCACAGTCTTTCATCTTTAAATACAGAATCTCCTCATCTAGGAAGTCATACTGAACTGACTGATAATCCTCGATTGGTTGATGTGCCAAGTGGTCAGCCACAATACTACCTTTAATCGCTTTCTGAGCTCGATACTCAATATCATACTCAGACAACAACATCTGCCAACGGGAAATCCTTCCAGTTAAAGCAGGCTTCTCAAAGATATACTTGATTGGATCCATCTTGGATATCAACCAAGTCGTATGATTCAACATATACTGGCGTAATCGCTTAGCAACCCAAGCCAAAGCACAACATGTCTTCTCAAGCATTGAGTATCGAGACTCACAATCAGTGAACTTCTTACTCAGGTAGTAGATAGCATACTCTTTCTTTCCCGATTCGTCTTGCTGACCAAGGACACAACCCATCGAGTCTTCAAGAACTGTCAGATACATAATCAACGGTCTCCCTTCCACAAGCGGGGACAGAATCGGAGGCTCAGATAAATATTCTTTAATACTATCAAAGGCCTTTTGGCAATCCTTGGTCCAATCATGAGACTGATCTTTCTGTAGGAGCTTGAATATTGGCGCACATGTAGCAGTCATGTGGGATATAAATCTGGAAATATAATTCAAGCGGCCAAGAAAACCACGGACTTGCTTCTCAGTTTTGGGCACAGGCATCTCTTGTATTTCTTTGACCTTTGCAGGATCAACCTCAATACCTCTTTCGCTAACAATAAAGCCCAATTACTTGCCAGAACGGACTCCAAATGTACACTTGTTAGGATTCAGACGAAGCTTATACTTCCTCAGACGTTGAAAAAGCTTCAACAAGTGTTCTACATGTTCAACTTCGTTCTTGACTTTGCAATCATATCATCAACATATACCTCGATCTCCTTGTGCATCATATCGTGAAACAAGGTAGTCATAGCTCGTTGGTACGTGGCTCCGGCGTTCTTCAAACCGAAGAGCATCACTCGATAACAGAATGTTCCCCAAGGTGTGATGAATGTTGTCTTCTCCATATTCTCGGGTGCCATTTTAATCTGATTATATCCGGAAAATCCATCCATAAATGAGAAGACATTGAATTTAGCTGTATTATCTACCAACATATCAATATGTGGTAAAGGGAAGTCATCTTTCGGACTAGTTTTGTTCAAGTCTCTATAGTCCACACACATTCGGACTTTTCCATCTTTCTTAGGTACGGGCACAATATTGGCCACCCATTGAGGATATGTAGAAGTCACCAGAAACCCTGCATCAATTTGCTTCTGAACTTCCTCTTTGATCTTTACTTCCATATCAGGATGAGTTCTTCTGAGTTTCTGCTTTACAGGCACACACTCAGGTTTCAAAGGCAGGAAATGTTGCACAATATTTGTATCTAGACCAGGCATGTCTTCATATGACCAGGCGAAGACGTCGACGTATTCTCGTAGCAACTCAATCAACCCCTTCTTAATAGACTCTTCCAGGAGTGCCCCAATCTTCACTTCTCGCACACAATCCTCAGACCCCAAGTTGACTGTTTTCAGATTCTCAAGATGCGGCTGAATGATCTTCTCTTCGTGCTCAAGTATACGGGTAATCTCGTCAGGAATCTCTTCAACATCATCTTCTTCCACCTCAAATACGGGGAATTCAAAGTTGAGAGATGGTGTTGGATCATTATGTTCAATGGGTTTGATCAACCTGCATAATGATTTTGGATATAAAAGAGATTTTAGAATTCAAGCAAGGCAAATCATTATGCGGATGAAAAGATTGATTTTATTCTTATTTTTAGGGTTCTATATGATCACCAATTTCATGCAAAAGCGTAAAGGGAAAATAACTGGAAAAAAAAACATTTAACATGAATTTATTGAATGAAAATATCATTGTATTTATGCGCCAACAATGACATCACTTCTCCTTTTGGCATGGGAGAAGGGTTTTCAAAAACAATGAACATTACTTTGACTTATCGATAGCTGTTGGAATATCAACAGAGACCCAATTATTGCAGATCCCTCCAGGGATGATTTCCAGAATCCTCTTCGTCTTCTTCCAGAATGGCAGCAGCCTCTTCATCTTGACCAGTGTGGATGAATCCCCCAATCTTGAACAACCCTTTCTTGTTGAAGACCCCAGAAGAATAACCTATGCCAGCTCGGGATTTATTGTCTTCCAACTTGATCATTTGCCCCAATCTAGTAGTTGCACCATGCTCAATGGCCAACTTTGCATCTTTATAGGAAGCAAATGAAGAAGTTCTTTTCTCAACAGGTTCAGCAAAAGATAAAGCTTGGAAAGGTGTTCCAACTTCATCCTCAGCGTCTATATAAGAGAAGGAAGACAAATGGCTAACCAGGAGAGCCTTTTCTCCCCCTACCACCACCAGCTTCTTATTTTTCACAAACTTCAGTTTCTGGTGTAGGGTGGATATCACGGCGCCTGCCTCGTGAATCCATGGTCTTTCTAAGAGACAACTATACGATGGGTGAATGTCCATAACCTGGAAGGTAATCTGGAAATCACTTGGTCCGATTTTGACTGGGAGATCAACTTCTCCAATCACAGTTTTGCGAGACCCATGGGAGGCCCCTGATATGATAACTTTGCAAGATTGGTCTTCGGCAATACATTCAATGATGACCCAGTGTCCACTAGCACATTGGACATGGCGTCATCTTTGCAGCTCATAGATATGTGCAATGCCAGGTTGTGGTCTCTTCCCTCCTCAGGGAGATCAGCATCACAAAAACTTAAATTGTTACAAGCGGTAATGTTTGCAACAATACTGTCGAATTGTTCAATCGTGACGTCGTGATCCACATACGCCACATCCAACAACTTCTGCAGAGCTTCTCGGTGTGGTTCTGAATTCATCAGCAAGGATAATACAAAGATTTTGGATGGCATCTATAGAAGCTGATCTACAACGTTGTACTCACTTCTCTTGATAAGCCTCAACATCTCATCACAATCTTCTTTCGTATTGCCACTCGGGCAAACAGAGACAGAAGTTCTCAACGTAGAGGTAGGTTTAGCAACAAGTGCCGGATTCGGAGCGTTCACAGCATTCCCAATCGGGCGTTCAGCATAATCAGCGGTATCATTTCTTCGAGCATCAGCTTGCGGCTTTGGCGGAGCCGAGAAAACATGACCACTGCGGGTCAGGCCGCTGACGTCGGTAATATTAACAACAGATGAAGAGGGAAGGGGCACCTCTTTCCCATTCTCCAATGCTACAGCATTGTAGCGATAGGGGAAGCTTTCTCAGAAGAATACGGTATAGGGTCGGCTGGCTTAATGGTCAAAGCAGGAGAAGCCTTCTGCTTGCTAACATCATACTTGATGATAACAGGCTCGGGGATTCGGAATACTGGAGAAATTACGTTGACTTCATCAGCATCTTCGTCAATATTTCTGTTTTGAAGGATCTGAATGACTCCCTCGTCCAGCATTTCTTGAACATCTTTACGCACTTGGCGACAACCTCTTTGATTAACAGAACAAACTCGGAATCCATCGTGGTCATGCTCGTAATGACTATAATCACACAGCAAACGATGCATCTCGGCCAGAGATTGTCGAATATGACTGACGTACTTGACCTTGTACTGGCCAGGGCAGCCCTGGACCATGTTGACAAATTTCCCATGCTCGGGCAATGGGTTCTTTTTCACGTTAGGACCTACGTCCTCAAAACACAGAATACCACATCTTACAAGGTCTTGAACCTTGGTCTTCAAAGGGTAGAAATTCTCCATGTCGTGGCCGGGAGCACCGGAATGATAAACACAATGTAATTTGGGCTTATACCACCACTGGGGGTTAGTAGGTATAGCCAGTGGGTCTCGTGGCGTCATCAATTTCCTCTCTATCAAAGAGGGATATAACTCTGCATACGTCATCGGAATAGGATCGAAGGTGACCCTTTTCCTCTCGTAACTTGTGCTGGTTTGATTACTGTTTCGAGGCTGGTAGGCCTGTTGTTGCGGACGGTGCTGCTGTTGTTGATATTGTGGATATTGTTGTTGCTGATTATTGTTGTGATACTGAAATTGATGATTATCTCTGAAGACAGGTGCTATATGAGCCACCTGGTGCTGGTTACCGGCGGGACGCATGGTCTTCCTCCTCATACAGGGTCTTCTAGGTTTCACATGGGAGGTCACAGCACGTTGTCGCATTACGCGAAAAACCGGCGGGAAAACGAAACAACAGAGCCGCCACCGTGCGTTATTTATCCCAAAGGAGGGAAAGGAAACGCTCGAAGTAAACCTGGAAAGGACATGGTCTCTCGACCAGAGAAAGATGGTATCGGGAGTCGGTTATGCGAAGGGAAGGTATTAGCACCCCTACGCATCCGTCGTACTCGACAGGATCCATGCACAAAAGAATAGAAGAAAGGTTGCTAAAGACTGCTCACAAACTGCACAAGGCTGGAAGGCAACACAGAAAGACAAAAGAAACGGGACTCGGCAGGATATCGCATCCTGGGCCTACGTAGTCTGTCAGACACAAACATCAGAGTCGACGTAGTTCGAGACAGGGGAAACGTGCTCGCTAGGATGTCGCATCCTATGCATACGTATCTTCTCTGACCGGAGAAGAATCAGAGCACTCGTAGCTTGGCTAACACACGCCAAACAAAACCACACAGGAAACCGACTGCCAATTGCTGGACTTACGTCAGACTCCAAATAAACCAACTCACACGGGAAACCGACTGCCAATCGCTGGACTTACGTCAGACTCCACACAAACAGGAAAACCTGGAAACCTAATGCCAATCGTTGGACTTACATCAGACTCCAACAAGCAAACAAGACACATCCACACAGGAAACCAACTGCCAATCGCTGGACTTACGTCAGACTCCAAACGCACAAAGGGGTTGAAAAAGAAAAAGGGCGCCCGGAGAGATCAGCTTATCTCCTGCCTACGTACCTCATCTGGTATGAGGATCAGGGCGACGTAGTTCCCCTAAACAGGGAAAGAACTTCTAACCTAACCAGAGACAAAGGGAGATACCAGACTACTAAGGAGACTACGACTCGAGCCTAGAAGTTGTCATGCATACAATCCCTATGTTGAGGTTTCTATCCTAACTTGCACAGGAAGCAAGCTAACCTAAATAGCACAGTCAGACACATACAAGCATAATAAAGCAAGCACACACACTATATGCAAACAATTGGGCTCATACAAGGCTAGGCTGTAAAAACAAGCCAACTGGAATGGGGTGTTTTTAGCTCTTAACCCTAACATTGAGAGTTAGGGTGAACCAGATGAAATGGAGATGAGGGTTGTGCCTCATAGCTCTTATCCCTGGCCTGGGAGAGCTTGACTCAAATAGAAAGTGTGGGAGTTCAGAATGTAGGAACTCTTCTCCACAGATGACTGACACAACAAGATCTTGGGTTCTTATTCACAATGCATCAACACATGGTGTGTGAGCAAAGTGAATGACATGACTGAATAGCAGGGGATGGATTGCACATCCCTTTTATCTGCCAATTGCCTTTTAAGAGGTCTTTACCTGCTTGGCACAAAATTAAACATTCACAAACATTGCCTCTTAAGGAGGGCTTCAGACAGGTGCCTACCAATAACAGTAGGTCTTCCAGACTACATGAAGTCAAGAGATTATACCTCAGTGGTATGCAAACCACAAGCTAGCCAAGCAAAGTTCAAAAGAACTTAAAGCAACTTAGGTACCTGTGGAAACGTCTAAACCAATCAGTTTAACTGTACAGACAAACAATCAACAGTTAATAACAAGCAGACAGACAAAGCATCATCAGACAACAATGAGCAAGCCACAAGCACAAGTGCATTGTTCTCAAAGCCTACAAAACACACAAAGGTTAGTACATGACAACAATTGACCAAGCTTAAATGAAGGAGCCACTCCAATCATGGAAATGTATACTTGAACCTGAAATTCACAATCCAAATGGTAAGTCCAAACCACTAGGTCAAAGCCTAGGGTCAAAAGAGGATCAAAAAGTCAAAACAGAACCTCAAACTCAACACAAAGCATGTTTAATCACTCAAGAATAAGTCCTAAAAAGAACCAAATCATAATCACTAAGCAAGTCCATTTCCCAAGCATGTGAAGTCAAAGACCAATTCAAGGCATCCAAATGATCAACATGAATGAAAATTCTCAATCAAAACAGAAATGATTCAAATAATTCTAGAAAACTTCATGAGCAATCAATGCATCCATAACATCCACACACAAAAAATCAGAAACATTATAGATCATTTAGCATGGCAATCACATTGTGCAAGTTAAACAACCAAATGTGTGACACAAATTGTCACACCAAGTTAACACAATCATAAAACAGAATTGGTACATGAGAAAAATGTCAAACCAAAACCAAAATGTCCATCAATGTGTCTAGAATTAGCATGCAAAATTTCAAGTTCATTGGATTATTTTTGAGCATTTTATGATGGAAAGAACAAGGCAATATCACACATGCATATGTATTCAATCATCCTAGAACAAAATATTTTTCCAGCCAGGCACAACTTGCAAATTCATGCTCATAAAAAGCTAGACATTCTAAGGAGCATTTTGCAAAAAATTGGGATCAAATTGATGCATTTTTCTATTTGTTGTGATTTTTCTAAGTTCATGAAAATAATTGAAATCAAAACATGATCATAGCATAAAAAATGGAGGGAAAAGGAAAAATAGCAAGGCAATTTGAATATGAAGCACCGGCCAAGGATCGAACACGGTGAGCTTTTGAATTTGGCGCACCAGTGCGTATGAAACGCACCGTTTCATTAAATGACCTGGCTGGTCAGCGCTGGTGTGGCATGGTCAAAGCCCTCAAGGCCAATGGAACTGCAAGGTCAGCACACACATGGACCAATACATGATAAGCCCTAGTACAGCATGGACATGAACCAGGAAGCATGGCCAATGATCAAAACCGTTGCCATAGGATGAAAATCATCTTCTTCCTCACGAAGAAGATGAACAGTACACGAAGCTTCAACAAATTTCCAGCAAATTTTCCAAAAATCAAAACCAAATACATCAACATGCAGTATTTTCAACGTACATCAAAGATCAACAAGCATTTACACATAATTCATAATAACAAGATCAAATCGAAGGAAATAAGATTTGTGCACAAAACTTGAAACTCATATATCTTCATGGATAATGCACCATTTCACTCAAACTTTATATCAGAATGATCACCAATCAAAGATCTACATGAATATCACAATGAATTTCAAAATTAAAAGGCTCGAATCATGACCTTTTGAAGAGCAGCAAGCTGAAATCGTGATATCCCAGGCTTGTAATGTTTCCAAACTCTTCTACAATGATTGTGGAGATGATTGATGGAAAAATTGCAGCTCAAACCAGCAAGAATCCAGTTAATTTTGAAATCTCCATTGAACCTTCAAGCTTCATGTATGCTAAAATATGGCACGATTTCTTCCAATTCCACGTCCAATTTGCTTCAAGAACACTTCCTAATCATGAATCCATCAATAGAAATGGCTTTTGTGTGAAGAATTTGGAAAATATTTTAAGAGAAAAATTTGATTGATTTTTGAATCTAGATCTGAAAACTGTGTGTTAATGATGAAAGCAGTTGTGATTAACATTATATATCCCTTGCTAATGATGCTGAAATCATGTTTAAGCCAAATCCAAGTGAGATTAGCAAGTTATGAAGTGTATGCACCAATTGTGTTTTTCACCCCCATGCATGAGGTAGCCATGTGAACAGTGCTCAAATCTGATCCAAATCCACTTAAACAAGGCCCATGCAAGCTTTGGAATTGATATTTTATGCATATAATCATCCAAATTGATTTTATGAAATTTACTTCAAAAAACTTCATGAATGAGCACATGATCATACAAGTGAAATTCAAGCCATGTAATGGATGTTTTGGAAACTACATGTCATGATGAACAAAATGCAAAAAGAACCACCCAAATTGGAGCCTTGGTTCAAAAGTTATGCCCATTTGAATTTTTAAGCACACTTTGCCATGATTGGATCATATCTCCTTAACCACACATCAGAAATTTATGATCTTGGACTTTTTGGAAATGGGAGAGAAAGATCTTCAACTTTCATGTTGGACAAAATTTCATTTGAAGCTTTCTTAATGATGTAAAATTGAGTTGAAGTTGGTCCAAAACCTTTCCATTTTTGGAAATTTCAAATTATAGGTCACTTGCTATTTTGGGAAATTCTTGACTTGACTTCAAATTCTTCAATGTGAGTGTTTGAAATGTCAAATGAGACTTGTTTGAACATGAATGAAGTATCTCTAATCACTTCCCACCTCCAAATCCACAGTTGACTTTGCAGTTGACTTTTATGGTCCTCAGATGACATGCACATGCACTGATGAGTTCTGAGCCTTCAACACTTGGCCAAATTGCTTCAAAATGATCCTTGGGTCATGTAAGCTCATTGGAACCACCATAGGGCTTTGATCTCATGGAAAATGCTCTTGCTTTCTTGCACAGTTGAATCTCCTGACCAGTCTTGCCTGATGAGATGTATCATGCTATGCAATGTGAATGCAATACTAATGTGATGTTAGTGACCTAACAATGAAATGAATTTACATGTGGGAGGTGCAAATTTGAGGTGCTACACACGTGCCTCTCCATCTTTCTTCTTTGCAAACGCCCCATAACGTTTGGCAGAAGAGCCTTCTTCTCTGGTCAGGTGCCCTTCCCTGACTCCTTCTTCTAGGCGCATCCCCATATTCACCATTCGGTGAAGTCAGAAGGAGCGCTAGCAATCATCCGCTCATTGTAAAAAGAACTCAAGGTCTTCAGAAAGATCTTGTTCATCTCTTTCTCTTCTAGCGGGGGCACGATCTGTGCTGCCACCTCTCGCCACCTCTGGGCATACTCTTTAAAAGTTTCCTTATCCTTCTGGGACATGGCCCTCAATTGATCCCTATTGGGAGCCATATCCATATTATATTTGTATTGCTCGACGAAGGCTTCGCCAAGGTCGTTGAAGGATCGGATGTTCGCACTATCCAAACCCATATACCAACGTAGGGCAGCACCAGACAAATTGTCCTAAAAGTAATGGATGAGCAACTGGTCATTATCGGTCTGAGTCGACATTTTCCTGGCATACATGACCAGGTGGCTGAGAGGGCAAGTATTTCCCTTGTATTTTTCAAAGTCAGGGACCTTGAACTTCACAGGGATCTTCACATTCGGAACTAGGCAGAGTTCAGCAGCAGACTTGCCAAAAAAATCCTTTCCTCGAAGAGTTTTCAATTCCTTGCGGAGCTCAAGAAATTGATCGTTCATAGCGTCCATCTTCTCATAGACATCTGGGCCCTCAGACGGCTCAGAATGATAGATGGTGTCGTCTGCTCTGGGCATAGTATGCACGACAGGAGGAGGAACAACAAGGACCGGGCTAGATGCCGGCAGAGAAGCAAAAGTGGGTGTAGGACCCTCAGGCATGAAATTAGGAGGCATCCCCCATGGAAACCCGGCTGGCATGGCCGTTGGAGCAAAGTGTGTGCTGGCCGCAGGCACAGTTGAGGAGACAATCTCAGAGATGATTGTCCTCTGGGGAGGAGTTGAAGGTGTCAGAGATGACTGGCTCTGGGCAGCCATGAATGACTCCATTAGGGCAGTCAATCTGGCCACTTCATCCTTCAGCTCGCGGTTCTCTTGTTCCAGATGATCCATCAGTCTTGAAATGTTGGCTCTGGTGTAGTACCGGTGAGTCAGCTTGTCATCAAAATAAATGAAGAACACAGAGTTAGACCATAGAACAAGAAGCCTGGAGCAAAACCTGCTTATGCACATGATGCATGCAATGCTTGTGCATATGATTTGTTTATTTATCAGAGGAACTTTTAGAGTTCTATTTGCAAAATATTGGAAATATTAAACATTTATCACATATGGAAATATCTCATCAATAATATCTGGAAATATTTTTACACCAAAGAAGTACAGTCTTGGTAATCCCAATACAATACAAGAGAGAAGGAAAACGAATATCCCATGGATCCCTAGAAATAGTCATCTAAAGCTCTGGACACAGGAAGATAAGATGCACGAAGCCTCTTCACCTCCCTCTCATAGGCTGCCTTCATGTCTTCCTTCTCTTTGGCAAGTCGATCGTACTTCCTCTTCCAAAACTTGGAAGACTGGGGAAGTAGAGAAGTCCATGCATCATCAGGATCATCAATAACCTGATGCTCAAGGAACTCTATCAAAGCATCCTTCTCCTTGATCTGCTGAAGCAACTCCTCTCGTTCACGGATCCAAGCACGTGAGCGGTCTTTGTCTCTCAACTCCTCTACTCCTTGGTCAGGGAAGGTTGAAGGTCCAGCTACAACCAAAGGTGTGGGTCTTGGATACTCGTAAGGCATGAGGTATTCGGAAGCTCTCCTCCTCACCCAAGAAGTATAAGGCTCCAAAGCGATACAGTTCTTCGGACCCAGCTCCTTCCTTCCTTTCCCATGAATCTTGTGCCAAGCGCGGACCATCCTTCCCTTCAAGCCTTAGGGATCTTTACCCTCCTGAAATAACACACCCTCTAATAGAATGTTATTGGGTTTATCCTTTAGGGGGAACCCAAGCTGACGACGTGCCAAAATAGGGTTGTAGTTAATCCCACCACATGTACCAAGAAGAGGCACATTGGAGAATTCACCACAAGAGTCGATAATCTGCACACCATCATATACACGATTGTACCAAGAGATATCATCATTGGTGAGAGACATAAGTCTCGTGGACCACCGTAGACATCCTTTGTTCTCCTTGAAGGCGACCGTCTGCGGCAAGTGAGAAATAAACCACTTGTACAACAGAGGCAAACAGCACACAATGGTACCACCACCCTTTGCATTCCTCATATGCAAAGAAAAGTAAGTGTCACCCAACAGAGTCGGAACGGGATTAAGAGTAGAGAAAATCCTAATAGCGTTCACATCCACAAACTTGTCGATGTTGGGGAATAACACTAGCCCATAGATGAGAAGTACGAATATGGCCTCAAAGGCGTCCTCACTCATGGCCTTCCCATACATAGTAGCTTGAGCAATGAGGAACTCAGAAGGAAGGCTTTGAATTCCACCTATGGTAGTCATATGCGCACCAACCAGAGATTCATCTATATGCAACATGTCAGCTATCTCTTGAGAAGTAGGAATACTCTCTAAGCCACTGAACGGCAACTGGTCTATAATAGGTATACCCACAAGGTAGGCATACTCCTCAAGCGTGGGCAAAAGCTGAAAATCCGGAAATGTGAAGCAATGGTACAAGGGATCATAAAACTGCACCAATACACTCATCAATCCTTCGTCCACTTGAGTAGTCAGAATGGATAGGAGCTTCCCAAAATGAGCCTTGAAACCCAAAGGATCTAATACATAGGATGTCAAATTCTTTAGCTCTTTCAAGTCGGGTTGTCTAAAACTGTACTTCTTCGTATTCCTTCTTTGTCTTTCCATGTCTGGAAATTTGCAAACAGACCTCTTAAGTTCCTTGAAAATTTTCTCATTATTGATGATATGGATGAAAATGGGTGCATGAATGCATGAATGCAACAATCACACTCAAGGCCTCAAAAACCCTAATCTCAGGTGATCTCAGCATCCGGTACTTGGTTCGTCCGTTATGTCTCGTTTGGTGCTCGAGTCTGTTGGCCATATTTTAAGTCCTTGGTCCCATAACTTCCATCCACTTTCATTCGCTCACTTGATCATTGACATGCCACCATACTTGGTCCCGGGGTTCCCGTTTCTCGCCTTCGTGTGTCAATTGAATCTCGGGTTTGATTTATGGTCATGTTCGTGTATTGAGTCAAGTCATTTTCGTTCAATTGGTCAATTATATGCCTTTTATACCTAAAGTAATCATTACATTCAAAAAATGTCCAAAAAGGGTGTAACATTGCAAAAAGCTCATTTTTGGAGGTTTTTAGCCCTATAAGTCGACTCATGACTTGGCGCAAAACCCCGAGGTCCGAACAGGTCGACCCACTGGTCGACTCAATTCTGGGTAGCTTGAGTGAGCCGACTCACTTACCCTTTGCATCAACTCATGCCCTTTCCTTCTTTGAGCCTGGTTCCCTCGGGTCGGATTAGGTCGACCTACCGGTCGACTCAATTCTGGGAATCATGATTGAGTCGACTCACTCTTGCCTTTGTGTCGACTCATTATCAATTTTTCTTTCAATAGTTTCGTCGCAGGTCCGGACAGGTCGACTCAACACTGGAAAAATCACTGTTTGAGTCGACTCATTCCCTGCCTGAGTCGACTCACTGCTGGTTTTGCAGGATATTTGCTCTATCAGTGTGAGCAGGGGACTTTTGGGATGAAACATGATCCTCCATCATTAAGGCTTGCAATCCAAGGCAACTAGACCCATGCATTGGCACCGGGAAATCATGAGCATCCGATGACGCTTCAATGTGTTGTACTTCATCACCCTTCAACCAAATGCATTATGAACATATCAAACCTGCAGCAAAAAAAGTGCAGTAAAATCTACCAACACTTCCAGTGCGGTGGTCCGCGGTGGAGCTCCGACACGGGCGACCTAAGTTGTCTTGGAAAAAGGCGCGTACATTCAAATTCTTCTGGTTTTTTTCAACACAACTCCCATCTTTGGACTCATTTTCTGATTGGGCTTGTCACTCTCTAAGCCCAATGCAGTGCTATCTCACACCATTTTTCTGTTGCACCCCCTAACTAAAGAAAGCATTGTTCTGCATTGGGCTTTGGCACCTGAAGCCCATGCATATTGGACTCTGTTTTACCCTTTTTTTCTGCATATCCAAACCAGGCCCGCACCTCTGTTTTGCAAAGACCCACGCTATTTTATTTGCTTTATTTGCTTGTTAATTGATTAATTTTGATTGATAGAATTTAGGCTAATTAAATCAATTAGGAATTTAATTAGAATTTTCATAATTATAATTTTAGATTCAATAATCATAAAACTTGGCAAAAGACCATTTTACCCTTTAGGGATGATTTTGGACATTTTCACTCCTAAAATCACACGCTCCTTTAGGAATACAATTTAACTTGGAATCCTAACCATAACATGTTCCCTTAGGAATTTTAACATTGACGTTTAATGAAATTCTTGACTAACCATGGCATGTACCCTTGGGATTAGCTTGAAATCAATTCTAACCATTAGATTAGGTTTTAACCAAAATATCCCAAATCACTTCAAACCCATGATTAAATTGATCAAGAGCAATTTTGATTAATTAAATCCTTTAAACTTGTATAATCCCACAGTCTAAATTGAGTGACCAAAAGACCCTTGGTCACTTAATAAGACTTTTGTGGGAGATCGAAGCCTCAAGTCAAAATCTTCAAATCAAGGCATCCTCAATCACACCAAGCAGCGGATTATACAAGATAAATCAAAGGTCGACACTTGGTAAACACGATTCAAATTATACGAAACGAGCCTTAAGTAATAAGGAATGATGAGAGGGAGTCTCTCCTATCCTCGTCTAGAGCGACTTTGCGTATGGGGCGTATTCCCCAAATATTCAAAGCGTTCGCCCTTATTTATAGACTTTAGTGCCATACGAATCGATTAAACTACCAAGTCTTCTTCACACAAAATCAACATCAACACAGGGATCAACCATGAAGATTCTTCACCAGCAACTTGTCAGTCAAGAGAAGTATCATGCACTTCAAGTCTTAAGTAATAGAGAATGACGAGACGGAGTCTCTCCTATCCTCGTCTAGAGCGACTTTGTGTATGGGGCGTGTAGCGGGGTATTCGTTACCATTAGAGATATTGACTAAATCTAAGGTAAACCATACAAGTCGAGTCGCCACCGCACTTCTATTTATCCAAAGGAATGGTTAGAAAGCAAACAAAAACCTAAAAGTTTTATCGAATAAAAAACTAGTAAAAATGTCAGAGATCGGGGTAAGGGGGTTGGTTATGCAATGGGAAGGTTTTAAGCACCCAAAACATCCTAGGTACTCCTAGGGATCCCTTTTCATACTTGTTGTAAGGTTGATATTTTGTGAAAATTTATTTGTGCAAACATGATTGAAGAGATGAGAAGAGAATATACAAGTTATTTACATTTTGTGTTTGGATGGATAAACCCATTGCCTACGTACCATCTTAAAAAAGATTAGGATCAAAACCTCGTAGTTCGGGGTAAAAAAATCTCAAAATGAGTTGGTGAATTGATTGGTCCAAAAGCCTTAAGGTCTTTTATTATCCAAGGGAGAAAACTCAACCTAAAACCATAAATCCACCATGTGAGGATAGCTTCAACATGCTAGTGAGGGGTTAACCCTATAATAAGCATGGAAGACTCATTGTCCATCACTAAGGATATAGGTGAGTATTACATCTACCTCAAGGATAACTCAAACCTAATAGCTAAAGGTTATGAAAAGTTTTGATTAATAGAGTGGCCATTGAAACCACAAAAAGGTATTTGAATGAGTGGTATTTACCAATGAAAAGTATTTACAAAATATGGTCAAAGTTGATTTAAAAGTTCAATTAAAAATAAGTGTTATGAAAAGAAAGTTTGAAAATCAAAAGCATAAGGCTTAAGTTTCTAATGTTTGAAAAGAAGTGTTAACTGTTTACACAAAAGTTTTGGCTTGGGTTAGAGTGGAGGGAAGAAGAAGAATGCCTAAAGTCCTAATCATACAAGAGATAAGGGATAAGAAACAAGACCCCACATGGAGTTCCTCTCTTGAGATCATATTGATAATCCAAGTAGCTCCCATCCTTTGGAATATGCAAGCAAAATGATAGTAAGCTCAAACAACAATCAAACAAGCCTCTTGGAAGATCCTCAATGTATCTTGTATCTTTCCCTTTGGATGAATATGGCAATGGTTCTTCAATTTGAGCTCTCATAGGATTCCCTAGCACAAGAGCACACATCAAAAGTTTTATGAAGCAAATCAAGAATGGACAAGAGTGAGTTTAGAGGTTTGGTCCTTCTAATCCATCTTCATCATTTAAAGTCCTTTTACTCCAATTTGCATAGGGAAAGTGTAGCGGGGTATTCGTTACCATTAGAGATATTGACTAAATCCAAGGTAAATCATACAAGTCGAGTCGCCACCACACTTCTATTTATCCAAAGGAATGGTTAAAAAGCGAACAAAAACCTAATAGTTTTAACAAAAACTAGTAAAAGAAACAGAGATCTGGGTAAGGGGGTTGGTTATGTAATGGGAAGGTGTTAGGCACCCAAAACATCCTAGGTACTCCTAGGGAGCCCTTTTCATACTTGTTGCAAGGTTGTTGTCTTGTGAAAAATTTGTTTGTGCAAACATGATTGAAGAGATGAGAGGAGAACGTACAAGTTATTTACATTTGTGTTTGGATGGATAAACCCATTTCCTACGTACCATCTTATAAAAGATTAGGATCAAAACCTCGTAGGTTGGGGTAAAAATTTCAAAATGATATGGTGAATTCATTGGTCCAAAAGCCTTAAGGTCTTTTGTTATCAAAGGGAGAAAACTCAACCAAACCACAAATACACCATGTGAGGATAGCTTCAACATGCTAGTGAGGGGTTAACCCTATTATAAGCATGGAAGACTCATTGTCCATCACTAAGTATATAGGTGAGTATTATATCTACCACAAGGATAACTCAAACCTAATAGCTAAAGGTTATGAAAGATTTTGATTAAGAAGTGGCCATTGGAACCACAAAAGAAATTTGAATGGGTTATATTTACCAATTAGAAGTATGTACAAAATAGTCAAAGTTGACTTAAAGATTCAATTCAAAATAAGTATTATGAAAAGGAAGTTTGAAAATCAAAAGCATAAGGCTTAGGTTTCTAATGTTTGAGAAGAAATGTTAAGTGTTTGCACAAAAAGTTTTGGCTTGGGTTAGAGTGGAGAGAAGAAGAAGAAGAGGCTAAGTCCTAAGTAAAGCAAAAAGAGAAGGGATGAAGAATCAAAACCACACAAGGAGTTCCTCTCTTGAGATCATATGGATGATCCAAGTAGCTCTCATCCTTTGGAATAAGCAATCACAAAGTATAAGCAATCAAACAAGTCTCATAAGAGATCCTCAATGTATCTTGTATCTTCCACTTGGATGAACATGGTAATGACCCTCCAATTAAGCTCATAGAGTCCCTAATCACAAAAGCACACACCTCAAAAGTTCCATGAAGCAAAAACAAGAATGGATAAGAGTGAGTTTAGAGATTTGGTCCTTTCTAATTCATCTTCATCATTAAGATCCTTTTACTCCAATTTTGCATAAGGAAGGTCCTAGAATCTAAGTCCAATTCTCCATTTCTTTGCATAAGGGAAGTCCTAGAAACTAAGTCCACTTCTTTGCATTTGGTCCACAACAATCAAAACAAAAAAATAACACAAGCACAATAATATATACACAATTATGTGCTCAAGTGAGCAAAAGGCAAATGGCATTAAGATAAACATGTGCTCAAGTGAGCAAAGAGAAAAGCAAATGGATAATATGTGCAAGAATAATAAATTGCATAAAGTAAATTGCATAAAGTAAATGTTAATTGTCAATAGTTAGTGTTAGTAGTTAGTGTGCCATAAGGCAAATTTAGCGCTATGTTAAGCAATCGTAATTGAACTTATGTAGAAGTCACAACTATCTGAGGCCGGTCAATAATAATGTAGGCAACAAACACAAGTTAGGAGTCTTGATTAGTGGACCAAGTCCCAACAACTTGCCATGCCAAAAAAGAAAATGAGAAATGATCTTGTATTGGTTTAAGCCTTTTGCATGATTTAGAAGACAACCTATCCTTAATGCAAAGCCATTCACTTGATCAATTGATCAAGATGAATTAGATTTGAATCAAGGAAGGTTAAATCTCCCTAATCAATGCTAACTTATCAACCTTCAACTCATTGATCAAAAAGAAAAGAAGTAGAAGAAGAAGAAGGAGAAGATGGATAAGAGAAATGGAAATGGCAAAATTAAAGTACATTAAATGAAATACAATGTACCAATCCTCATATGTTGACCAATAACATTGAAAATCAAGGTCAAACAATCAAAAACAGAAGTGAGATGAAGATTGGGAGTCAAGAAATGAATAAACTATTTTTGGCATTTTTTAATATTTAAAATAAACTTGAATTAAAATAAAAGAAAAGGTCAAACTTCAAAATTACTTCAAATCAACCTTGAAAGGTCCAAGTAATTTATCCTAAGTTCAACAAGGTCAAACAAAGTTTGACAAAAAATTTCAGCATTTTTTAAAGTCAGAAACTATTTTTAATCAATTAAAAAATGAATAAAAATAACCTAATTGAACTAAAATCTCAAATAAATCTCAAATCAATTCAAAAATTGATGAGAATATTTTTTATAGATCCATCATCATTCAAATAGGTTAGGGAAATATTTTTGTATTTTTTGAATATCAAAAACTATTTAAAATGAATTAAAAATATCCAGAAAAGAGAAAATTCACAAAAAATATCAAATGACAAAATAAAAAATATTAAAAATCAGAAATAGAAACTAGAATTTATTTGGGAAATAATGCAATTGGTCCCATAATTTTTGGATTAAAAATGAGAGATATATTAATTTTTGAAAATAATTGGAATTAAAGAAATTAAAACCAGAAAATAAAAAATGCAAAAAAACGTGGAGCGTTAGATCTGAGCTCATTAATTGAGCTGGAAGATCACACGCTCCAAAGATGCGCGCCTACCGTGTACCCTGGTCAACTGAAGCGCAGGAAGTACTTAAAAAGGTCATAACATTGGACGCACAGGATCGAATCTGGAAACACCATCACACGGTCCAGATTCAAACTGGAGATGATGAAGCCACCGGAGCCACCGTCTTCTCCGGTGAGCTTGGATTTTCCGGTCAAAATGCAGAAACTAAAAGCTTAACCAAATCATGCGATCTATACACCTTTAGAAAGCTGGGATGATGTACATCATCCTTGTACCATCCATTTTCCCTCTAGATCTCCATAGTGTGATAAATCAGAGATGGAAAAATCTGGTGTTCATCATGAACTTAATGGATTTCAAAAATTGAATGCACAAACATGATGCCTCTATTGAGAGGACTTCAACCAACACAAAATCTAAGCCAAAAGGTCAATGGATTAGGAGAATCGAAGAAAATACCAGTTGGAATGTAAGCTTGAGTTCTGGTAATTTGATCACTATGCCTTGCTTGCTATGATTAAACAGAAGTTCTATGAGGTAAATGATGAAGGTTTAGAAGCACTAGATCTGAGAATTCAACCAGATGAAGTTGAATTTCAGATCTGAAAAAAAATGAGAAAAGTGAGCTTGCTTCTTTAGTGATGGCTAGGGAAAGAATTCTGCAGCATTTCAGGTTGAATTAGGCGTGTGAAATGGAGGGAATGAAGTCTCTATTTATAGAGGAATTGGCAAGGAAAGTGTGAAATGATCCGTGTGCATGGCATGTGAAGCTTCATTGCATGGGCTTGCATGATCATGCACAAGGCCCAAAAACAATGCCAAATGAGTTCTGAACCCCAGCCAGATGGAATTGGACGTGTGAATTGCAAGGCAATTGCTTATGCACCAAAATTTCAAGTGAATTCCTTGTTGGTACCTAAAAATTCATCTCTTCGAAAGTACCATTTAGAAAATCCAAGCATAGGTATATGGGTAATGGTTGGAAAGGTTTTTGTATGAGGAACAAATGTTATGTTGGGCAAAAACTCATTTGGGGTGTGGAAATTTATGAAATTTGAGTTTAAAGTGCAAGGTGCATGACATGTCAACGCAAGGTTTCTAAAATTGGCCAACTTTCAAGCCCTTCTGTTTTGATGATGAAAGCCTCAAATGAAAAAATCACCAACATCAAAGTTGTATATCTTTTCAAGACACTAAAAATGGACTTAAATTTTGCATCATTTGGATTTTTGATGAAAGAGTTATGGGCACTTGAAGTTGGACTTTTTTTACTTTTAATGCCTTTGGTCAAAAAGGACCTATAATGTCTTGCATTATCACATGTATTTCCTTTCATATTTTGAAATTTCGTTCAACATAACATTTTAAGTAGACATCTTAAGCTTTCCAATTCATTTAATCCCACCTCAAAATCATGAAAAATGAATGAGTTATGTCCTTGGGAAGTTGACCTAAAATTAGGGTTTCAGTCAAAATGACCTATAATGTATTGGAATGGAAGATGGTCTTCCAAGCTTCAAATAAATTTTTGATGAACATGAAAGTTGTTCATATTGTCCTTAAGAACATTATTTCTTTTGGAACCATCTCCATTTGACCAACACATACAAAGTTAGGTCTCAGTGCATTTCAAAATAGTTAGATGAATTGACTGATCAACTTCTCAAGTCCATGCCTCATATCTTGATGAATTGATGATTGAGGACACTCAAATAAGTTCTAATATGCATTAAATGAAGAGTTAAATAACTTCCCTTGATTATATTTGACCATGGGCTGATGTTGCTTCATGAGCAAGGCATTGTGATGCACAGATGAATTAGGGTTTCTCTGAAGAGCAAGACCTCAAACCCTTTGACTTGCTTGATCAAAATGATTCATTGAGGTACTAGGGAGGCATATTTGATGGATGAGAGCTTTGGAAACCATTACCATGCTTGCTTTCATCTCTCCTTGACCATGTCTTTGTACCAATGATCTTCTTGAAGCTTTTGACTTGGTGATTGCTCAAGCTACAATTACAAGATGTTAGTGACATATTTTTGTGCTTTTGGTTAGTAAACAAAATGAGAAAAGCAATGATATACAATTCAAACATGCTTGGTGATCTCAAACCACTCACAAGGAGTCCCACCCAAAGGCAAGGGGAACCAAGATGCTTATGATCCTTGAGGCTATGCAAAATGCAATGTTATGATGCCATGAGGGATCTTAGGGACAAAATTAGGGTCTTACAGATGCCCCTATTTAAGGTCATTCTATCCGGAGAAGTGAAGGTTAAAATCTTCGTCTCGACAGGGTAGAATGGGCTTAAATAATAACAAAGAGACGAATTTTGGTCCCTAAGAGACCTCATGATGCAGATGTATGCATGCAAATGCTAATACTCTGTGGGGTATGCATCCACAAAAGAAAGAGAAATCCGGAGAAACTGACAATCCATATGAGTAAGTCATTCTATGGGACAGAGACTCTGGGGACTCTCAGGTCACGACTTGAAACTTGGGGGGACAGAATTCCAAAGGGAGTAAATCCAATGGAAAGACATCGAGTTGACTCGAAGGTGCATGTGTTGGGGAATATGCCAACATAGCAACATTATCCATAATGGATACATCGGATAAAAAAATCGGACTCAGGTGAGGATAATCCACTAAGGGACCTCACTGGGGATATCCTAAAAAAGGAATCTCCTGGGAAACAACGGGATGAGGTATTACCGGCTACTGGGTAATTAGCTCAAAGAGACGTGTGATCTGAACACCGGTATAAGGGTGAGAGAACACCATGCTCGGGAAGAATGAATATCTAAGACCGGTATAAGGGTGAAAGATATCAATCATCCAAACCATCTGAGGAGGACCTGAAAAAGGTGTATCTCAACTCAGGAAGATCTGACTCCACAGGGGACAAAAAGTCATAATAGGGAGCAGAAGGGAGGAACACCAGGGATGCCGGTTACTGGGCATATAATAGGTGACCAACCAAAGTCTGAATTGGGGAATATTCCCAAAATACTCATCATCCAAAAAGAGGGCAAAAGCAAACTCGATTAAGGGATGGACATTCGATTCCAAAACAGGGATACGAATCTTACTCAACAGGGGAAGAACAAAAGGCTTTGACCACAGAGCGCATGAGATATATTATCTATTTCCGTCAGAACGTAGATAATACCCTCGCATGGAAGATTATCCACAACCGGTTACTGGGTTAATAAAGGATAAATCGACCGAAAAGAAAGGCATCGGGATACCGAAACTAGGTATATAATGATGACCCATTCAGGAGAGAAACAAACGTTACCAGCAACAGGGTAAACGAGATGACTTGCTGGGGATAAATTGCATAATCAGGGCAATTATCCAAGAAAAAGAGGGAATATCAATACCGAATATTGGATAATGATAACCATCTAGGAAGGGATTACATCTACCGGGTACTAGGTAGAAAACCACGGAAAAGTAACTGTCATCAACTAGGATGAGCAACAAGGTTAACTCTGCAAAGGGGATAAAGTAGGATTTACAACCACCGGTATAAGGGTAGTAAACCACAGATTCCACCGGGGATAAGATGAATGATTACCGATTAATGAGCACTTATTCATTTATACCACTGGGAAACACCAAAAACAGTCACAAGAGGCCAATTTAGGATCAAACCAAAGAGGCGAACTGAATCAAGACTCGCCCTAATGAGGATATAACTCAATAGGGAAACCCATCCCAATATATATGTTGGGAGGAAGTGAAAATAACTGTCGTCCACGAGGATATGACTCAGTGGGGAATGCGGAAAGAAAGATAAACACTTTCTGCTTAAGGGGTTGACTCTATATTGAGGGATCAGACACCGACATCTGCTTGAGAAATATATTACTAACTAGCAGGGAGATAACAAACAAAAGATTTATGGCAAATAATGCAATATGAATATCCGCATGTTTGGAAATATGTGCACATATGCGTGGTTTATGTATGATGAATGCTGACAAACAAACATTTTTAACACAAACAGCTTCAAAGGAACAGGCACACAGTCGTCCGGTACTACATCTCAAGAGAGAAAGCCCAAATTCCATGGAGAGCATCCAATCTGCCAGGGATCAGAGATATCAGGAAACAAAATCTCCACAGGGGATGAATCATCAGTCACAGCTGGGGAAAAGAGTGGATTGCAACGGCAGAAATTGCCACATAAGCAACTCTACTGGGGAATCTATCCGAGGGATAAAGGGATTCTGGGGGTCAACCACCAAGTACCGTACCCACCAGGGAGATCAGATCTGCTGAGGAGAAAAGGTTGCTACCCCCCTGAAGGGGAGAGTGGTGAATATCTTAACAAGCATACCACTCAGGGCTCCGGAGGAAGAAAATACAGTCATGCCAGGAATATGAACAAATATCTTACCCTGTTGGAGATCATACCATCCTTGGGAGAGCACTGAGGATCTCCTAAGTATCCTTTTCATCATTGTGGATGTTCACCTTGTTTAAAAACAAGTTATGAAAATTCATTTTTTCAAAACAATGATATTTTCTCAATTAAAAGCATGCAAAACATTTGTTGAAATAGTGACAAATAAGAGTGCAAATAATTGGATAAAGGCTCGAATTTATTTAATGGAATGGTAGCATGCAAATGGCAAGACCCCGTAGATCTTTACAAGTTTGAAATTTGTGATATATATTGGAAAAGGGCTACATTGAACATAATGACCATTTCTCCACCAATTCTGAATTCGATGTATTCGAAGCTTTGGTTGAGGACGAATGAGCAAGAATCTCTGACGGATGACAGATGTAGAACAAAGTCTTGTCAGGATGCAGTTACTTGCCAAATCCCTAATTTTTGCCTAGATTGCCCCAGGGTGAGGTGCTCAATCTAGCGGGATACAAATATTCATTTTTCATGTCTCTAACTTTTGCCTGGATCGCCCTTTCGGGTTTTCAATCCACCGAGACGCTCATTTTTGCCTAAGCCGCCCTTTCGGGTTTTCAAGTCAACGAGCTATTCTGTTTTTATTTCTAGGCGAAGTATTTCTTGACTGCATCTGAATTCACAGGACGAGTGAAATCCTCCCCATCCATAGTTGTAAGTATCAAAGCACCGCCTGAAAAAGCTCTCTTAATAACATATGGACCTTCATAATTTGGAGTCCACTTGCCCTTGGAATCGGGCGTAAAAGACAAGACTTTCTTGAGCACAAGGTCACCTTCTCGGAACACACGAGGCTTGACCTTCTTATCAAAAGCTTTCTTCATTCTTTGATGATATAACTTACCATGGCACATGGCAGTTAGTCTCTTCTCTTCTATCAGATTCAACTGGTCATAACGACTCTGAACCCATTCGGCATCAGTCAACTTGGCTTCCATCAAGACTCTCATTGACGGGATCTCCACCTCTATTGGGAGTACAACCTCCATGCCATAAACAAGAGAGAAAGGGGTTGCCCCTGTTGAAGTGCGGACAGATGTCCGATATCCATGCAAAGCAAAAGGCAACATCTCATGCCAATCCTTATACGTGACAACCATCTTCTGGATAATTTTCTTGATATTCTTATTAGCAGCTTCAACAGCCCCATTCATCTTCGGTCTATAGGGAGAAGATATATGATATGCAATCTTGAACTTGTAGCACCTCAAATTTGCACCTATCATTGTACATACCATCTCATATTAGGTCATAGCATATCATGATACATTGCATAGCATTGCATTGTCCCCAGTTGCCTCAAGAGCAAGCAAGTCAAGAATTAGGTCAAACTGATCAGGAGATCAGTCAACCAGTCAAGCAAGGTTGTTTCTCAAGGAGCCAAGGCCCTAGGGTTTGTCCAACAAGTTCACATGACTTGGGGGTCCATTTGAAGTGTTTAAGTCAAGGGTTAGATGTTCAAAAGCCATCAGAAGTGCACAGTCAGTCCAAAACCCTAGAAAAGTCAAAGTTGGTCAACTGTGGTTGATTCTATGGTTTTGATGGATGGAAATGGTTTGAAGGAGCTTATTCATGTCCCAATAGGCCTCATGTGTCATGGCAATCAACATCATTGAAGAATTTGAAGCCAATCAGAAAATTTCCCAAAATAGAAAGTGGACCTGTAATTTTAACTGCCAAAAATGGAAACTTCTTGATCCTCAACTTGCATCATGATACAAGCTTCAAATGAATTTTTTCCCAACATGAAAGTTGAAGATCTTGTTCTCCCATTTTCAAAAAGTCCAAGAACATCAAAATCCCATGTGTGGTTGTCAAGATATGATCAATTCAATTTCAAAAATTTGTGAACTTCAAAGGGCCATATCTCTCAAACCATAAGGCCAAATTTGGTGGGGTTTTTTTCCTACAAACCACATTTTTCCTCCTCTTTCCAAAAATATAAATTTCATGAACCAAAACCTTGCCAATCAAAATGGCATTTTTTGACCTATTTCATTTAAAATTCAAGTTTGACCAAACTTTGACTTTTTGATTCATTGGTTTTTTCTCATTTTTGCCAATTGGGAAATGTTTAGAATCATATTTGAAACTTGCTCCAAGCTTAAATTCATGCACATACCACCATTACACCATCACTTTGGACCAAAAGGTGCAAACTTGAAAATCTTGCAAATGGCTTCACATAAGCAAATCATGTTAACCAATTCATAAGCAGACCAAAAACAGCAAATTGGATGGTCCTTCTGCAGCCTTTCCAAGCCCAATTCGTGTACAGCTTGCACCCTCCATATCCACTTTGTCCAAAATTAGCAAAAGGCAAATCACTCCATTTGAGCTAATCCAACTTAGCATCTCTTAAACCAACTTTAAACAGACCAATATAAGCTCATTTTCTGAAGTTGGAAACCCTAGAGAATCATAGCAGCGCAGCAGAATTTCTGACTCTCTCACTTTTGCATTTTTACTCTTCTTGCAAATTCTGTCAAAAAACTTCAAAAGACCTCAAGCTACCTTTGGTTGTTCCATCATCCATCATCAATATTGAGCTTGTTCCAACCACCAAATCACAACTGAACTGCCATTTTCTAACTCTGTTCTTCGAAGGACCAGTCATGGTGAAATCGAGATTTGGGAGTTTCGAGCAAGTTTGAGCTGAAATCCTTCAAGGTTCCTTCATTTCCAAGCCTAATAGACCTCTGTTGGAGCTTGCATCACTCAAAATACAACTGTTGCTCGATTTTCTTCACAACCAAGTAAGTTGTCGACCATCTTCATTCTCTAATCCATGCCATGTATTAGATAGAGTTTGCTTAACTGAATCCATTGCAACTTACATCATGCTAATTGGTTGATTATGCTGTGAGAAAAGTGAATTTCATTGTTTATGTTCAAACAAGTTTTAGCTCGATTTGTTCTATTCATGATGAGCTAGTGAAAATGGACACCATATTCTTGTTGCTTGATGTTTGTTGTTGCTTTTGATATGTTTACTTTTGATTTCTGGGTGAATCGATTGTTCATGTTTGAATGAAGATGATGAATACTGCTGTGTTTAAACCCTGGATTTGCCAGAAAAATTGCATGATTGTGTTTGGTTGTTGCTGAATGATGTTGCCTGTACCAATGCCATGTTGTTTGTGTGCTTTTGTTGAATTTCGTTTTGATGGATTGCTTGAAGATAAGTTTGCCATGGCTGCTGTAAACCCTAAGGGTTTCTAAAACCAGAAATTTGAAGCTCATTGGCCACGGTACTGTTTCATTGGCTAGTGCCCAATCAAAACATTTCAATTGCCTTGCCCAAAACGCACAGTTTCAATTAGTAGCACACCTATTTACAAATTTGCCACGCTGACTTCATGTTGACTCATTACATCATGTCATTTTGTTCATGTTGCTTCAATTATTCATCCAACTTGCAAAATCCATTTCTCTTTCAATTTAAATCCAAAAATCATGAAAATTTTTCCATCATCTTCACATGGGTGTCTAGTATTTGATTATGTTTTTTAATTAATTTTTTCATTGGCTGGATTTTAATTGGTAATTGGTTTTCTAACATGTATGCATATTTGACACCCTTTGCCGTTTCAATTGTGAAATACTCATGATGTATCCATTGCCCCTGAATATTTTTGTGGTGAAACTAGACTCATTAATCTTTGTTTCCATGTAAAGATTGTGCATTTATCATTTGTGGTTTGCTAGATATGAATTTTTGAACTAGGGTGTGACAATTTGTGTCACACCAATGATGTGCATTCTCTTGATTTTTGCTCACATGTCTCCTGGCCTCCAAATGATCCCAAATTTTGCATGAATGATCTCTTACATGTCTAGTTTGTGTATGAATTTTCTTGGATTTAATCATGCTGTTTTCCATTTATGTGAGAATTTTCTTCTATGCTTAGTCATTTATTGACTTTATGTGATACATGATGCCAAATCTTTTTGTGAAATTCTCACATCTTATTGTATGACCATGAAATTTCATATGTGATAACTAGACATCTTGAGCTTTGCATTGGTGTTAATTTCATTCATTTCTCTTCTGTTTTCAATTTGATATGATTTTTTGAAGTTGACCCATGTTTGTTGACTTTCATTGTGCATACTTGAATTTGGTTTGACTTCTTGATTTTAATTGACTGCCTTCCTCTCATCCAAATGCCATGAAATTTGACATGCTTGCTATGCTAGATGTTAGGATTGAATGTGATTTATTTGATGATTTTTGAGATTGTTTGGGTTGACTTTTGATGCAAGTCATGCTGTTGACTTCTATATGCTTCCTTTGCCATGCTTTGCATTCTTTTGTGTATGAAATGACAATGATGCATGATTTGATTATGAATCCAATTGAGATAGCTTCTTAAATGTTTGACCTTGACTTTGGTTGACTTTTCCTTGCTGTTTTGATCTTTTCTTTCATCTTTGACCCTAGGCTAGTCCTAGTGGTCTTTTGAGCTTACCATTGAGCTATTGTTTCAGGTTAAGCACCAATGCCTCAAAGATCATTCAAATTTGATTGAGTTGGATTATATATTGTGCTAACCCTTGTTTTGTAGGTGTGACTCATATGAGTTTGGCTTTGTGCCTTGGCACCTCTGTTTATGGTTGACTGTTGTTTATCCATTTCTTTTGGTTTGAACTGTTGACTTGTTTACTAATAAGTTTGACTTTTTCAGGTACACTTTAGTTGCTTTAGTTGCTTGCTTTGCTATTTAGCATTTGCTTTGAGGTATAAACCTTTCTTCTTCATGTAGTCTGGAGACCCGGTCTGTTATTTGACCGGGCAAACTGTCTGAAGTCCTCCTTAAGAGGCAATGCCTGTGTGTGTTTAAATTTGTCCCAAGCAGGAAAAGTCCTTCAAGTAAGGCAATTGGTGGAAGGTAGGGATAAGTAATCTATCCCCCACTATTCAGTGTGTCCTCTCTTTGCTCCCATTACATGGTTGAAGCATTGAGATAAAAACCCAAGATCTAATCGAGCCAATAATGGGGAGAGAGTTCCATCTTTCTGAACTCCCCCACATTCTATTATTTAAATGCTCTCTCTAATCAGAGATAAGAGCAATGAGGCACACCCCTCATCTCCTTTCATCCGCTTCACCTTAGCCCCTCAATGGCAAGGTTAAGAGCACTCTTCACCCACTTCCAGAGGTTTGTTTGTTGAGGTTGATATGACCCCTCGACTAAAACCTAGCCTTTGCTTGAGCCACTTGTATGTATATAGTGTGTGCTTCCTGTGATTGTGATTGCCTGTTTGCTTTGCCTCTTTAGGCTAGCTTAGACTTGCCCTTGTGCAAGGTAGGGTGTGCTTGACTTGCTTCCTGTGCGAGTCAAGTTTGTGTGGCTTGCTTCCTGTGTGAGCCATGCTTAGAGTTGTTAGGCCGAACTACGGCAACTCTGATTCTCATACCCAGATGAGATACGTAGGCACGAGATGCGATGTCTTGTCGAGTTCAACTAACAACTAATCCGTGCTTGTTTTCGCCCTCGTTGCGATCCTTTCTCTCGCCCTCGTTGCGATTGAGACATTCTTTTCTCTCGCCCGCGTTGCGATCGAGACCTCCCCTTTCTCTTGCCCTAGTTGCAATCGAGACCCTTGTTTCCTGTGCAAGCCTTGTCTAGGATAGGTTGGCCCTCGTGCCATTTAGCTAGAAACCTTAACTTAGGGTTGACTTTGCATGACAACATCTAGGCTCGAGTCGTAGTCTCCCTAGAGTTGTGTCTCCCTCTGTTATCTGGTTAGGCTAGATCCTTGTCCCTGCGTAGGGGAACTACATCGCCCTGATCTTCATACCAGATGAAGTATGTAGGCAGGAGATTGAGCTGATCTCTCCGGGCGCCCTTTTTCTTTTTTTGTGTGTGTTTGACAGTTATAGGCTGAGTCCCCGACTCCCTATCTATCTATTGTGTTGTTTTGGTTCGGATGTCGACATAAGTCCAGCGATTGGCAGTCGGGCTCCACGTTTGCCTTTGTCTTGTTTTGTTTGTGTGCGTGTCAGCCGAGCTACGAATGCTCTGATTCTTCTCTCGTCCGAGAAGATACGTATGCATAGGATGCGATATCCTAGCGAGCATGTGTCGTTCCCCGGTCCGAACTACTTCGACTCTGATGTCTATGTCTAATAGACTAAGTAGGCCCAGGATACGATATCCTGCCGAGTCATTTTCAGTCAGTTTCTTTTGTCTCTTTCAGCCAGTGTGTGTGTTTTGAGCAGTGTTTTAGCAACCAATCTTCCTTCCTTTTGTGCGTGGATCCCGTAGAGTACTACGGATGCGTAGGGTGCCTAACACCTTCCCTTCGCATAACCGACTCCCGAACCCATTCTCTTTGGTCGCGAGACCATGTTCTTTCCAGGTTTACTCTGAGCGTTTCCTTTCCCTCTTTTGGGATAAATAACGCACGGTGGCGGCTCTGTTGTTTCTTTCTTTTTCCCGCCGGTTTTTCGCGCGATGCGACAGAACTCACTGCACAACTCTTTCATCATTTTGTTGTTCAAGTTAGATCCATTATCAGTAATGATCTTATCTGGCACACCATAGCGGCATATGAGCTGATTCTTGATAAACTTCACGACCACCTGCCTGGTCACATTTGCATATGATGTCGCTTCAACCCACTTGGTGAAGTAATCAATTGCTACGAGAATGAATCTGTGTCCGTTGGACGCTTTGGGCTCTATCATGCCAATCATGTCAATTCCCCACATGGAGAAAGGCCATGGTGATGAAATCACATTCAGAAGTGTCGGAGGAATATGAATCTTATCCGCGTAAATCTGACACTTATGGCATTTCTTCACATATTTGCAGCAGTCAGACTCCATTGTCAGCCAATAGTAGCATGCTCTCAACATCTTTCTAGCCATGGCATGTCCATTGGAATGGGTACCAAATGAACCCTCATGGACCTCAGTCATCAACAGACCTGCTTCGTGTCTATCCACGCATCTGAGCAGAACCATGTCAAAATTTCTCTTATAAAGCACATCGCCATTGAGGTAGAAACTGCCTGACAATCTCCTCAAAGTCTTTCTATCTTTCACAGATGCCCCAGGCGGGTAAACTTGGTTCTAAAGGAAACACTTGATGTCATAATACCATGGCTTATCATCTTTCACTTCTTCTACTACAAATACATGAGCTGGTCTGTCCAAGCGCATCACAGTGATATTGGGGACTTCATTCCAAAATTTTACCATAATCATTGAAGCAAGTGTAGCAAGAGCATCTGCCATCCGATTCTCATCTCGAGGAATATGATGGAAGTCAACCTTAGTAAAGAACGTTGAAATCCTCCTCGCATAATCTCTATATGGGATGAGACCAGGCTGATTCGTTTCCCATTCACCCTTAATCTGATTAACAACAAGGGCCGAATCACCGTAAACATCAAGGTGCTTGATCCTTAGATCAATACATTCCTCCAATCCCATAATACAGGCCTCATACTGTAACACCTCAAAATTTTCCCTCCTCTTCTTGGGACTAGTTTGACACATTGCATTTCATGTTTTAGGACATTAGGCATTTCATTTTTGCATTTCATGAGAATTGAGAGAGTCATCCTCCAAATTCTTTTCAGAAGATGGAGAGGTTGCATGATTCAAGCCTGAGGGTCTCTATGAATTGATTGTCAACCATCTGAGGGTTTGCAGTGCATTAGGGTTTCCTGATCCCTCAATGGTCTTGAACATTATCTTGGTTGCAAGGATATATTACCATCATCATGGTTCTATCATCACCAAGGATTTCAGAGTGCATCCTCAGGTTCTTTTGGATTAGGGTTTTGACCTCTGGTCAACCCTGATCATTGACTTTCTTCCAGCCAGGGTTTCTCAAGGAGATGAGGCATTTTATGGGATGAGGATCGCATGAGTGTCATATTGAGCTTACATGAGCTAGGGTTTCATTTTTGAGCATTTTCCCCAAGTGGTAGAGGTTCAAGCTGATCAGGGCATGTCAACGTCATCTGAGGACCACAAAAAGTCAATTGTGCAAGAGCTGAGGGCTATGAGGTGGGGAAATGAGTTGAGACACCTCAATCATGTTCAAAAGAGGTTCATTTGTCATTTCAAACATCTATCTTGAAGATTTTGAGGTCAGGGCAAAAGTTTCCAAAAATGGAAAGTGACCTGTAATTTCAAGTTTCCAAAAATGGCAAGTTTCTGGTCCGCATTCAACTTGACTTTTCAACATCAAAGAAGCTTAAAATGGATTTTTGGTGAACATGAAAGTTGAAGATCTTTCTCTTCCCTTTCCAAAAAGTCCTATTTCATGATCATCTGATGATTGGTTGAGAAGTTATGGCCAAGTGATCACAAAGTATGCATGGAGGTTCAAAATGCCATAACTTTTGATTCAAAACTCCAATTTGGTCCACTCTTTTTGCAAAATGCTCCTTATGACCAAGAGTTTCCAAATCAACCATTTCCTTGCATGGAAAAAGCTCATGTGATAACTTGTTCATTCATGTGCATTTTGGAGGGAAATTCAAGAATTCAAATTTGGTTCAAGCTACAATCAAATTAACACTTCCATGCTGACCATTGGTTGGTTTTAAGTGATTCCAAGCCCTTGCATGGTACTGTTCACGTGCACATTGCTCATGCTAAGCACACTTGTGCATTTTTCAAAACACCTTATATCTCTCTAATCTCAATTAGCCATTGCCTAATCCTAATTTCAGCATGATTAACACCTCATATAAAAGCCTAATCATAACTGTTTTTGCTCATAACAACAATTTCAAATCTGAAAATTCACTTCCCTCCATTTTTTCTCTCTCTTCAAAACTCAAAATTCTTCACATAATTCTTGAATTTCTCTGCATAATCATGTTTATCATGCATCATTGAGTGGGAATCCAACTCTGGTTTGAAGAATTCTATCCAAATTCGTGCACATTAAGAACTTGAGCATGGAGATGGAATCTTGAAGATGAAGCAGATCTAGGAGTGTTCAACTGCTTCTTTGTGATTAAAGCTTCAAGATACAAGTAGAGAAGTTGATCTGGAGCTTGTGGAGGCTTGAAAGACACGATTTCATCACTGTCATTTCAAGTAGGTGCAATTTTCGACCTCTCTTTTTTGCCAATTTCTTGTGATAATCATGTAGATCTCACTTAGGTGATCATGCTGATATGTTTAGATATTGAAATGGATGAAAAATGAGGAAGATATGTTGAATTAAAGTTTAGATCTAGAATTTGTTCTTGCTCGATTTGAAGAATTCATGAAGTTTTAGATGATTTTGATATGATATTCATGATCTACATGGAGAGAGCTTTCGATCCATATGCATTTCGTTCATTTCTGGAAAATTTGCATGAAGCTCCGCCGTGTACATGGTCGGAGAAGACGACCGGAGATTCATCTCCGCCGTCTGGTTATTTGAGCTAGGGTTTCCTGGCCTTTGTGAAACGCAGCGTTTCAGCGCCACTTGGACAGTCAGCGCGCGGGTTCGATTCCCCGCTTGTGCTTTTTTTTTAAAGTCCATGGGTTCGAGACCTGGCGCATGTGTTTCTGAGTTTATTTTATTTGAGTTCTCATTTTCCTTAAGTGCGTAGGTTCGAATCCTGGCAATGGCATATTTCTGAATTTAATTTTTGATGTTCTTTTGATCCATAAGCGCATGTGTTCGAACCTGGCATGGAAACATTCTGAATTTCTTTCAAATCATTTGTTTTCCCTCCAATATTTTCATATTATTCTATTTATTTCATGCAACTTTAAAAAATCATAACAAATAGAAAAATGCTTCAATTGGAGTCCAATTTTTTTCCATGTTCTTGTTTCAACCTCTATTATTTTTTTGATGTTATTTGCATGATTTGTTTAATGCTGGATTTTTAATTGTAAATTTGTGATTGAACATGATGCCAAATTGATATGTCACATTAAATGTTTTGTGAAATGCTCATGGTTAATCCAATTGGCTTGAAATTTTGCATGCTTGATCCTCTCTCATGATGTGATTTTTGAGTTTTGATTTTTGAATTTTTATCATATGCCATCACTATTTTGGACACATGAACATGTGGTGTGACAATTTGTGTCACATATTTGATGTTGCATTTATGCATTTTCATTTACATATCATTGGAGCTCTTCTGGAGTTGAGTTTTTGTATGATGTTCAATCTTAACATGATAAGCTTGTATAAAAACTTTCATAGCCATTGGATGCTTTTCTGTTTTAATTTGGATTTTCTAATTTGATTGTCCACTTTGTGCACCTTTGCTTGCCTTTGCTTCACATTGATCATTTGGTGCCTTTTCTTTATGAATTGGTCTTGGTCCTTTTGAGGACACTTTCTTGTTTGTTTGAATGTGCTTCATGTGAAATATTGACTTCTGTTTTGACCATTTGACTTGCCTTTGACCCTAGTCTTTGCACTAGTGGTTTGTACTTACCAATTGAGCTTTGTGTTTCAGGTTTAAGCATTTGGCACTAATGGTTGGTTGGGTTTCACTATTTGAGATGCAAGTTGCTTTGATTACTAACTCTTGTTATCTTATAGGTCAATTGATGTGATAAATTCACTTGAGTGCTTGCACTTGTGACTTGCATTGTGTAGATATTGAATGGTTCCACTGTTGACTGTTGGTTTTTCTGTCTGAGATACTAACTGGTTAGCTTTTGTACAGGTACATTAGTCGCTTGCTAGCTAGCTTGAGCTTTGCTTTGGAGTGTGGTTGATACACCACTGAGGTTGTTTAGCCTTCTCACTCCATGTAGTCTGGAAGCCCTGTCACTTTTTTGGCAGGCATTTGGCTGAAGTCCTCCTTAAGAGGCAATGTTTGTGTTTGTTTACCTTTGTGCCAAAGACCTCTAAATGAGGCATGCTACTTGTTAAGTCCTCCTAAGTGAAGAGGTAATTGACAGATAGAAGGGATTAGCAATCAATCCCCTGTTATTCAGTGAGTCGTTCATTATGCTCGCACTACGTGCTGATGCTCTTGAACATAACCCAAGATCTTTGTATATAGTCAGTCAAGTGGAATAGGGTCCCTCTTTCTGGATCCCCACGCTTTCTTTGTCATAAGCTCACCCAGGCCAGGGTTAAGAGCATGAGGTCTCATCCTCATTACCATATTTCATCAGCTTCACCCTAACTCTCAATGTTAGTGGTTAAGAGCTTTAGCATACCCCTACAGTTTTGGCTTGTTTGTCGAGGTTGATATGACCCCTCTTGACTAAAGGCCAACCATTTGTCTGAGCCTCTTGTTTGTATATAGTGTGTGATGTTTGATCATTTGTGATTGGTGTTTATTTGCTGTTTGAACTGACTTGCTTCCTGTGTGAGTTAGATGCATGATTAGAGACCTCAACTTAGGGATATCTGATTGCATGACAACTTTTAGGCTCGAGTCTTCGTCTCCCTATTAGTTTGTTTGCTTCCCTGGTCTCTGGTTAGGAGAGAGTTTCTCCCATGTTAAGGCGAACTACGTCGCCCTGATTCTCATACCAGATGAGATACATAGGCAGGAGATCGAGCGATATCTCTCCGGGCAACCTTTTTCTTTTTTTTTTTGTGTGTTTTGTGTGACAACTATTAGGCTCGAGTTCCAGACTCCCTATTAGTTTGTCTGTTCAACCTTTTTTTTTGTGACAACTATTAGGCTCGAGTTCCAGACTCCCTATTAGCTTGTCAATCTGATAACCTTTTTTCTTTGGTGTTCGCTGGTTAGCGATTTTTACTTGTTTGGAGTCGGATGTAAGTCCATGTATTGGCATTCTGTTTCCTTGTTTGTGTTGTTTGTTTGGAGTCGGATGTAAGTCCATGTATTGGCATTCTGTTTCCTTGTTTGTGTTGTTTGTTTGTAGTCAGATATAAGTCCATGTATTGGCATTCTGTTTCCTTGTTGAGTGTTTCTTTTGACGTCTCAGTGTCTCCTTTTTGTGTTTTGTTTCGGCGTGCGTTAGCCGAGCTACGAGTGCTCTGATTCTTACTCTGGATAGAGAAGATACGTAGGCATAGGATGCGATGTCCTAGCGAGCATGTTTCCCATTTCCCCGAACTACGTTGGCTCTGATGTTTGTTTCTGACAAACTACGTAGGCCCAGGATGCGACATCCTGCCAAGTCCCCTTCCTCCGTCTTCTTCCACCTGTTTTGCGTGCATTTTCTTTGAGCAGTTTTTATCAGCAACCTTTTCCTATTCTTTTGAGCGTGGATCCCGTCGAGTACGGAGGACGTGAGGGGTGCTAATACCTTCCCCTTGCGTAACCGACTCCCGTACCTTGCAATCTCTGGTCGTAAGACCGTTCCTTTTCCCTTTCTTAGGTTAGTCCTGCGCTCCCTTTCCGTCATAGGATGAATAGCGTCGGTGGCGGCTCTGTAAAACTGTGTTTTTTCCGCCGGTTGTTTTTCGCGTTGCGACACATACTCAGCCATATTATTCGTGCATTTGAAAGTTAGCCTTGCTATAAAAGGAATATGTGTGCCCTGAGGAGTAATAATCACTGCCCCAATACCATTCCCATACTGATTTACAGCACCATCAAATACCATACTCCATCGGGAACCAGGTTCTGGCCCTTCATCGAGTGTAGGCTCATCGCAATCTTTCATTTTCAAATACAGAATCTCCTCATCTGGGAAGTCATACTGAACTGACTGATAATCTTCAATAGGCTGATGTGCCAAATGGTCAGCCAAGACACTACCTTTAATAGCCTTCTGAGCTCGATACTCAATATCATACTCAGATAACAACATCTGCCAACGGGCAATCCTCCCTGTTAAAGCAGGCTTCTCGAAGATGTACTTGATTGGGTCCATTCTGGATATCAACCAAGTTGTATGATTTATCATATACTGGCGTAAGCGCTTGGCAGCCCAAGCCAAAGCACAACATGTCTTCTCAAGCATCGAGTATCGAGACTCACAATCAGTGAACTTCTTGCTCAGGTAGTAAATAGCATATTCTTTCTTCCCTGATTCGTCTTGCTGACCAAGGACACAACCCATTGAGTCTTCAAGAACAGTTAGATACATGATCAAGGGTCTTCCCTCCACGGGCGGAGACAGGATCGGAGGTTCGGACAGATATTCTTTAATACTATCGAAAGCTTTCTGGCAATCCTCGATCCAATCATGGGACTGATCTTTCCGGAGGAGCTTGAATATTGGCGCACATGTGGCAGTCATGTGGGATATGAATCTGGAAATATAATTCAAGCGGCCAAGAAAACCTCGGACTTGCTTCTCAGTTTTGGGCGCAGGCATCTCTTGTATTGCTTTGACCTTTGCGGGATCAACTTCAATACCTCTTT
This sequence comes from Lathyrus oleraceus, assembly GCF_024323335.1. Classification (NCBI taxonomy): domain Eukaryota; kingdom Viridiplantae; phylum Streptophyta; class Magnoliopsida; order Fabales; family Fabaceae; genus Lathyrus; species Lathyrus oleraceus. The sequence goes on from NC_066585.1 coordinate 227,801,197, forward strand.
CACTGAAAATAAAGCCCAATAACTTGCCGGAACGGACTCCAAATGTACACTTGTTGGGATTCAGACGAAGCTTATATTTTCTCAAACGCTGGAAAAGCTTCAACAAGTGCTCTACATGTTCAACTTCCGTTCTTGACTTAGCAATCATATCATCAACATATACCTCAATCTCCTTGTGCATCATATCATGAAACAAGGTGGTCATAGCTCATTGATACGTGGCTCCGGCGTTCTTCAAACCGAAGGGCATCACTCGATAACAGAATGTTCCCCAAGGTGTGATGAATGTTGTCTTCTTCATATCCTCGGGTGCCATCTTGATCTGGTTATATCCGGAAAATCCATCCATAAATGAGAAGACATTGAATTTAGATGTATTGTCTACCAACATGTCAATATGTGGTAGAGGAAAATCATCTTTCGGACTAGCTTTATTCAAGTCTCTATAGTCCACACACATCCGGACTTTTCCGTCTTTCTTAGGCACGGGCACAATATTGGCCACCCATTGAGGATATGTAGAAGTCACCAAAAACCCCGCATCAATTTGCTTCTGAACTTCCTCTTTGATCTTTACTGCCATATCAGGATGAGTTCTTCTGAGCTTCTGCTTCACAGGCACGTACTCAGGCTTCAAGGGTAGGAAATGTTGCACAATATCAGTATCTAGGCCTGGCATGTCTTCATATGACCATGCAAAGACATCGACATATTCTCGTAGCAATTCAATCAACCCTTTCTTAACAGATTCTTCCAGGAGTACCCCGATCTTCACTTCTCGAACGCAATCCTCAGACCCCAAGTTGATTGTTTCCAGATTCTCAAGATGCGGCTGAATGTTCTTCTCTTCATGCTCAAGTAGACGGGTAATCTCGTCAGGAATCTCTTCAACATCATCTTCTTCCGCCTCGAATACAGGGAATTCAAAATTGGGAGATGGTGTTGGATCATTATGTTCAATGGGTTTGATCAACCTGCATAATGATTTTGGATATGAAAAGCTTTAGAATTCAAACAAGGCAAATCATTATGCATATGGAAAGATTGATTTTATTCTATTTTTTAGGGTTTTATGTGATCACCAATTTCATGCAAAAAGCAAAAAGGGAAAATAATTGAAAAAAACAAACATTTAACATGAATTTATTGAATGAAAACATCATTGTATTTATGTTGCCAACAATGTCATCACTTCTCCTTTTGGCATGGGAGAAGGGTTTTTAAACAAAGTGATCATTACGTTGACTTGTGGATAATTGTAGGAATATCTACAGCGACCCAATTGTTGCAGACCCCTCCAGGGATGATGAAATTGCCAGAATCCTCTGTATCTTCTTCCAAGACAGCAGCAGCTTCTTCATCCCGACCTGCGTGGATGAAACCTCCACTCTTGAATAGCCCCTTCTCGTTGAAGATCCCAGAGGAAAAGCCTATGCCAGCCCGAGACTTATTGTCTTCTAGCTCAATCATTTTTCCTAGACCAGCAGTTGCACCACACTCAATGGCCAACTTCGCATCTCTATAGGAAGTAAATGAATGAGTTCTCTTCTCAATAGGCTCAGCTATAGATAAAGCTTGGAAAGGAGTTCCAACTTCATCTTCAGCATCTATATATGAGAAGGAAGACAAGTGGCTAACTAGAAGAGCCTTTTCTCCCCCTACCACCACCAGCTTCTTATTTTTCACGAATTTCAGTTTCTGGTGTAGGGTGGATGTCACGGCGCCCGCCTCGTGAATCCATGGTCTGCCTAAGAGACAGCTATACGACGGGTGGATATCCATAACCTGGAAGGTAATCTGGAAATCACTTGGTCCGATCTTAACTGGGAGATCAACTTCCCCAATCACCATTTTACGCGACCCATCGAAAGCTTTCACAACAACTCCACTCTGCCTCATGGGAGGCCCTTGATAAGACAGTTTTGAGAGAGTGGTTTTTGGCAATACATTTAGTGATGACCCAGTGTCCACCAGCACATTGGACATGGCGTCGTCTCTGCAATTCATAGATATGTGTAAAGCCAAGTTGTGGTCTCTTCCCTCCTCGGGGAGATCGGAGTCACAGAAACTCGAATTGTTACAAGCAGTAATGTTTGCAACAATGCTATCGAACTGTTCTATTGTGACATCATGATCTACATATGCCACATCCAAAACCTTCTGTAGTGCCTCTCTATGTGGTTCTGAATTCAAAAGCAAAGATAATACTGATATTTTGGATGGCGTTTGTAGAAGTTGGTCTACAACATTGTACTCACTTCTCTTGATGAGCCTCAGCATCTCATCACAATCTTCTTTCACATTGCCGCTTGGGCCAACAGAAGTAGGAGTTATCAATGTAGAGGGGGACTTAGCAACAGGTGCTGGATTCGGGGTGCTCACAGCATTCCCAATCGGGTGTTCAACAGAATCAGCATTAGCCTGGGGCTTGGGAGGTGCGGAAAACACACGACCGCTGCGGGTCAAACCACTTACATTCGCAATGTTAACGATAGAGGAGGATGGTAAGGACACTTCCTTCCCATTTTCTACAGCAACAGCATTGTAACGAAAGGGGATTGCTTTTTCAGTAGAATACGGTACTTGACCGGCAGGCTTAATGATCAGGGTAGGAGAAGACTTCTGCTTGCTACCGTCATACTTAATGATAACAGGCTCGGGCATCCAGAATACTGGGGAAATTACGTTGACCTCGGGCTCATCTTCGTCAACATTCCTATTCTGAAGAATCTCAATGACTCCTTCATCCAGCATTTCCTAAATATCTTTGCGCACCTGGTGACAACCCAATCGGTTAACCGGGCATATTCGGCATCTCTCATGGTCGCCCTCATAATGACTGTACTCGCATAGCAACCGATGCATCTCAACAAGAGACTGTCGAATATGGCTGACATACTTGACATTGTACTTACCAGGGCAGCCCTGGAGCATGTTGACAGATTTCCCATGCTCGGGCAATGGGTTCTTCTCCACGTTAGGACCTACGTCCTCAAAACACAGAATGCCACACCTCACGAGGTCTTGAACCTTGGTCTTCAAAGGGTAACAATTCTCCACGTCGTGGCCGGGAGCACCAGAATGATAAACACAATGCAATTCGGGCTTATACCACCACTGGGGGTTAGCCGGTATAGCCAGTGGGTCTCTCGGAGTAATCAACTTCCTCTCTATCAAAGAGGGATATAACTCTGCATACGTCATTGGAATAGGATCAAAAGTGACCTTTTTCGTCTCGTAACTCGTGCTGGTTTGATTACCGTTTCGAGGCTGGTAGGCCTGCTGTTGCGGACGGTGTTGTTGCTGCTGATATTGCGGATGTGGTTGTTGATTATTGCTATGTTGCAGATACTGTTGATTGTCTCTGAAAACAGGTGCTATATGAGCCACCTGGTGCTGGTTACCGGCGGGACGCATGGTCTTCCTCCTCACCGAGGGTCTTCTTGGTTTCACATGGGAGGTCACAGCATGTGCCTCTCCATCTTTCTTCTTCGCAAACGCCCCATAACGTTTGGCAGAAGATCCTTCTTCTCTGGTTAGACGCCCTTCTCTAACCCCTTCTTCTAGACGCATCCCCATATTCACCATCTCGGTGAAGTCAGAAGGAGCGCTAGCAATCATCCACTCATAATAGAATGAACTCAAGGTCTTCAGAAAGATCTTGGTCATTTCCTTCTCTTCTAACGGAGGCCCGATCTGTGTTTGTAACTCTCGCCACCTCTGGGCGTACTCTTTGAATGTTTCTTTATCCTTCTGGGACATGGCCCTCAATTGATCCCTATCGGGAGCCATATCCACATTATACTTGTACTGCTTAACGAAAGCCTCGCCAAGGTCGTTGAAGGATCGGATATTCGTGCTGTCTAAACCCATATACCAACGCAGAGCAGCACAGGACAGACTGTCCTGAAAGTAGTGGATGAGTAACTGGTCATTATCGGTTTTGAGTTGACATCTTCCTGGCATACATGACCAGGTGGCTGAGAGGACAAGTATTTCCCTTGTATTTTTCAAAGTCAGGGACCTTGAGTTTTACAGGGATCTTCACATTGGGGACCAAGCATAGTTCGGCAGCAGACTTGCCGAAAAGATCCTTTCCTCTAAGAGTTTTCAATTCCTTGCGGAGCTCAAGAAATTGATTGTTCATAGCGTCCATCTTCTCATAGACATCTGGCCCTCAGATGGCTCAGAATGATAGATGGTGTCGTCTACCCTGGGCATGGTATGTACAACAGGAGGAGGAACAGGAAGGACCGGGCTAGATGCCGGCATAGAAGCAAAAGTTGGAGCAGGACCCTCAGGCATAAAATTGGGAGGCATTCCCCACGGGAATCCGGCTGGCATGGCCATTGGAACAAAGTGTGCACTGGCTGCAGGAACAGTTGAGGAAACAATCTCAGAAATGACTGTCCTCTGGGGAGGAGTTGAAGGCGTTGGAGAAGACTGGCTCTGGGCAGCCAAGAATGATTCCATCAAAGCACTTAATCTAGCCACTTCCTCTTTGAGTTCACGTTTCTCTTGCTCTAGATGATCCATCAGTCTTGAAATGTTGGCTCTAGTGTAGTACCGGTGAGTCAGCCTGTCTTCAAAATAAGTGAAGAACACAGAGTCAGATCACAGGACAAGAATGTCGGGAACAAAACCTGCTTATGCACATGATGCATGCAATGCTCGTGCATATGATTTGGTTTTATTTCAAAGGAATTCTAGGGTTTTATTCGCAAATTTTGGAAATATTAAACATTCATCACATATGGAAATATCTCATCAAGTAGTATCGGAGAAAAGAAGTACAGCATTGTCAATTATACACAAGAGAAAAGGAAAATAATCATCCTATGGATCCCTAGAAACAGTCGTCCAAAGCTTGGGTCACAGGAAGATAAGATGCACGAAGCCTCTTCACCTCCCTCTCGTAGGCTGCCTCCATATCTGCCTTCTCTTTGGTGAGTCGATCATACTTCCTCTTCCAAAACTTGGAAGACTGAGGAAGTAGAGAAGTCCATGCATCGTCAGGGTAATCAATAACTTGATGCTCGAGGAACTCTATCAAAGCATCCTTCTCCTTAATCTGCAGAAGCAACTCTTCTCGTTCACGGATCCAAGCACGTGAACGATCTTCGTCTCTCAACTCCTCTACTCCTTGATTAGGGAGGGTTGAAGGCCCATCCATAATCATAGGTGTAGGTCTCGGATACTCGTAAGGCATGAGATACTCAGACGCTCTCTTCCTCACCCAAGCAGTATAAGGCTCCATAGCAACACAATTCTTAGGACCCAACTCTTTCCTTCCTTTCCTATGAACCTTGCGCCAAGCGCGGACCATTCTGCCTTTCAAGCCTTGGGGATCTTTACCCTCCTGAAAGAATACACCCTCTAACAGAATGTTATTAAGCTTATCCTTTAGGGGGAACCCAAGCTGACGACGTGCCAAAACAGGGTTGTAGTTAATCCCACCACATGTACCAAGAAGAGGTACATTGGAGAATTCACCACAAGAGTCAATAATCTGCACACCATCATACACATGGTTGTAACAAGAGATATCATCATTAGTGAGAGACATAAGTCTCGTAGACCACCGTAGACATCCTTTGTTCTCCTTGAAGGCGACCGTCTGCGGTAAGTGAGAAATAAAACACTTATACAACAGAGGCAAACAACATACAATGGCACCACCACCCTTCTGCATTCCTCATATGCAAAGAGAAATAAGCATCACCCAACAGAGTCGGAACGGGATTAAGAGTAGAGAAGATCCTAATGGCGTTCACATCCACAAACTTGTCGATGTTGGGGAACAATACCAATCCATAGATGAGAAGTAAGAATATGGCTTCAAAGGTATCCTCACTCATGGCCTTCCCATAGACAGTAGCTTGAGCAATGAGGAACTCAGAAGGGAGACCTTGAATTCCACCTTTGGTAGTCATATGAGCACCAACCAGAGATTCATCTATATGCAACATGTCATCTATCTCTCGAGAAGTAGGAATACTCTCTAAGCCACTGAACGGCAACTGGTCTAGAATAGGTATACCCACAAGATAGGCATACTCCTCAAGCGTGGGCAAAAGTTGGAAGTTCGGAAACGTGAAGCAACGGTACAAGGGATCATAGAACTGCACCAATACATTCATTAACCCTTCATCCACCTGAGTAGTCAGAAGAGGAAGAAGCTTCCCAAAACGAGCTTTGAAACCCAAAGGATCTAGTACATAGGATGTCAGATTCCTTAACTCTTTCAAATCTGGTTGCCTGAAGCTGTACTTCTTGGTATTCCTTCTTTGTCTTTCCATGTCTGAAAATTTTGCAAATAAACCCCTTAAGTTCCTTGAAAATTTTCTTCATTATTGATGATATGGATGCAAATGAGTGCATGAATGCAACAATCACACTCAAGGATCAAGCAAAGCACACCAAACAAAGGTCATGGGATGGATCATATCATCCTTAATATCAATCATCCATTTTGGTGGATTATGGTTTACACCTTATCTACACCCAAGTTCCATTGATATTAAGGATACAGGAACGGATCAACCATGAATCAAGGATTTGTTGCGAGTCACGAGCATGGAGTCTCGGTTAAGAACCACCCAAAGGGAGTGTACTAGGTTTTAAACCTGCCAAACATGTTCTACAAGAGGTTCCCATAGTCATCATCGCATCTTTCGGATATTATCGGAGAAACGACTACTCGTATTCCAAAAAAATATTCTCAAGAGAGACTCTTATGAGTGTAGTATCGCGTAACAATCGTATCAAATCTTACACTTGAACGACTTTCGCACTACATCCTAGGAATAGGCTAAGATGGGCTTGGTAACTAAGGTCCTTGGCTTCTAAGGTCTATATTGGAAAGAGTAATGTCTAACCACAACTTACTTGTGTGACATTATTGATCCCAACATGACCTCCACCAAGTGAATGGACTTGCAAGTCAACTTGCTAAGGAATAACTCCACACAAGTCAACAAGACTATGCCATTCTCCTATCCTAAGTGCACTCGAGTCCGGGTATAGAACTCATCTAACAAAGATCACCAAGCATACAAGGAATTAATATCAAGCAAATCAATCATTACATACAATACAGTAATCCCAAATTGCACAAAAAAATATGTCACAAAACAATACAATACAGCAAGTATGAAAAGTAGGCAAAACCCACTAGGCAAATTTCGTCCCCAGCAGAGTCGCCACTTTTCTGTAGCGGGGTATTCGTTACCATTAGAGATATTGACTAAAGCCAAGGTAAATCATACAAGTCGAGTCGCCACCGCACTTCTATTTATCCAAAGGAATGGTTAGAAAGCGAACAAAAACCTAATAGTTTTAACAAAAACTGGTAAAAGAAACAGAGATCTGGGTAAGGGGGTTGGTTATGCAATGGGAAGGTGTTAGGCACCCAAAACATCCTAGGTACTCCTAGGGAGCCCTTTTCATACTTGTTGCAAGGTTGTTGTCTTGTGAAAAATATGTTTGTGCAAACATGATTGAAGAGATGAGAGGAGAACGTACAAGTTATTTACATTTGTGTTTGGATGGATAATCCCATTGCCTAGGTACCATCTTATAAAAGATTAGGATCAAAACCTCGTAGTTCGGGGTAAAAATTTCAAAATGGGTTGGTGAATTGATTGGTCCAAAAGCCTTAAGGTCTTTTGTTATCAAAGGGAGAAAACTCAACCAAACCACAAATCCACCATGTGAGGATAGCTTCAACATGCTAGTGAGGGATTAACCCTATAATAAGCATGGAAGACTCATTGTCCATCACTAAGGATATAGGTGAGTATTATATCTACCACAAGGATAACTCAAACCTAATAGCTAAAGGTTATGAAAGATTTTGATTAAGAAGTGGCCATTGGAACCACAAAAAGAAATTTGAAAGGGTTATATTTACCAATTAGAAGTATGTACAAAATAGTCAAAGTTGACTTAAAGATTCAATTCAAAATAAGTATTATGAAAAGGAAGTTTGAAAATCAAAATCATAAGGCTTAGGTTTCTAATGTTTGAGAAGAAATGTTAAGTGTTTGCACAAAAAGTTTTGGCTTGGGTTAGAGTGGAGAGAAGAAGAAGAAGGGGCTAAGTCCTAAGTAAAGCAAAAAGAGAAGGGATGAAGAATCAAAACCACACAAGGAGTTCCTCTCTTGAGATCATATGGATGATCCAAGTAGCTCTCATCCTTTGGAATAAGCTACCACAAAGTATAAGCAATCAAACAAGTCTCATAAGAGATCCTCAATGTATCTTGTATCTTCCACTTAGATGAACATGGTAATGACCCTCCAATTAAGCTCATAGAGTCCCTAATCACAAAAGCACACACATCAAAAGTTCCATGAAGCAAAAACAAGAATGGATAAGAGTGAGTTTAGAGATTTGGTCATTTCTAATCCATCTTCATCATTAAGATCCTTTTACTCCAATTTTGCATAAGGAAGGTCCTAGAATCTAAGTCCAATTCTCCATTTCTTTGCATAAGGGAAGTCCTAGAAACTAAGTCAACTTCTTTGCATTTGGTCCACAACAATCAAAATAAAAAAAAAAGACAAGCACAATAATATATACACAATTATGTGCTCAAGTGAGCAAAAGGCAAATGGCATTAACATAAACATGTGCTCAAGTGAGCACAGAGAAAAGCAAATGGATAATATGTGCAAGAATAATAAATTGCATAAAGTAAATGTTAATTGTCAATAGTTAGTGTTAGTAGTTAGTGTGCCATAAGGCAAATTTAGCGCTATGTTAAGCAATCGTAATTGAACTTATGTAGAAGTCACAACTATCTGAGGCCGGTCAATAATAATGTAGGCAACAAACACAAGTTAGGAGTCTTGATTAGTGGACCAAGTCCCAACAACTTGCCATGCCAAAAAAAGAAAATGAGAAATGATCTTGTATTGGTTTAAGCCTTTTGCATGATTTAGAAGACAACATATCCTTAATGCAAAGCCATTCACTTGATCAATTGATCAAGATGAATTAGATTTGAATCAAGGAAGGTTAAATCTCCTAATCAATGCTAACTTATCAACCTTCAACTCATTGATCAAAAAGAAAAGAAGTAGAAGAAGAAGAAGGAGAAGATGGATAAGAGAAATGGAAATGGCAAAATTAAAGTACATTAAATGAAATACAATGTACCAATCCTCATATGTTGACCAATAACATTGAAAATCAAGGTCAAACAATCAAAAACAAAAGTGAGATGAAGATTGGGAGTCAAGAAATGAATAAACTATTTTTGGCATTTTTTAATATTTAAAATAAACTTGAATTAAAATAAAAGAAAAGGTCAAACTTCAAAATTACTTCAAATCAACCTTGAAAGGTCCAAGTAATTTATCCTAAGTTCAACAAGGTCAAACAAAGTTTGACAAAAAATTTCAGCATTTTTTAAAGTCAGAAACTATTTTTAATCAATTAAAAAATGAATAAAAATAACCTAATTGAACTAAAATCTCAAATAAATCTCAAATCAATTCAAAAATTGATGAGAGTATTTTTCATAGATCCATCATCATTCAAATATGTTAGGGAAATATTTTTGTATTTTTTGAATATCAAAAACTATTTAAAATAAATTAAAAATAACCAGAAAAGAGAAAATTCACAAAAAATATCAAATGACAAAATAAAAAATATTAAAAATCAGAAATAGAAACTAGAATTTATTTGGGAAATAATGCAATTGGTCCCATAATTTTTGGATTTAAAATGAGAGAGATATAAAATTTTGAAAATAATTGGAATTAAAGAAATTAAAACCAGAAAATAAAAAATGCAAAAAAAACGTGGAGCGTTAGATCTGAACTCATTAATTGAGCTGGCAGATCACACGCTCCAAAGATGCGCGCCTACCGTGTACCCTGGTTAACTGAAGCGCTGGAAGTATTTAAAAAGGTCATAACATTGGACGCACAGGATCGAATCTGGAAACACCATCACACGGTCCATATTCAAACTGGAGATGATGAAGCCACCGGAGCCATCGTCTTCTCCGGTGAGCTTGGATTTTCCGGCCAAAAATGCATAAACTAAAAGCTTAACCAAATCATGCGATCTATACACCTTTAGAAAGCTGGGATGATGTACATCATCCCTGTACCATCCATTTTCCCTCTAGATCTCCATAGTGTGAGAAATCAGAGATGGAAAAATCTGGTGTTCATCATGAACTTAATGGATTTCAAAAATTGAATGCACAAACATGATGCCTCTATTGAGAGGACTTCAGCCAACACAAAATCTAAGCCAAAAGGTCAATGGATTAGGAGAATCGAAGAAAATACCAGTTGGAATGTAAGCTTGAGTTCTGGTAATTTGATCACTATGCCTTGCTTGCTTTGCTTAAACAAAAGTTCTATGAGGTAAATGATGAAGGTTTAGAAGCACTAGATCTGAGAATTCAACCAGATGAAGTTGAATTTCAGATTTGAAAAAAAATGAGAAAAGTGAGCTTGCTTCTTTAGTGATGGCTAGGGAAAGAATTCTGCAGCATTTCAGGTTGAATTAGGCGTGTGAAATGGAGGGAATGAGGTCTCTATTTATAGAGGAATTGGCAAGGAAAGTGTGAAATGATCCGTGTGCATGGCATGTGAAGCTTCATTGCATGGGCTTGCATGATCATGCATAAGGCCCAAAAACAATGCCAAATGAGTTCTGAACCCCAGCCAGATGGAATTGGACGTGTGAATTGCAAGGCAATTGCTTATGCACCAAAATTTCAATTGAATTCCTTCTTTGTACCTAAAAATTCATCTCTTCGAAAGTACCATTTAGAAAATCCAAGCATAGGCATATAGGTAATGGTTGGAAAGGTTTTTGTATGAGGAACAAATGTTATGTTGGACAAAAACTCATTTGGAGTGTGGAAATTTATGAAATTTGAGTTTAAAGTGCAAGGTGCATGACATGTCAAGGCAAGGTTTCTAAAATTTGCCAACTTTTAAGCCCTTCTGTTTTGGTGATGAAAGCCTCATATGAAAAACCCTCCAACATCAAAGTTGTAGATATTTTCAAGCCACTCAAAATTGACTTAAATTTTGCATCATTTGGATTTTTGATGAAAGAGTTATGGGCACTTGAATTTGGACGTTTTTGACTTTTAATGCCTTTCGTCAAAAAGGACCTATAATGTCTTGCATTATCACATGTATTTCCTTTGAGATTTTGAAATTTTGTTCAACATAACATTTAAAGTAGACATCTTAAGCTTTCTAATTCATTTGATCCCACCTCAAAATTATGAAAAATGAATGAGTTATGTCCTTGGGAAGTTGACCTAAAATTAGGGTTTCAGTCAAAATGACCTATAATGTATTGGAATGGCAGATGGCCTTCCAAGCTTCAAATAAATTTTTGATGAACATTAAATTTGTTCATATTATCCTTAAGAACATTTTTTCTTTTGTAACCATCTCCATTTGACCAACACATAAAAAGTTAGGTCTCAGTGCATTTCAAAATAGTCATATGAATTGACTGATCAACTTCTCAAGTCCATGCCTCATATCTTGATGAATTGATGATTAAGGACACTCAAATAAGTTCTAATATGCATGAAATGAAGAGTTAAAGAACTTCCCTTGATTATATTTGACCATGGGCTGAGGTTGCTTCATGAGCAAGGCATTGTGTTACACAAATGAATTAGGGTTTCTCTGAAGAGCAAGACCTCAAACCCTTTGACTTGCTTGATCAAAATGATGCATTGAGGTACTAGGTAGGCATATTTGATGGATGAGAGCTTTGGGAACCATTACCATGCTTGCTTTCATCTCTCCTTGACCATGTCTTTGTACCAATGATCTTCTTGAAGCTTTTAACTTGGTGATTGCTCAAGCTACAATTACAAGATGTTAGTGACATACTTTTGTGCTTTTGGTTAGTAAACAAAATGAGAAAAGCAATGATATACAATTCAAACATGCTTGGTGATCTCAAACCACTCACAAGGAGTCCCACCCAAAGGCAATGGGAACCAAGATGCTTATGATCCTTGAGGCTATGCAAAATGCAATGTTATGATGCCATGAGGGAACTTAGGGACAAAATTAGGATCTTACATAAAGTCCTAGAAACTAAGTCCATTTGTCCATTTCTTTGCATTTGGTCCCCAACAATCAAAACAAAACACAAACACAATAATATATACACAATTATGTGCTCAAGTGAGCAAAAGGCAAATTGCATTAACATAAACATGTGCTCAAATGAGCAAAGGGGAAAAGCAAATGAATAATATGTATAAGAATAGTAAATTGCATAAATGTAAAGAGCAAGAATTAAATGTTAATGGTCAATGGTTAGTGTTAGTAGTTAGTGTGCCATAAGGCGAATTTAGCGTTATGTTAAGCAATCGTAATTGGACTTATGTAGAAGTCACAACTATCTGAGGCCGGTCAATAATAATGTAGGCAACAACACAAGTTAGAGGTCTTGATTAGTGAATCAAACTCCAACAACTTGCCATGCCAAAAAGAAGATGAGAAATGATCTTGTATTGGTTTAACTCCTTTGCATGATTTAGAAAGCAATCTATCCTTAATGCAAAGCCATTCACTTGATCATTTGATCAAGATGAATTAGATTTGAATCAAGGAAGATTAAACCTCCCTAATCAATGCTAATCATCAACCTTTAACTCATTGATCAAAAAAGAAAAGAAGAAGAAGAGGAAGAAGATGAAGAATAGAAATGAAGAATTAAAGTGCATTAAATGAAATGGAATGTACCAATCAACAAATGTTGACCAAAGATAGGGAAGATCAAGGTCAAACAATAGAAAACAGAAGCAAAATGAAGATTGGAAGTCAAGAAATAAACAAAATATTTTTGGCATTTTTAATATTTAAAATAAAACTTGAATTAAAATATTAAAGAAAGGTCAAACTTCAAACTCACTTCAAATCAACTTTGAAAAGTCCAAGTGAATTATCCCAAGTTCAACAAGGTCAAACAAAGTTTGACAAAATATTTCAGCATTTTTAAAAGTCAGAAATTATTTTTAATCAATTAAAAATGAATAAAAATAACCTAATTGAACTAAAATCTCAAATAAATCTCAAATCAATTAATAAATTGATGAGAATACTTTTCATAGATCTATCATCATTCAAAGAGGTTGAGAAAATATTTTTGTATTTTTTGGATCTCAAAAACTATTTAAAATGAATTAAAAATAACCAGAAAAGAGAAAATTATTAAAAAATAGCAAATGACAAAATAAAAAATATTAAAAATCATTTTTAGAAACTAGAAAATAAAAGAGAAATAATGCAATTGGTCCCATAATTTTTGGACCAATAATAAAAGAGATATGAATTTTAGAAAATGAAATGGAATTAAAAAATGAAATAGAAATTAAAATCAGAATTAAAATAAATGGAAAAGCGAGAGCCCTTGGATATGAGTTCATTAATTGAGCTGGCAGATCCAAGCATCCATAAGTGCGCGTCCAATGTGTTACAAGGTCAATGCAACCACACGCGGTACATAAAAAAGTCATAAGGTTTGACTGCTGAGATTAGATCTGGAAATGGAAAGGGACTTTCCAGATCTGGTCTGGAGACCAGACGGTGGCCAGCGCCACCGTCTTCTCCGGCAAGCTCCGATGAAGATCAAAAAATGCAGATCAAAAAATGTTAACTAAAATGCACGATCCAAGCACCATTCGAAAGGTGAAGTGATGTACATCACTCCTATGCCACTCAATTCCACTCTAGATTCCTATTAAGAGAGAAATCAGAGATGGAACTTTGGTGGTGTTCAACTGAACTTGCTCGATTTCAACAATTAAGAACACAATAATGATGCCTCTATACAAAGGACTTCAGACAACACAAGATCAAGGCAAATGGAGCAATGTATGATGAGATTCAAAGCAAAAATCAGTTCATCAAAACCTTTGGATTGTGAAGAATTGAGTCACTCTCTTTGGTTCCTTTTGCAAACAGAAGCTTCAATGGATCAAATGAAGAAGGTCTAAGAACTTTAGATCTTAAAAATCAATCAATGCAATTGAATTTTCAGATCTGAAATTTTTAGAGAAAAATGAAGTTTGTTCCTTTGGTATGAGTGGGGATTCAATTCAGTGGGGATTTAGGCGCCATTAGGTTGAAGAATTGAAGAGCATAGCACTTGTATTTATAGCCAAAACCATCTGAAATGCAATGAACAAAGTGTGCATGGGAGAAGAGGGCCTCCATGCATGGGCTTGTACAGGCGCATGAAGGGCCCAATTCTGATTGGAATGGATTGCTATACATCACCAAATGAGAAATGGACGTGCAGATTAGATGTTAACAGCTCATGCAATGTGTTTGAAATGAATTTCACAAAATGCACTTAATTCTTCATGCCTTTGAAAATGATGCTTCCAAACTCCAAATGCAACCTTATGAGTAATGGTTAGAAAGCTTGTTGCATAAGGAACAAATGCTATGTTGATCAAAACTCCAATTGGGCCTTGGAAATTAATGAAATTTGAGCTTGAAGTGTAAGGTGCAAAACATGCATTTGTGAAGTTTCCAAATTTGGCCAATGTTCAAGCCCTTCTGTTTCAGTGATGCAAGCTCCAAATGATAAAATATTCAACATGAAAATTGTATATATTTTCAAGATAATCAATTTGGACTTAAATTTCGCATCATTTGGATTTTTAATGAAGAAGTTATGGGCACTTGAAGTTGGACTTTTTCACATTTCAATGCATTTGGTCCAAAGTGACCTATAATGTTTTGCATTATCACATGTATTTATTTTGAGATTTTGCAATTTTACACAACATAACATTTGAAGTAGACACAATAATATTTCCAATTCATTAAGTCTCACCTCAAAATCATGAAAAATGAATGAGTTATGTTCTTGGGAAGTTGACCCAAAATTAGGGTTTCAGTCAAAATGACCTATAATGTCTTGGAATGGATGATGACCTTCCAAGCATCAAATAAAATTTTGATGAACATGAAATTTGTTCATATTGTCCTTAAGAACATTTTTTCTCTTGGGGTTATCTCCATTTGACCAATACATAAAAAGTTAGGTCTCAGTGCATTTCAAAATAGTTAGATGAATTGACTGATCAACTTCTCAAGTCCACAACTCATATCTTGATGAATTGATGATTGAGGACACTCAAATGAGTTCAAATATGCATGAAATGATGAATTAAATAACTTCCCTTGATTGTATCTGACCATGGGCTGAGGTTGCTTCATGGGCAAGGCATTGTTGATGAGCAGATGAATTAGGGTTTCCTTGGGAAACAAACCTCAAACCCCTTGACTCGCTTTGATCAAAATGATGAATTGAGATTCTTGGGAGGCATATTTTATGTATGAGAGCTTTGGGAACCATTACCATGCTTGCTTTCATCTTCTATTGATCATATCAATGCACAAAGGATCTCCTAAAAGCTTTGGATCTTGTGATTGCTCAAGCTACAAACAAGAAATGTTAGTGACATATTTTTGTGCTTTTGGTTAGTAAATAAAATGAGAAAAGCAATAATATTCAATTCAAGCATGCTTGGTGATTTCAAACCACTCACAAGGGATCCCACCCAAAGGCAAAAGGGAACCAAGATGCTTATGATCCTTGAGGCTATGCAAATGCAATGTTATGATGCCATGAGGGATCTTAGGGTCAAAATTAGGGTCTTACAGGGCGCATGCCCTTATTCATAGACTCTCATGTGATTCTTATCATTCGACTGTTAAGTCTCTTAATTCATCTCTCCGTTCTATTCACTTTTAATCAATCATTCTTTTGCCTCCAATCATCTTGTTTTTAGCCCTAGTGGGCTGAACTACGAAAGCTCTGATTTCCTTATTTCACTATAAGGATACGTAGGCAAGAGAATTCAGATTCTTTGCGAGCTATCTTATTTATTCCTATCTTATTTATCAACCTACCTTCTCTATCCAATGAATCATTCTTCATTCATTCAATCATACCATCTTTTTGAGATCGATCATATTTCCTCTTGGACTCCTTGTCTATCCTTTTAGGACGTCTTAATGACAGTCCACGTCATCAATCAAGATTTGTTTGAGCTACAACCCTAAACACTTAATTCAGTCTTCCTATTTGGCTTTACCTTATAGTGGCGGCCTGCTGGTCCACGTATTGGTAAATCCCTACCTTGCTCTTCGATTTAGAGTTTATCTCCTTCTTGGATCCAAGATACTATTCTTATTTGATCTCAAACAGTTTGTTTCCCCAGCAAGGGATACTATTCTTTGTACTACAATCTTTCCTTGAAGAGGTGTTTATCTTGTGAGCCTCCGTTGCTTAGACAAACGTCTCTCTCTCTCTCTCTCTATTCTCGTGGTTTCGAACTACGATTGCTCTGAATTTCTCATTGCAGAATGAGAATACGTAGGCACGAGGATGGAGATCCTTGGCGAGCATACTTATAATTATTTCTCTTTCGCCTTAGGGCATCATTCATATCTTCCACTATCCATTATCTACCTTTGATCATAAATCGTTCATCCAGTGACATATTATTCCTTTGACAAAGAAACACACTTTCCTTGGAATTTCATATACATCCTTTTAGGACACCTAATGTAGTTCGCCTTTCTACCTAGAGTTGTTTGGGCTACACCCTCAAACACTTAATTCCTTCTTTTTTGGCTAATCACCTGATAATGGCGGTCCTACTAGTCCACGTATCGGTTAAAGATGTTTCCCTCTATGGTAGAAATCTCATTTCTTTTATGGATTCCAATGCACTTCCACCTTTCAATTTCAAATAATACTTCTTCAGTCACTTATCATCAAATATCCAATTCTATGACTTTGGTCACTTCATCCCGTTCATCTCCATGATACATATGTATTCTGCCTTGCTTCACTCCACGTGATATACCAGTTATATTTGAGTCAAATACACTACCTCTTTGTGCTCCTTCTTGCATCACCTTGTGAACCAAGAGATGTTTGGGCTACAACCTCAAACACTTAATTCCTTCATTTTTGGCTTTACCTTATATTGGCGGCCTGCTAGTCCACGTATTAGTAATAGCCACCTTAATCTTGGGTTCACCTTTTCACCCTTGTTGGAGTTCAAACACTATTCTTTAGTTCAGACCATACCTTGATCACACTTCTTTTCATCTCTCGCCTCTAGTTCCTTGAACTACGATTTCTCTGACTTTCTCATTGCGCAATGAGAATACGTAGGCATGAGGGCCCCAATCCTCCCTGAGCACTTTATCTATTTCTTTTCCTTTTCCCCTTCTTTTGCGAGTAATCTTAGATATAACACCTATTCGAGCGAGAACAATCAAACGGTTCCCATGGAGTACCATGGATGTTAGGGGTGCTAATACCTTCCCCTTGCATAATCGACTTCCTTACCCAGTATATCTCTTTTCCTCGGGTTTTATCGATGTTTTCCCTTCCCTTTTGGGATAAATAAAGTTCGATGGCAACTCTGTTATATGTTCTAGCATGCGATACATTCGGGTATATTTCTGCTAGCTTCATCAACCAACACATTGGATAGTGCATCCTCCTTGCAATTAATTGAAATATGGAGTGCTAGGTTGTGATTTCTGCCTTCCTCAGGAAGCTCTTCATCACAAAAGCTCAGATTATTGCAAGTAGTGATGTTAGAAACAATGTGGTCAAACTGATCCACGGTAACATCGTGCTCAACGTAGGCTTGCTCTAGTACCTTCTGCAATACTTCTCTGTATGCTTCAGAGTTCATTAACAGAGACAGCATTGAAATCTTTGACGGGGTTTGGAGCAGTTGCTCCACCATATTAAACTCGCTCTTCTTAATCAATCGTAAAACTTCATCATCATCATTAGGCTTCAGTTTGCTGGATTCACCAGACTGACACACGGGAGCACTAACTGGATTCATCACAAGAACATCCACCTTCTTACTGGCTGAAACATTCTTTACCTCCTTCGGAAAGACTGGACCGAAGACCCGACAGTTACGGGTCACCTTTGCAATATCAGCTATATTCACCACAGAATCTGCTACGGGTAACGAAATCTCTCGACCATTTTCCACCATCATAGCATTATACTGATAAGGAACGGCTTTATCGGATGCATAATCAATGGGGCCTACTAACCGTATAACCAACGGCGATACCGATCTATTAATGTTGTTGCTGCTGCTATCAAACTGAATTACTACCCGCTCAGGGGTCTTGAACACAGGCATGATCACATTCACATCATCTATATCCCTCGACTATTGAATCTGGATTACATTCTCATCTATCAACTTCTAGATATCCCTCTTGATGATCATACACCCACGAGGGTTCACGCTGCAGATTACACAACCATCATGGTCGTGCTCACGGTCACTGATTATACACAAGGTCCTATGCATTTCCACCAATGGCCTACGGATACGTCGTAGATCAAACACTCAGAAGTTTCCTGAACAACCATCCACCATATTGACAGTAGCATTACCATGAGCAGGCAATGGATTAGCTTTCACATTAGATGCACAGTCCTCAAAGGACACCATCCCACTTTTCACAAGCTTTTGTACCTCATACTTCAACGGGTAGTAGTTCTCAATGTCATGGCCAAGGGCTCCTTGGTGAAAGGCACAGCGAAGTTCAGGTTTGAACTACCATGGAAGTGGTTCAAGAATTTGAGGTGGATTTCTAGGTTGGAGTAGGTTCTTGAGAACTAAAGATGGATACAATTCTGCATATGTCATAGGAATAGGGTCGAAAGAGACCTTCTTCCTCTCAAAGCTTTGTTGTTGATTATTGTTGTTGTTGTTGTTGGTACTTTGTTGCGGTTGTTGTTGACGTTGTTGTTGCTGAATTGGAACAGATTGACTATTGGAATTGTTGGAAAATATAGGAATCATTGATGAAACTTGATGTTGATGCTGATGCGGTTGAGAACTTCTTCTGACATGAGGCCTCCTCTGCCTCCCTACAGATACTGAATTGGTTTCCCCTTCTTTCCTCTTGGAGAAACCACTTCCATACCTCTTGATAGACGACACTTCTTCTTTAGATAGACGTCCTTCACGGACTCCCTCTTCTAACCTCATCCCCATGTTTACCATTTCAGTAAAGTCACTAGGGGCACTGGAGATCATACATTCGTCATCTCTTTTTCTTCTAATGGAGGATTATCTGAGTAGCAAGTTCCCTCCACCTCTGAGCATACTCCTTAAATGTCTCTTTATCCTTCTGAGACATAGACCTCAATTGGTCTATATCAGGCGCCATATCCATATTATACTTGTACTATTTAACAAAAGCTTCACCTAGATCGTTGAAAGTATAAACACTTGCACTGTCTAGCCCTATATACCGTCTCAGAGCAGCACCAACCAAATTGTCTTAAAAGTAGTGAATCAACAACTGATCATTATCAGTTTGAGTTGACATCTTTCTGGCGTACATGACAAGGTGGCTAAGTGGACAAGTATTTCCCTTATACTTTTCAAAGTCAGAGACTTTGAACTTCATTGGGATTTTCACATTCCATACCAGGCAGAGCTCAGCAACACTCTTCCCAAACAGGTATTTTCCTCTCAGAGTCTTCAACTCTCTTTTTAGCTCAAGGAATTGATCTTTCATTTCATCCATCTTCTCGTAAACATCTGGGCCCTCAGATGGCTCAGAATGGTAGATGGTATCCTCAACACGGGGCAAGGTATGAACAACTGGAGGTGGCACAGACATGACCATGCTAGATGATGGCATAGAAGAAAAGGTAGGTGCAAACCCTTCAGGCATAAAGTTTGGTGGCATTCCCCATGGGAATCCAGCAGGCAAAGACTGACCGGATTGGCTGGAAGCAACGGGCACAGTTGAGGTAGCAACCTCAGAAATGACAATCCTCTAGGGAGAAGTTGCGGGATTTGGTGAAGATTAATTCTGCGCAACAAGAACGGACTCCATCATGGAGGTCAACCGTGCAATCTCGTCCTTTAGCTCTCTATTCTCTTGTTCCAAATGTTCCATGATTCTGGGTTGATTAGTGCGAGTGTTGTATCGGTGAGTCAGCTTGGCTGAAGCACAGAAGAATAACCAATAAGACATCTGGCAGAAGAAACCTGTTATGCAAATGATGCATGAAATGCAATGTTTTTGTTTACTTAATTTCAAGGAACATGTTATTTTATTTGCAAACATATAATAACAATAATAGCAATTTGATTAACCATAAAAAACTCTTTTATTCATAAAATTTGGAAGGATTACACTGAGTACAACTTCAGAAACCAAAGTATAAATACAAGAGAAAAGGAAACTAATCATCCTAAGGATCCCTTAGAAACAGTGTCAGATGATCCGGTTGCAGGCGCGTACTTCCTTCGGATGCTTCGAATCTCGGTCTCAAAAGATATCTTCATCTGAACCTTCTCAAGGACAAGTTGATCAACAATCTTCTTCCAAGCACCGGAAGGCTGAGGCATACTAGAGGAAGATGGACCCTTTGGTTCTCTCTGTCTCTTCATTGCTCGATCTTCAAGAAGTTCAATAAGCGCATCTTTATCCTTTGACTCAAGTTTCAACTCATCATGCTTTCTGCTCAAAGCATGGAACTGTTCTTCCCACATATCTCTCTCTCTCGCTTCATCTTGGTGAGCATGTCTTCCAACTCCTCTACATCTTGGTTAAGGAGAGTTTATGGCTCATCCACAACCAAAGACATAGGTCTTTCATAAGCATACGGCATATTCAACTCCAAAGCTCTCTTCTTCACCCAAGTAGTGTAAGCTTCCAAAGCTACAGAGTTGCGTAGACCAAGCTCAGATCTTCCTTTCCTATGCACATTATGCCAAGCGTGTATCATCTTCTGCTTCAAATGTTGGGGATCTTTACCCTCTTGATAGAAAAGACCTTCTAACTGAGTGTTATTAGGTTTGTCTCTCAAGGGGAAGCCAAGTTTGCGATGAGCCAAAGCAGGGTTGTAGTTGATTCCTTCTTGTGTACCAATGAGAGGCACATTAGAGAATTCACCACAACTATCAATAATATCCACACCACTCAATGCAGAATCATACTAAACAATATCATCATCAGTGAGATACATAAGTCTCTGAGACCACCGTAGACATTGTTTGTTCTCCAAGAAAGCAGACGTCTGAGGCAAGTGCGAAATAAACCACTTGTATAGAAGAGGAACACAACACACAATGGTCCCACCACCTTTGGAATTCCTCAAATTCAAAGAGGAGTACATATCACCGAACAGAGTAGGCACAGGGTTCCCAATCAAGAAGATTCTAATGGCGTTAACATCAACAAAACCATCAATATTAGTGAACAAAGCCAAACCGTAGATGAGCAACACAAAGATGGCTTCAAAAGCATCCACACTACCGGCTTAAGCAAAGATAGTAACTTTACCAATGAGGAACTCAGAAGTCAACCCAAACATTCCTCGTTTTTTCACTCAATGAGCCTCAATCTCATACTTCTTCAGATGAAGAGCTTCAGCTATGATATGAGATCTGGGAATCTCCTCCAATCCACTAAAAGTCACCTTGTTAGAAACAGGTATTCCCATGAGATGGGCATACTCCTCTAATGTATGTATAAGCTGGTAATCGAGAAAAGTGAAGCAACGGTAGAGAGGGTCATAGAAATGAACCAACACACTCAAGAGTCCTTTAACCACGTTAGCAGATAATACAGACAAAAACTTCCCATGACGTTGCTTGAAGTCCAAGGGATCTAGTATAAAAGATGATAGCTTCCTTAACTCTTTCAAATCAGGACATCTGAAACTGTACTTCTTAGTGTTCCTTCGTCCATAATCCATGGTCTTAAAATATTTGCAAACAAGACCTTAGTTCCTTGAAATTATTTTCGTGTGATGAATGATATGATGTGCATGAATGCATGAATGCAACAATCATAAATAAGGGATCACACACAAGGCGAATCGAAACAAAAGTCAAGGGATGGATCAAGTCATCATCAAGATCAATCATCCATTTTGGTGGATTATGGTTTTCACCTTATCAACACCCAAGTTCCATTGATATTGATAAGACTTGATCGGATCAACCAAGAATCAAAGGGTTTGTTGTGAGTCACGAGCATTGAGTCAGGTTAAGAACCATCCCAAAGGAGTGTACTAAGGATAAAAACCTATATATCATGTTCTAAAAAGTTACCAGAGTCTTAATTCCATCTATCGGATATTATAGGTTACGATGACTGACTCATCAACCCATAATATTCTCAAGAGAAACTCGTCTAAGTGTAGTATCGCGTAACAACTGTTATCAAGTCTACACTTGAACATACTTCGCATTACGTCCTAAATAGGCCAAGATGGGTTAAACGTTCTACGGTTCTCAGCTTCTCGAACCCCAAATCAAAGAAAGTAATTCCTAACCACAAATAACTTGCGTGACATTAGTAACTCCAAAAGGGTCCCCACTGAGCATATGGGTCCCAAGCCAACTTGTTAAGGACTACTCCATACAAGTTAAACATGACTATACCATCCTTCTATCTTAATTGCACTCAAGTTTGGGTTAGAACTTATCTCACCTCTCAGAGATCACCAAGCACAACAGACAGATTATATCACACAAACAAGTATACAAACATCAAATATACAAATATATACACATAAAAAAGTAGGCTAAACCCACTGAGGACTACTCCCCAGCAGAGTCGCCACTTAATTTCTGTAGCGATAAATTCATGACCATCAAACTATGGATAAGCTTAACATCAATAAAACCAGAGTCACCACTGTGCTTTTATTGTTTCCAAAGGAAAAGGGAAAATTACGAACAAAACCCAAAGATAAGAAGTTTTCAAATATAAACTAATAAAATTCCAGAGATTACAGGTAAGGGGGTTGGTTACATAGAGGGAAGGTGATAGCATCCAAAGTGTCCTAAGTACTCCTAGGAACCCCTTTTTTATGTGTGTATGTGTTTTTGGTATAAAATATGTTTGAAAAAAATAGATTGTGGGGATGAGAAAAGAATTTATTGATTATATTTTTTTGTTTGACAAGACCTTCAGACTTGTGCCTACATACCAACATAAAAATGTGGGATCAAAACCTCGTAGTTCGTGGTAACAATTTCAAAGTAAGTGGATTGCTTTTAATCAAAATTTAAATTAAAAAGAGGCACAAAGGGCCCAAGAGTTTGAATGAGTGTTAGTTTTTTTTGTCTTTTGAAATTTTAAGTCAATATTGTTAAGTTCATTTACAAATTTGATTAAGAAAAGAGTTTAAAAATGCAATGGCATAAGGCCAAAGTTTCTAATTTGAAATAAGGTCTATGTTTTGAAATCACAAGCAAAGAAGGTTTTTGAAAAGGGGGAGAGATTTTGAAATTTAAGAAGTGGGAGGAGATGAAGAGACTAATCCTAAGCATAAAATGAAAAGTTAAGGGTTGAAAAGATCTGACTAATGGGATGCAATCCAATGTCATATAGAAAACCCAATTTCCCTTTGGACTTTGAATCAAGCAATAATCAGCAAGCAATTAGCAATATCAGACATCATGAAGATCAAGGCATCAAATAAAGATAGTCACATCCAAGCAAGCAAATCTATAGCTAATAGTCTTCTTTTATCTTCTCATGTACTAGATGAAATACTCCTTGATTTTGCTCAGAATAAGGTATTAGGCATGAGATCTAAGTAATAGTTGCATCAAGACCATGTAGCAGATGAGTTCAAGTGGATCCCAATATTTGCATCAGATGAAAGCTCAAATTACAATAACTTGGTCTCAAAAATGTTGGCATTGGCCAAGTCCTTTTGCATATGGAATGTTGCCTAGTCCTAAGTCCAAAAGTTCAGATCAAACTCAATAGTCAAAGTTAAATGATATGAAAATGGCAATGAATGGTAAATGACTTGAAATTAAATTGCATAAATTAAATGACTTAAAAGTAAAGCAAAGTTAATAATAGTTAGTGTTAGTCAAAGTTAATTACATGTTAGTGGAGTTTTGCTTTTCAATTGATTAAGTCATTCTTTGGAGAACACTCAACCATCTATTCACAAGCATGGATCCTTGAACCAAGACATCTTCCAAAGGAAGGAAAAAATGCCAAGTTTCCACACAATACCATGAAATATGGGAGACTTAAAATCTCACTTACTAGAATGATATGCCTTTAGGGTCAAATTTAGCTCTATATTAAGCAATCGTAATTGGACTTATGTAGAAGTCACAACTATCTGAGGTCGGGCAATAAAAATTTAGGTGCTAATGCATGTTAGAGATTTGGTATAATGAACCAAACTCCTAAAACATACCACACACTAAAATAACAAGATCAAATGAGGGACCTATCTCATCCATACTTGTATTGGTTCATCTAACACAAGGTTATTGATGAACCAATTAGCCTTAGGATCTTGAGATTTCATTGGTCAATGAAAGGAGTGAGAAAGAATGGGATTGAAGATGAAGAGGGAAGGGAGATGAGAGAAACACAAATTGGTCATGGGAGGAATTTTATCAAATTAAAATCATTCATTCATTTTGGGAGATGGAATGTACATTTCATAAATCCCCTAAATCCAATGATTTTAATCCAACAAAAGTCAAATCAACCTTGACCAAGGCCCAAACAAATAGTCAAACATCACAAGTCAAAAAAATGGCTCAACAATACTTTTACACAATTAATCTATTAAAAATAACAATACTTTTACACAATTAATCTATTAAAAATCAAATTAAAAATGCATTTAAATTCAATTTAATTTGGTCAAAACTTAAAATCTCTTCAAAACACCAAATAAATGGCCAAGAGATTTGTCCTAGCTCAAACAAGGTCAAAGGACCTTAGACAAAAAATTTCATTATTTTTGAAAAGTCAAAAGTATTTTTAAACAATTAAAAATATGCATAAAAACAATTAATTCATGAAAAATATCAAAGTTAATCCAAAAAATAATTTTAATTCACAAAATGAAAATTTAAAGATTTTTGGTGAAAGTCCCATATTTTTTGGATTAAAAATGAAATTAATATGAATTAATCAAAATAAATGGATTAAACATAAAAATTAAAAAATCAAAAAAACAAACAAGGGCCATCAGATCTCCCTCATTAATTGAGGTGGCAGATCTGATGGCCAAGCGCGTGCGTTCCATGATGCACTGCAGTCAACGCGTTGCAAACTTGGTATTTAAAACCAAAGGCCATGATTAAAACATTTTAAACAGATCTGATGGTTGAGAGGCGTGACAACAAACCACGGGAGCTAGGGCTCCGGTCTTCTTCTCCGGCGGACCTCACCAGACTGGTCCACCATCAACCATCACTAAAATAAAAAACAAGGACATGGATTTAAATAAAAAATGCTCAGGAGCTCGAATTTGGCCTCAATTTTCTCCAATTCCAAGTATATAGAAAGATACAGGGATTTGAATTTTGAGGATCATGAACTGAGTTGTTTCGATTTAACCTCAAAGCAACTCAATCTTGTTGCTTATATTGGTAGGACTTCTGACAACCAAAAATCACAAAGAATGGTGAAGAACTAAGAGAGAATCGAAGAGATGAAGTTTCTGAAAAATCACCTTCGAGTTACTTCAAATTCACTTGATCTTGATCTGGATTTGCTTGCTTTCTCTTCCTCTTGCTTGCAGAAACCAATTGAGATGAAAAGGGAAGTGAATTTATGGAGTTTGAACTTCCAAACAGAAGATGAAGTTTAAGCTCGATTTCAAAAGAAATCTTCAGAAATTCTACGGAATGGAGGGTTTGGATTGGTCTGGAAAAGCTTGGACAAGGTATTGATGGAGTTCTGATCACAATGCACTCCTATTTATAGCCAATGCAATTGATTTCCACACACTTTCTTTCAAATGTTCAAAAATAGCAAGTTTCTTCATGAGCTAGCATGGGCGTGCACAAAGCCCAAACAATCATTTGCAAAGGTCCAAAATCGTGCATAGGTCATGCTGAAAGTGTTGCATTAAGCCATGCAAAGTTGGAATGAGTTTGATCATGAAATTCTTCCAAATGGTACCACACATTGCACCCATATGCAAGTCCTTCAATTTTGATCCAAATGAGATGATCTCGGAGTTTCTGGAAAGGTGAAATCAAGGGGAACAACTTTCATGTTGAACACTTTTCCATTTTAAGCTTGGATCATGATGAATTTTGACGTGGAAGTTTAGAAAATCAAACATATTTGAAAATTTTCTAAGTACCAAGTCAAATGTTCACTTCCTCCACCTTGAATAACTTTTGCTATGGACTTCAAATGGAAAATGTTCCTTTATAAAAGTTGTAAATATTTCAAACCTATTTAATTTGGTCACAAATTTGACCTTATTTGGATTTGGCATGAAGGAGTTATGCATTTTAGAAGTTGAGGAAAATCACTTGTTCAATGGTAATGGCCCAAAATGACCTATAATGTTTCCTCTTGGAACATACACTTGCAAGTTGAATTTGAACTTCCTCCAAACATCAAAGTTGAATTAGACATATTGAATTTGATCATGGAAGTTGAATGGCTTTCAAATCATAAACATTGATCAAGTTATGGTCTTGGGAAGTTGACCTCCTAACTAGGGTTCACACAAAATGACCTATAATCTTTCACCATACAAAATGACTTTCCAAGACAAACTAGCTCTTGACTTCAACATGAAAGTTGTTTCGAATTTCATTTTGTGTAACTTTTCTCTTAGAATAATTTCATATGACATAAATTTTAGGAGATGTGGTCTAGGGAACCCCAGTTTTGACCTGTTGACTTTCTCTGGTCAACCACCATGAACCATCTTGCTAGCTTGACATTATCTTGATATTTGGGACTCATGGAGGATCATTTATGTGTAGGATGATGTAATATTAAGTATACCTTGAAATATTTGATCAAATTATGAAGAAACTTGTTGAGGAAGTCACACAAGATACCCAGATGAATTAGGGCTTCCAAGGCAAATAAGCTTCAAACTGTTGATGATTTCTTGATCAAAATGATATATGAAGATTATGGGGACCCATATATGATGTCTAAAACTAATATGCACCATCCCTTGATTATTCTCCTTGCATTGAGGGTATCAAACCCTAGATATGAACTTGATGGAGCATAGGTGAGCACAAACACTACCTACAAAAGCAACAAACTATACATAGACATATTTTTGGTATTTTGGTTAGTAAATAATGAAATACAAAGTATGATACAATCAAAATGTTCTTGGTGATCTCTCCTAATGCAAACCCAATGAATGAGGGGTAAAGAGGATTCCAAAGTGTGATCCCAAAGCCAATGCATATGATGAGATAGCATGAGGGATCTTAGGGTCAAATTTGGGGTCTTACAGATTGCTTCGTATACTGTAAGAAGATGATATGGCCTTTATATAGTGCTTTGGATGTGATGTCGTTGGCTGAAGCATTGATGTTGATATCTTGACAATGATGGGACTTAATTGACATTAAGTTTGTTGTCCTTTCCATAGCAGTTTTGGAGAGTATTTAGTTTTCTCCAAATAAATATTAATACCATATGTGGAAACTTCGTTGTCAAGTCTTTAACGTTAATCTGTTGGCGTGAGTCAGAATACGCGGAATCCAGATCTTCTTGTTCAACATGTATTCTTCATATAGTTGTTCAAAGTGATTTTTCTTCAGAAGTTCTTGATATGTCTTCAGTTGGACCTTCTTCAGATGTACGGATCAGTAGAGTAACTAAGTGTGGAATCCTTCAGATTTAGAGTATCTGAGTCTTCAGACTTCAGATGTTGTGAGCATTGTTGTCTTCAGAGTTAGAGTGACTGCTTTATTTGATTCTAAGTCATCTTCTCTATACTTGTGTGATGTCAGATGTTGTCTATCATATCCATTTTCTATTAGAGTCCTGCATACTTAGATAAATTTGTTAGGGTACCAGTTTGTTTCATCCTTTGTTATCATCAAAACTTAGAGATGAATTGTAGACCCAGAATCTTGTTCTAATAGATAAGTCTCTGAGACCACCGTAGATATTGTTTGTTCTCCAAGAAGACTGGTGTTTGAGGCAAGTGCGAAATGAACCACTTGTACAGAAGATGAACACAACACACAATGGTTCCACCACCCTTAGAATTCCTTAAATATAGAGAGAAATATGTGTCACCCAACAAAGTTGGAACATGATTCCCAATCAAGAATATCTTAATGGAGTTAACATCAACAAAATTGTAAATGTTAGGGAACAATATTAAACCATAGATGAGCAATACAAATATGGATTCAAAGGCGTCCATGCTACCAGCTTGAGCAAAAGTAGTAGCTCTACCAATGAGAAACTCAGAAGTCAACCCTAGAATCCCTTCTTTTTTCATCATATTAGCATCGATCTCGGATTTCTTCAAATTAAGAGCCTCGGCTATGACTTAGGACCTCGAAATCTCCTCTAATCCACTGAAAGGCACCTTGCTAGATACGGGTATACCCATGAGATGGGCATACTCTTCCAACATGGGCATAAGCTGATAATCCGGAAAAGTGAAACACCTATAAAGAGGATCATAGAACTGGACCAAGACACTCAAGAGTTCTTCTACAACTTCGGTAGACAACACGGATAGAAGCTTCCCATGACGTTGCTTGAAATCCAAGGGATCTAATACAAAGGATGATAGCTTCATTAACTCTTTCAAGTCGGGACATCTGAAACTGTACTTCTTAGTGTTCCTTCGTCCATAATCCATGGTCTGAAAATATTTGCAAATATGACCTTAGTTCCTTGAAAATTATTATTGTGATGAATGTTATGATGCGCATGAATGCAACAATCACACAAAAGGGATCATACACAATGGATCACACACAAGGAAAACACAAACAAAGGTCATCAGATGGACCAAGTCATCATCAAGATCAATCATCCATTTTGGTGGATTACGGTTTTTCACCTTATCAACACCCAATATCCATTGATTTTGATGAGACTGATTGAATCAACCGAGGATCATAGGGTTTGTTGTGATTCACGAGCATGGAGTCATGTTAAGAACCATCCCAAAGGAGTGTACTAAGGATAAAAACCTGTAGATCATGTTCTAAAAAGTTCCCAGAGTCGTGATCCCATCTATCAAATATTATAGGTTTAGATGACTGACTCATCAACCTATAGTATTCTCAAGAGAATCACGTCTGAGTGTAGTATTGCATAACAACTGTTATCAAGTCTACACTTGAACAGTCTCCGCACTACATCCTAAATATGCCAAGTTAGGTTAAATGTTCTACGGTCCTCGGCTTCTCGGACTCCTAGGTCGGAAAAAGTAATATCTATCCACGACTTACTCGTGTGACATCAGTAATTCTAAAGGGGTCTCCACTTAGTAGATGGGTCTCAAGCCAACTCGTTAAATACTACTCCACACGAGTCGAATATGACTATACCATCCTCCTATATTAATTGCACTCAAGTTCTGGTTAGAACTTATCTCACCACACAGAGATCACCAAGCATAACATACAGAGAGTATCACACAATATATACAAACAAACATCAAATATCAACAAATATAGTACACACAAAAAGTAGGCTAAACCCATTGAGGACTATTCTCCAGCAGAGTCGCCACTTTATTTTTGTAGCGGTAAATTCATGACCATTGAGCTATTGGTTAACTCAACGTCAATAAAACCAGAGTCGCCACCGCGCTTTTATTGTTTCCAAAAGAAAAGGGAAAAGTACGAACAAAAACCCAAAGATAAGAATTTTTCAAATCAAAACTAATAAAATGTCAGAGATTACACGTAAGGGGGTTGGTTACATAGAGGGAAGGTATTAACACCCAAAGTGTCCTAGGTACTCCTAGGGAGCCTTTTTTTGTGCAAGTGTTTTAGTTAAAAATGATGTTTGTTAAAAAAATAGAATGGGGGATGAGAAGAAGAATTCATTTATTATATTTTTGTGTTTGATAAGACATTTGATCTTATGCCTACGTACCAACATAAAAATGAGGGATCAAAACCTCGTAGTTCATGGTAAAAGTTTCAAAGAAATTGGTGGATTGATTTTAACAAAAGTTTAAATATCTTTTGTTATCAATGGGAGAATACTCAACCAAATATCCACCGATAATGAATGCTTTTGAACATTTAAGAGGGAGGGCTCCAACTTGGATTCAATCAACAAGTATGCCACTAACCCCTAATAAATGGAAAGACTTATAATCAATATCATGGAATGGGAGAATTATATCTCAACCATGGATAACTCAAATCTAAATACTCTCTATTGGTGAATCAACTAGCCTTTGATTATTGGAGAAGTCATTGGTCAATGAAGGATTAAGGAAGAAGAGGGATGAAGATGAAGAAATGAAGTGAAGTAGAAAATGAAATCCCAAATTAATCAAGGGAGGAATTTCATCTGATCAATATTATCCATTCATTTTGAGGGTTGAAGTTCACACTTCATCAACCCCCTAAATCCAATAGTATTGATCAAATGGAAGTCAAAATCAACAATGGTCAAGGCCAAACAGGAGATGAAACAACACAAGGTCAACCAAATGGCTCAACATAATTTTTAAATAATTAATCAATTAAAAACAATTTTTAAATGAATAAAAATGCATTTTTAAATGGGAAAAACCTCAAATCTCTTCAAATCACCAAATAAATGTCCAAGGGATTTATCCCTGGTCAAACAAGGTCAAAGGACCTTAGACAAAAAAATTGGGAATTTTTGGAAAGTCAGAAGTATTTAAAAATAATTAAAAATAAGTCAAAAACTATTAAATTCACAAAAAAATATCAAATCTAATCCAAAAAAAATGATTTTAATTCAAAATATGGAAGAGGAAATTATTTAAAGATTTTTTGTGAAAGTCCCATATTTTTTGGATCAAAATTAAAATTATTATGAATTTAACAAAAATGAGCTATTTAAAATATTAATTAGAAAATAAAAGAAATAGAGAAAACGAGGGCCATCAGATCTCCCTCATTAATTGAGGTGGCAGATCTGATGGCCACACGTGTGCATTCCATGGTAGTCATCAGTCAACGTGGTGCAAATGAGGTAATTAGAACCAAGGGTCAGGATTAGAAGTTATGGACCATATCAGATGGTCTGGATCACTCCAGTGCACCACCGGAGCCCTAGCTCCGATGACCTTCACCGGATTGGTCCAACCAAAAGCTTCACCAAAATTAAATATCAATATATGGTTTTAAAGAGAAAATCAAGGGAGCACGAATCTGACCTCCATTTCTTCCAATTCTCACTATACAAAGAGATATGTGGAATTGAAAAATGAGGTGGATGAACTGAGTTGCTTCGATTTGACCTCAAAGCAACTCAATCTTGTTGCCTACATTGGTAGGACTTCAGCCAACCAAAAATCAAGTGAAATTGTGGAGAATTGAGGAAGAATTGAAGACTTGAAGACTTGAAGTTCAAGAAAATTCACCTTCGGGTGAAGAATTTTGAGCTAGATCTCAATGCAAATGGTGTTGGCCTTGCTTCCTCTTGCTTGCAAGAGATGATTTGGATATAAAAGGCTTTGAATCCTTGGAGTTTCAGTTCCAAAATAGAATGAGAACCAAAACTCGATTTCAATTGAAACCTTCAAGGTATTATATCAATGGGGGTTTGGGATTGATGATCAAAGTTTGGGCAAGGTTCCTCCTCAATTCTGAGGCCAATGAGATCAATATATAGGCATGGCAAAGTGTTATTCACACCATCTCAAAAATTGGTCAAAAATAGTAACTTGTGTACATGGGTGCATGGGCATGCATTAAGGCCCAAATGATGATTGCAAAAGTTCTAAGTTCATGCACATTTAATGCTGAAATCACTTCATGAAGCCATGCAATTTTGGTTGAAAATTGAGTAAAAAAGTTTCCAAATAGGGTCATGCAATGTACCCCTGCGCAAGTCCCTTAAATTTAATCCCAATGCCATGATCTTGGACTTTTTAGAAAGATAGCATGAAGGGGAACAAATTTTATGTTAAAACTTTTTCCATTTGGAGCTTGTATCATGATGAATTTTGGTGTGGAAGTTGGAGGAATCAAACATAGTCGAAAAGTTTCTAAGTTAAAAGTCAAATGACCCCTTTTTCCACCTTGAATAACTTTTGCTATGAGCTTCAAATGACTCTGGTTCCTTCTTCAAAGTTGTAGATATTTCAATATTATTAATTTTGGTCACAAATTTGACACAATTTGAATCTTTCATAAGGGAATTATGGATTTTAGAAGTTGAGGAAAATTGCTTGTTCAATGATGATGGCCCAAAATGACCTATAATATTTCCTCTTAGTACATGCCCTTGCAAGTAAAATTTGACCTTTATCAAAGAAGAAAAGTTGGATAAGACATCTTGAAATTGATCATGAAACTTATATTATATTCATATCATAAAAATTGAGCAAGTTATGGTTCTTGGAAGTTGACCTTTTATCTAGGGCACAAACAAAATGACCTATAATCTTTCACCATACAAAATGACATTCCAAGAAAAATTAGATCTTGATGCATACATGAAAGTTGTTTGGAATATCATAAAGAGTAACTTTTCTCTTGTAATCATCTTCATATGATAAACATTGTAGGAGATAGGGTCTAGGGAGCCCTTGATTTGACTAGTTGACTTTCTCTAGTCAACCTCTTTGAACCAACTTGCAAACTTGAAGTTATTTTGCTCTTTAGGGCTCATGGAGAATCATATATGCTTAATATAAAGTTCAATGGAGTATACCTTGATATATTTGACCAATTGTTGATGAAAATTGTTGAGGAAGACACATAAGATACCCAGATAAATTAGGGTTTCCTTGACAAACAAGCTCCAAACTCTTGATGAATTCTTGATCAAAATGACAAATAAAGAACATGGGGATCCATGTATGATGCTTATAACCATAGTGAACCTTTTATAACTTGATCCCTTTCATTGAGGGTCTCAAACCCTATATATGAGCTTGATAAGGCACAAGTGGAGGCACACACTACCTACAAAAGAAATGAAACTACACTACACATATTTTGGTATTTTTGTTAGTAAACAAATAAAAACAAAGTATGATATAATCACAAATGTGCTTGGTGATCTATCCCAATGCAAACCCAGTGAATGAGGGGTGGGGAGGATACCAAGGTGTGATCCCAAAGTCAATGCAAATTGATGAGATGGCATGAGGGATCTTATGGTCAAAATCGGGGTCTTACACCTTCCATTTTCATCTCAAGCCTCCTTTTGAGTTGGTTATTTTTGCATTCAATTCATTTCCATGAGATGAACATTTGGCACAAAGAAAATCAGGAAACACGCGAGGGAATCTCATTTGGCCTAAGCTCAAACATAGTGTCATGAACTATGTTTTACACAAAGCCGGATTTTGCAATTACATGTCATTCTTCAATATGGGACTACTACACATGTGCAAGCTTGTTTGTCTTGACAAAACGCATAAAATGGAGTGTAAAACGACCAGGTTTCATGCCCAAGTCACATTTTTCACCCTTATTATCACACGGATTGCAAATCATGATTTTCCCATCTCATTCACACGAATTCAAATCCATTTCACATGTGTGAGCTCACCAACACATTCCCTATAAATAGAGAAATATTTTGCATTCATTGGCAAGCTTTGAAAGACAAAGAAACTCTACAACCATTTGAGCCTGATACCTCAAAAAATCAGTTAACCATTTCTTTGATTCAAGCTCTTTTAACTTCGAATCTTCACCCATAATCCTTCATCGGCACCTTCTGAAGCTAACTAAAGCATTTCCTTGGCTTGAAGCTCCTTTGAACCAAATCTCCAAATCCACCATTGTTGACCTTTGAAGCTCTAATTAGAAAGGTACTTACGAGTAAACTTCTTAAGCTAACAACTTACCACACTCTTCACCTTACTCCACTGATCAAAAGCCCTCACTTACTTGGAATTTATTTTCATTATCCATCATTTAATTTCACTTTGAAGAACTAGGGTTCTTTGAGTTCTTGTGCAAATTCTCCTTGCTCAAAGTCAATCAATGGCTCTGATGCAGGGAGACATGAACGATGAAGTGTTGTGAAGATAATGCCATGCTTGGGTGTTGCTAAAAACACGAGTTTATGGATTGCAGAAATCGAGCTGAAGGTTGAAGATGACGTGAACCTATGCACATTTTTGTCCCAAAGTTCAAATTCCATCCAATCAGGTCCAACCAGCACATTTTTTTAAATTTGGTAATCGTTGGCCCCTTATTCTATTTTTTAAATTTCTTTTTTAATTTAATTTCTCACTCATTTTAATTCATTTTGATCCAAAAAAAATTTAAAAAGTCTTTAAAAATACTTTGCACCACATACATTTTTCTCTTATTTTTTAAAATCATTTTTGGATTTATTTTTATTTTTATTTAATTTTATTTTCCAATTTATTTTTTAACCATTTCAAAACATTTTTTCATCCAACCTTTGAGTCTATTCATGCATAATACTTTGGACTTTGCGTAATTTTTGCAATTATTTTTGGATCATTATTTATCATAGTTCGGGATTTTCTCTTTTATTTATTTTTAATCATTTTAAATTCATTTTTGTTTGACTTTTGATACACTTGTTTGCTTTTGACTTAAGTTTTTGACTTGGTTGATCATTGCTTCTTCATTTCAAGTCATCCATAGATGGCATTGAGGTTGATTTAATCTTCTTTGTTTCAAACATGTTGATTAAATGATCATATGATCATTTTTTACACTTTGAATCAATGATAGGTTATCCCTCATTGAGTCATATGTTTGGGTCACTTGACTTGCTTGATAGTAGATCATAGGTCAAACACTTAAGTTGGTTCTCTCTTTCACTTTATTCATCTACCTTCTTATTTCACTTTGTTCCATTGTGTCACATTGTTTTAGGAGATTAACTTATGTTAATTCTCTAATATGTCTGACATATAAATTGTTATTGACCGGCCTCAGATAGGTATGACTTCTACATAAGCCTACTTACGATTGCTTAACATAGTGCTAAATTATCCTGACACAGTTGTTGATTCTAAGTGTTGGCAGCAATTTTGGTAAAACAAAGAGTGTTCACAAGATGTTATGTGTGATGTCTTAACATGAGATATCCTATGTACCTGCTGGAGTTCAAGAACATGTTCATGCAGGATTGTTTCAGAATGCCACATACAATGCCATGGCTTCTGATATTGGATGTACCTGCTGGAGCTTAAATGAAAGACATGTTCATGCAGGATTGTTTCAAGATGTCATACACAAGGTTATGGCATCTGATATGGTTGTACCTGCTGAAAGTTATAAAAGGAATTATTGAATTATGCAGGATTTTTTCAGGATGTCAGACCCGATGTCATGACATCCTATACACAGAATGTTCAGTGTGAATGTCTGGTGTGTTGTGATTGCACAATTAATGGCAATCTATGTATGGTTGAATATATGATTAGCTGGCGCACTCAATCATGGATTACAACCTGATTTACTTATTTTCCAAGGAGATCTAACCAGCTGTTATGAAAAGATTTGATTGGAAAATAGATTTAGGGTTTTCAAGATGTCCAAGCCCAGCTGAAAGCTTCTATAAAAAGGGACTTAGAAAACCTGTTTTACAACACAACCAATACTGTGCAAAATATAGAGAGAGAGCTAGGGTTTGTGTCTGTTTAGTTGTAAGACTTGTAAGCCATTCAAGACATCTTTTGATGATTGAATTGGACTGATTTGTGGTTGTAATTTGTCACTCTAAAGCTGTTAAGCAAGAGTGTGTGTCTACTTGATCAAAGTTGTGAAGCAAGATCAAGTGTGTGTCTTCTTGATCAAAGTTGTGAAGCAAGATCAAGAGTGTGTCTTCTTGATTGAAACTGTGAAGTAAAATCAAGAGTGTGTTATTGAAAAGTGTTTTCTTTTCTCAAGGGATTGTTGTTTAAGATCACAGGTGTGATTGTAGGGAAGTGAGTGGGTTCTCATATCTAAGAGTGCTTAGGTAGAAATTGCACGGGTAGAGATTAGGTGAGAAAGACTGTAACTTGTTGAAGTGTATGGAGAGTCTTTGAACTGATTCTATTTTAGTGAATTTCCTTCCTGGCTTAGTAGCCCCCAGATGTAGATGAGTTGGACCGAACTGGGTTAACAATTGCTTGTGTCTTTTGCATTACCTTTCTTTATCTTTCTTCTGTTAGTGTAATTCAGATATTAGTGTCGTGACATTGCATTCGAAATCTCATATCTGATACCAGAATTTCAATTGGTATAGAGCAGGCATCTTGCTCTGGTTCTGGGTGAGATCTAGGGACAATACTTTCTGGTACAATGGAGAGAGATGGAGGATCTGTTCATAGACCACCAATCCTGGATGGTTCAAACTATGACTATTGGAAACCTCGAATGGTAGCCTTTCTAAAATCTCTTGATAACAAGGCTTGGAAAGTTGTGTTAACAGGCTGGGTGCATCCTGTCATTACTAAAGAAGGAGAAGCCACTACCTAGAGGAAGCCTGAAGAACAATGGTCCAAGGAGGAAGATGATCTAGCTCTTGTAAACTCTAAAGCATTGAATGCAATATTCAATGGGGTAGACAAGAATATTTTCAAGTTGGTAAACAACTGTGAAGTGGCCAAAGATGCTTGGGACATTCTCAAGACCACTCATGAGGGCACCTCTAGGGTAAAGATGTCTAGACTTCAGCTGCTCACCTCTAAGTTTGAAAACTTAAGGATGAAAGAAGATGAAAACATTCATGAATTTCACATGAGTATCCTTGAAATTGCTAATGCCTCAGGAGCCCTGGGAGAGAAGATGACAGATGAAAAACTGGTAAGGAAAATACTTAGGTCACTCCCTAAGAGATTTGCAATGAAGGTGATTGCCATAGAAGAGTCTCAAGACATTTCCAACATGAGGGTTGATGAGCTAATTGGGTCCCTCCAAACCTTTGAGATGGGATTAAATGATGGTGTTGAAAAGAAAACAAAGAGCATGGCCTTTATGTCAAACACAGAAGAAGAAAAGAGTCAAGAGGTTGACGAAGATTTGGTCAATGAAGTAGCAATGTTGGGAAGACAGTTCAATAAACTGTTGAAAAAGATGGATGTAAGATCTAAGGCAAATGTCAGGAACATCTCATCTGACATCAGTAACTCCAACAATGCTGGTAGAAGAGCAAGATTAGATGAGAAGCTCAAAGAAGGAAAAGAGGTACAGTTCTATGAATGTGATGGGTATGGATACATCAGGACTGAATGTGGAACCTACCTCAAGAAGCAGAAGATGAGTCTTGCTGCCACTTGGTCTGATGAAAGTGAAACAGAGGAGGCTGCAAATCTTGTGACTGCCTTGACAGGAAGATGGGGATCTGATGAAGACTCAAGTGATGATGAAGTAACCTTTTAAGAATTGGCCTCTACCTACAGAAAGCTCTATCACAAAAGTGTAGAGTTGTGCAAACAGGTTGAAAGCCAAAAGAAGGAAATGACTCAACTTGAGAATGAGAAGGTAGAATACTTGGAAACTATCTCCAAATTACAAACAGAAGCAGTGGTTCTGAATGCCAAGCTAGTTGAAAATCCACAAGCTGAAAGTCAGAAGATAGCACAGCTGGAAAGTGAAAAGGAAGACCATGTAAAAACCATCTCTAAGCTGAAAACTGAAGCCATGCTCCTAAACTCTAAACTAGAAGAGATGACCAAGTATGTAAGGATGTTAAGTAATGGATCTGACTCTTTAGACAGGATTCTCCAAATTGGACAAATGACTGGAGACAAATCTGGCATTGGGTATAATGACTCTAAGCCTGAGAGCAGTAACACTGGAGTCAAACCTAAGTGCATCCATAATAAAACTAAACCTGTGATGTCACATCATATGTCACAACACCAGAGGAGAAAACATCAGAAGGGGAAACAACAAAGATGGAGATGCCATTACTATGGGAAATTTGGTCATCTGAAGCCTTTCTGCTATAAACTGTATGGTTATCCTAGGGTTGCTCAACATCAGAATCACTATTAATCCAGACCCAAACAGCACAGACCTATCATTAAGAAGCAATGGATTCCTAAGACTAATGTTACAGGTTTGATAGCTCACATTCCCCTCAGAATCTCAGCCAAAGAAGAGTGGTACTTTGATAGTGGATGTTCCAGACACATGATTGGAAACCAAGACCTGCTAACTGATCTGCATCATCATACCATAAGCCATGTAACCTTTGGAGATGGAGCAAAAGGTGAAATCAAGGGAACAGGTAAGCTTGATTGTCTTGGAGTTCCTAAACTTGACAAGGTTCTACTAGTTAAGGGCTTTGTAATACCCCAAAATTTACCCTTCATTTTTCCTGAAGAAAAAAAAAAGAAAAAAAGAAAAAAAAATATTTAATTAATTAATTAATTAATTAAATAAATAAATAAAATAAATAAATAAAATATAACAAATTATTTTGGACTTGGGTCTCCCTCATTTGAGCCCACTACCCACGAAAATCAGTCTATAAATACTGGAGTTTCAGTAGAGGAAAACACACTTGGAGTTACACTGGGAGATTCACTAGAGAAAGAAGGAAGAGAAGCAAAACCCTGAGGAAAAAGATAGTGAGAGAAAAGCCAACAGAGTTCAGAGCAACCTCCAAACCCTGAAGGGAACTCAACTTGTAAACCTCACGGGTGCAACTCAATTTCAATCAAGCTCTCCAATCAGGTTTGCCCTATATCCATCATCTTTATGCCTTTTATTTGAATGCTCTAAATGTATGAGGTATTATGGGTGAATTTGATACCTTTTTTGTGAGCCTTTTGTGAATTTTGATGGAATTATTCATGTGATTACATTTTGATTTAGGGGCAACTCTGGGTTACCCTATTTTGTTTATTCTAACCTGTCTTGTGTTTCCATGACATTGTTTTCTCTTGATTTCATCCTGCTGCTCTAACCCTTTGTCGAGTTTTGTGAGGGCTCGCATGGCTTTCGCAGAGACACTCGTGTGGTTTCCCACTTTATTTGTGGGATACCCCCTGGAGTTTTATTCTGATTATTCGTGTTGACTGATTTCCTTTGATGGTCCAGCTGGAGACATTTCAGGGTTTCTTGCCCCTTTAACTGCTATAGCTTCGGATCTTTATCCGTGTGGTAATTTTTTCCCTTTCTCATACTTTATCGCTTTCTCAACTGGAAGACCTCGATAGGAGGCAATGTTTGGGCCCCTTGGTGGCATTTTACTTTGAGATACATGTTTTGTGTTTTGTATTCATATCCCCACATGTAGCACGGTTCCTTCGTCAAGGACTGTCTGTTTGCCCTCGAGCATCCCAAACCCTAAAACCCAAAGCAACACGTTTACTCCTTCTACTACAGGCGAGTAAGTCTCCAAAGGTCGAGCATCCGGTAGATTGCGTAGTGACGTCGTTCGTCCAAAACCCAATCCATAACCCCGTAGTTACCCGAACTACGGCCCGCTCTGATTCTCATTCCAGATGAGATACGTAGGCATAAGACGCGATGTCTTAGCGAACACACATCCCCTTAACCCATAGGTCAGCCGAGCTACGAAGACTCTGATTCTCATATTCATATGAGATACGTATGCAGTGGATGCGACATCCGCGCGAGTCATTTCTCTTAACCTTTTTAGTAAATAAACACATTAGGTAAACCCACACCCTTTAGACAAAAACCACAAAAGTGGATCCCGTAGAGTACTACGGATGCGTAGGGGTGCTAATACCTTCCCTTCGCATAACCGACTCCCGAACCCAAGATTTGGTTGCGAGACCCCGTCTTGTCCTTTCCTTTTTTCAGGTTTACTTCGAGCGTTTCCTTTCCCTCCTTGGGATAAATAACGCACGGTGGCGACTCTTCTGTCATTTTCTTTCGCCGGTTGTTTTTTTCGCACACTGTATTTTTCAGGTTGCGACAGCTGGCGACTCTGCTGGGGACCCTAAGAAGTTGACCTCTTGCTGGTCCATCTTCCCTAAGCGAGTCCCTCCTAGCTTTTGTAGTTTGTTTGTTTATTGGGTGTTCATGCTTTTGTACAGTTATTTATTTACCTGCTTTACCCTATTACATTGTGTACATATCATTGTTGTATCTGTTGGTTGGCTATGGCTGCTTGGTGATCTTTGTGAGATGAGTTCTATACCCGAACTCGAGTGCACTTAAGAAAGGAGAATGGCATAGTTCTGTCAACTTGTGTGGAGTATTCCTTAGCGAGTTGACTTGCAAGCCCATTCACTTGGTGGAGGTCATGTTGAGATCAATAATGTCACATAA
This sequence comes from Lathyrus oleraceus, assembly GCF_024323335.1. NCBI lineage: Eukaryota > Viridiplantae > Streptophyta > Magnoliopsida > Fabales > Fabaceae > Lathyrus > Lathyrus oleraceus. The sequence goes on from NC_066585.1 coordinate 227,841,437, forward strand.
GTAAGTTGTGGTTAGACATTACTTGTTCCAATATAGACCTAAGAAGCCAAGGACCTTAGTTTACCTAACCCATCTTGGCCTATTCGTAGGACGTAGTGCGAAAGTCGTTCAAATGTAAGATTTGATACGATTGTTACGCGATACTACACTCATAAGAGTCTCTCTTGAGAATATTGTTGGAATACGAGTATTCGTTCCTCTGATAATATCTGAAAGATGGGATTATGACTATGGGAACCTTTTGTAGAACATGTTTGGCAGGTTTAAACCTTAGTACACTCCTTTTGGGTGGTTCTTAACCTAAACTCCATGCTCGTGACTTGCGACAAACCCTTGATTCATGGTTGATCCGATCAGGTATCCTTAATATCAATGAAACTCGGGTATTGATAAGGTGTAAACCACAATCCGCCAAAATGGGTGGTTGATATTAAGGATAACATGATCCATCCCATGACCTTTGTTTGGTGTGCTCTTAATTTCTCTCCAGACAGTGCAACCTGACAGATGTTCAAGCAGATACAGCAATCCTGATTGACATGCCACTACATTGCATTCACATCATCACATCATTTGCATTCATATCATTTAACACATGTTTATCCTTTTCAAGGGGGTTTAAATCTTCTTCTTGATTCTAGTCGGGGTTTTCTTCTTACATTGTTTACCAAATGTGAGACTGGAATCAAGAGGGTAGAATACTTTTGGAATTGATAAACATGTCATTGCATTTGCATAGTCATCCGCATGTCTTGCATAACAGGTACCGCCACAGTGTTCTCAGTTTGTTTGGTGTTCCATCAGCAGGATAGTTGACTCAGGCATTCACCGATACGGTACCCGCAGGAATCAACAGAGAGCAATGGAGAGCCTACAAGCAGAGCTCGCCGAGATGAAGATTCGCATGAATCAATTCATGGATTTGGTTCAAGGGGTGGCTCAAGGACAGTAGGAGCTTAGATTGTTGGTACAGAGGGATCCCCCTAATACTCAACCGGAGACGTTGGCTGATCCTCCAGCTGGAGAGGCTAATGGTCCCAATGGACCGGGGCCTATCCCAATCCTACATGTCACCTCCGTTCAACAACCCATTCAGGATGGTCAGGATGATCAGTTCCCCTTGCTTCAGGAAGACTTTGGCATGGACCCCATGTTTAGAAGCTTGGAAGAAAGGTTGAAGGCAGTGGAAGGACAGAATCCTCTGGGAGTAGATGTTGCTGACTTGGGGCTGGTCCCAGGTGTGAGAGTGCCACCGAAATTCAAGGTCCCGATATTTGACAAATACAATGGCAGCTCTTGCCCCAAAACTCACGTGCAAGCCTATTTCCGTAAAATGGTTGCATACTCTGATGACGAGAAGCTACTTATGTACTTATTCCAGGATAGCCTAGCTGGGGCATCCTTGGAATGGTATATGAGGCTGGACAGAGCCCACATCCGTTGCTGGAGGGATTTGGCAGAGGCTTTCGTGAAGCAGTATCAGTATAATGCAGACATGGCTCCGGACAGAACTCAACTTCAGAATCTGTCTCTTAAAAGCAATGAGTGCTTCAGGGAATACGCTCAACGCTGGAGGGATACAGCTTCCCGTGTTCAGCCTCCTATATTGGAAAAGGAAATGGCCAACATGTTCATGAATACGTTTCCTGAACCTTACTTGGAGCGTCTGGTAGGTTGCAATGCTTCCAACTTTGCTGATGTGGTCTCTACTGGAGAAAGGGTGGAGAACTACCTAAAGACATACAAGATCCAGAGTGGAGGTGGATCCTCATCAGGGGTGAAGAAACTGTTCATTCAGGGACAGAAGAGGAGAGAAGGGGATGCAAATGCCATATCTTCTTATCAGAACAGAGGTGTTAGAAGGAATAATTTTCAGAATTATCATCAGCAACCGTATGTTGCGGCTGTGACCATTCCAGCTGCAGCACCACTACAACAACAACAACCACAACGTCAACCAGCTCAGTATCAACAGCAGCAACAACCGGGTAACAGACCCTCTTATCAACAGAGGCAAAGGATGATGGACCGGCGTTTCGACACCCTTCCAATGTCGTACGCTCAGATGCTTTCTAGTCTTCAACAACTACAACTTGTGCAACTGCGCACTCTGGCTCCTCCTGTTGGTAGACTTCCGGTGGGTTACGACGCCAACGCTAGGTGTAGCTTCCACTCTGGGGCACCTGGCCATAATATTGAGAACTGCAAAGCTTTTAAGCACGTAGTTCAGGACCTCATAGATTCAAAGGCCATCGACCTTGCACCAGCTCCGAATGTCGCCAACAATCCCATGCCCCAGCATGGTGGTGCGAATGTTAATTTGGTAGAGGGAGAAGCCAAGTCCATTAAGGATGTGTTGAAGTTGAAGACTCCATTGTTGGATATCAAAGGATGCTTGCTGAAGGCCGATGTCTTCCCCGGTTGTGGGAAGGGTTGTTTAGATTGTGCCACTCAGAGTAGAGGTTGTTTGAAGCTACAGCAGGGTATCCATGCCTTGCTCGACAAAGGTATCCTCCAGGTTGAAGATTTGTTTGTCCAAGAGTTTGTGGAAGGGGTTGAGGAGGAAGGGTTTGAAGATGCTACTGATGAATTCGCAGATGTTGTTCCTGTTAATTTTGTGATTCCCAGTGAGGTCTCTGCGGTCAACAATGAAGATGGGGATAGTGATTGCGACATCGACAACTGGGTGCGTCCGAGGATCCCGGGTGAAGTCATCAACAATTGGTCTTCTGAAGAGATTATCCAAGTCACTTTTCTTGAAGAGTAATTTTCTTTGTTTATTCGTGCATATCCAAGTCTTACGTTCCGCCCAGGGCGTAATGACTCATTGTAGGGCCCATCTATGTGACACTTGCATTTTTTATCATAAATAAAGGACGTATTTTTTGCATTCAAATATTTCGTTCCCTGTCTTTCTATTTTTGCAGTTTTTCAAAATAAAAAATGGCAATGTTTTGTTTAGTTTTCACTTCTTGTTCACACTCATAAGCACATACCATCACTCATGCAGATGCACGTCACCGGATCCTATTGATAACGGTTCTGCTATGGCTCGCTTCGACTTTGAAAATCCAATCTTTCAAGCTGAAGAAGAGGATGGTGAAGACTGTGAACTCCCTAAAGAGCTTACCAGGTTACTACAAGAAGAAAAGACCATACAGCCGCAGGAGGAATCAATTGAAATTGTAAATCTGGGTACTGAAATAGACAAGAAAGAAGTCAGAGGTCTCTTGGGACACTTGAATTACATTGCCCGATTCATTCCACACTTGACTGCTACCTGCAAACCCATCTTCAAATTACTAAGAAAAAATCAAGAGATGGTATGGAATGATGAATGACAAAATCAAGAAGTATCTCCAAGAATCTCCAATTCTAATGCCCCCGGTTGAAGGGAGACCTCTAATCATGTATTTGACCGTGTTAGAAAATTCAATAGGGTGTGTTGGGGCAACATGACGAGTCTGGTCGAAAAGAGCATGCCATATATTACCTTAGCAAAAAGGTACCGACTGTGAAACAAGATGCTCACAGCTCGAGAAAGCTTGCTATGCTTTGGCTTAGGCTGCTCGCCGACTGAGGCAGTATATGTTGAACCATACTACCTTGTTGATTTCTAAGATGGATCCAGTGAAGTACATATTCGAGAAGCCAGCTCTCACCGGAAGGGTCGCTCATTGGCAAATGATTTTAACAGAGTATGATATTCAGTACACGTCACAGAAGGCCATCAAAGGGAGTATTCTGTCAGACTACCTTGCCGAGCAACCGATTGATGATTATGAGCCAATGAAGTTTGAATTCCCTGATGAAGACATCATGTTCCTCAAGATGAAAGACTGTGAAGAGCCAGTTGTTGAGGAGGGACCTGATCCAAACGAAAAGTGGACTTTGTTGTTTGATGGGGCTGTCAATGCTAGAGGTAGTGGAATTGGCGCTGTCATTACTACTCCGAAGGGTGCCCACATGCCTTTCACCGCTCGTTTGACTTTTGAGTGCACAAATAATGAAGCTGAGTACGAGGCCTGTATCTTGGGTATTGAGCAAGCCATTGATCTGAGAATCAAGACTCTGGACATCTTCGGAGATTCAGCTCTGGTGATCAATCAAGTGAATGGTGATTGGAATACTCTCCAGCCCACTCTGGTCCCCTACAGAGATTACACGAGAAGACTTTTGACTTTCTTCACAACGGTAAAATTGTATCATATACCTCGTGATGAGAACCAGATGGCAGACGCACTTGCTACTCTATCCTCCATGATCAAGGTAATTCGTTGGAACCATGCTCCCAGGATCGATGTGATGCGCCTTAACAGGGCCGCGTATGTGTTTGCTGCTGAATTGGTAGTCGATGACAAGCCCTGGTATCACGATATCAAGTGCTTTCTGAAGAATCAAGAGTACCCTGCAGGGGCATCCAACAATGACAGAAAGACTTTGAGAAGATTGGCAGGCAGTTTCTTCTTGAACAAAGACGATGTGCTGTATAAGAGGAACTTCGACATGGTTTTGCTCAGATGCGTGGACAGATACGAGGCGGACATGTTAATGCAGGAAGTTCATGAAGGTTCCTTCGGTACTCATGCCGGTGGACATGCAATGGCTAAGAAATTGTTGAGAGCGGGTTATTATTGGATGACCATGGAATGAGATTGTTTCAAGTATGCTCGGAAGTGTCATAAATGCCAGATTTATGCTGATAAAGTGCATGTACCGCCGAATCCTCTGAATGTGATGTCTTCGTCGTGGCCGTTTGCCATGTAGGGCATTGACATGATTGGAAAGATTGAGCCGACTGCTTCCAATGGGCATCACTTCATCCTTGTTGCCATCGACTATTTCACCAAGTGGGTCGAGGCAGCGTCGTTTGCGAATGTCACCAGACATGTGGTTGCCCGTTTCATCAAGAAAGAAATCATTTGTCGCTATGGGATTCCCGAAAGAATCATTACTGATAATGGTTCTAATCTCAACAACAAAATGATGAAGGAGTTGTGTCAGAACTTCAACATTCAGCATCACAATTCTTCCCCTTACCGCCCTAAGATGAACGGCGCTGTTGAGGCGGCAAATAAGAACATAAAGAAGATTGTGCAGAAGATGGTCGTCACGTACAGAGATTGGCATGAGATGCTACCTTTCGCCTTGCATGGGTACCGCACTTCAGTACGTACATCGACCGGGGCAACCCCTTACTCCCTTGTGTATGGTATGGAAGCAGTCCTACCTGTTGAAGTGGAGATTCCTTCCCTAAGAGTCTTGTTGGATGTCAAGTTAGATGAAGCTGAATGGATTCGGACAAGGTTCAATGAGTTGAGTCTTATCGAAGAGAAGCGAATGACAGCCATTTGTCATGGGCAATTGTATCAGAGTCGGATGAAGAGAGCCTTTGATCAGAAAGTGCGTCCTCGTTGTTTCCAAGTCGGAGATTTAGTGTTGAAAAGGATCCTTCCTCCTCAGACAGATCACAGGGGCAAGTGGACTCCTAACTATGATGGACCGTATATTGTCACCAAGGTTTTTGATGGTGGGGCCTTAATGCTTGCAACTATGGATGGTGAAAACTTCACTTCCCCTGTGAACTTAGACGCAGTTAAAAAATACTTCGCATAAAATAGACCCGCTGGACAGTAAAAAGAATAGTCCAGGCAAAAATGGGCATCCCGACGAACCAAGAAAATGAAAAGGTTCGGGCAAAAATTAGGGACAAAAATAAATAAAAAAATTGTACACCCGGTAAGTTGAAAACCTGAAAAGGCAACTTAGGCAAAAATGGGTATCCCGATGGATCGAAAACCCGAAAAGGGCGATCCAGGCAAAAGTTAGGGATTAAGCGAATGACTGCGTTCTGAGTAGTTCTGAATCTCATCTCGTGCCAATGACTGGAAATTTTTGAAGGATAGGAAACAGTCCAATCACTCTTTCAGAAAGCTGATCATCTGGAGGATCTTGAAGACGGGCAAGTCATAGCAGAATTGGAACCCAATAGAAATCCATTTCACATTGCCATTAGATTAATTTCTGTTTTTATCTATTGTGCGATTACCTCTTTCCAGGGATTGCTTCTTAATGTAAATGCCTATTCAGAGGCCATTCAATCAATAAAATCATGTTATTCAGTATATCTCTGTTTTCATTTTCATTTTACTGTTTTGTTTGCAAAAATGACGTCCGAATTTTTGATAAACATTGCATCATGACACATAAGGGCTTTACAGGTACAGGCTTAATAAACATTTAAAATTGCTGTAAATTTTAAGTGCTTTGGATCGTCTATTCAGAACAGATACCCTCGGGGCATTTCCTTAAAATCCCCTGCAGATGATCGTGAATATCTTCCCCAGTGAAGTCGCCAACAGACGAATCTGGTGTCTTATCCCTGCAGAGCTGATCAGAGCGTTGGATTCTTCAATCCCCAGCAGGTTCTCACCATTGTACTTCCCCAAGCGTTTGTTTCAGGACATATACTCCCCAGTAGAGTTGACAGTGCCAGACTATATATCCCCAGCGGAGTTAACAGTGCCAGACTGTATCTTCCCAACAGAAGTGGCTGCTCCTTAGAGTTCGATGCCAGATCGATAATCCCAATGCCAGATCCATGGTTTCTTTCCTTTGAAGCAGAACCTCGGTACCGTATCAGTGTTTGCTCCCCCTGCTGAGTCATCTCTCGCAAATCGTGGTTGCCAGAATCATTATAGCTTTCCTCAGCAGCAGGCTTCCAATGCCATTCTTTCCCCGATCAGAGTCTCGGTATGGCTAGTCATTTCCTCACAGAGTTCATTATGGTGTGTATCTCCAGCAGCCTGGCCAGAGCCCAGAGGATGGTAATCATTTCCCCAGCAGATCCCCTTGCCTCGGCTTGGCATTCTACCCAGCATTTCGCATCCCTGCATGTAGAATCATATTGCATTGCATCCTTCCAAATCGTGTAGCATTTCATGGAGCATTACGCCATTGAAAAATTCAAACATACGCATTGTAAGCATAAAACATTCTCGGTATCCCAAGTGATAAGCTAGAAGTTGTTTCCAGTACTCAGACTGAAGATTGTTCATGACTTACCTTTGTTATCCCCAGCAAGTGTCATCGGCCCATGCGCCGCCTCTATTATCATTCCCTATTTCTGCCAATGCTGACAGGCATGAAGTTTTCCGATATCCAGACCGAAGTGGCATTCAGGCCAGTTTTTCCGATATTCAGATCGAAGAAGTTTCCGACGTTCAGGTCGATGCAACTTGTGGCATTCAGGCCAGTTTTCCGGTATCCAGACCGAAGGGGCATTCAGGCCAATTTTCCGATATTCAGATCGAAGAAGTTTCCGACGTTCAGGTCAATGCAACTTGTGGCATTCAAGCCAGTTTTCCGGTATCCAGACCGAAGTGGCATTCAGGCCAGTTTTCCGGTATCCAGACCGAAGTGGCATTCAGACCAGTTTTCCGGTATCTAGACCGAAGTGGCATTCAGGCCAGTTTTCCGATATTCAGATCGAAGAAGTTTCCGACGTTCAGGTCGATGCGACTTGTGGCATTCAGGCCCATTTTCCGATGTTCAGATCGAAATCCTTTCCAGTATTCAGACTGATGAGCGGCATTCAGGCCATGGTTATTTTTGTGTTACCATTTATTTTGGTATCCAGTTTAACATTCTTTTTCGATATTCAGACTGACTTTCACCGTACCAGACGAATTCTTCTTTCAAGACCACCTCTTTGCCGATTCTGACAGACATTGTTACTTCACTTCACTTCAGTGCAAATTTTTGGGCTTTTATTGTATTCAATCCCTTGATACCTCGAAAGTACGAAAGCAGCTGCTATCTTCTTTCCGGGTCTCCAGTTGATTGAATAGGGGCAGCTGTAATACCCCAAAATTTACCCTTCATTTTTCCTGAAAAAAAAAGAAAAAAAAAGAAAAAAAAAATTATTTAATTAATTAATTAATTAATTAATTAATTAATTAAATAAAATAAATAAATAAAATATAAAAAATTATTTTGGACTTGGGTCTCCTTCATTTGAGCCCACTACCCACGTAAATCAGTCTATAAATACTAGAGTTTCAGTAGAGGAAAACACACTTGGAGTTACACTGGGAGATTCACTAGAGAAAGAAGGAAGAGAAGCAAAACCCTGAGGAAAAAGATAGTGAGAGAAAAGCCAACAGAGTTCAGAGCAACCTCCAAACCCTGAAGGGAACTCAACTTGTAAACCTCACGGGTGCAACTCAATTTCAATCAAGCTCTCCAATCAGGTTTGCCCTATATCCATCATCTTTATGCCTTTTATTTGAATGCTCTAAATGTATGAGGTATTATGGGTGAATTTGATACCTTTTTTGTGAGCCTTTTGTGAATTTTGATGGAATTATTCATGTGATTACATTTTGATTTAGGGGCAACTCTGGGTTACCCTATTTTGTTTATTCTAACCTGTCTTGTGTTTCCATGACATTGTTTTCTCTTGATTTCATCCTGCTGCTCTAACCCTTTGTCGAGTTTTGTGAGGGCTCGCATGGCTTTCGTAGAGACACTCGCGTGGTTTCCCACTTTATTTGTGGGATACCCCCTGGAGTTTTATTCTGATTATTCGTGTTGACTGATTTCCTTTGATGGTCCAGCTGGAGACATTTCAGGGTTTCTTGCCCCTTTAACTGCTATAGCTTCGGATCTTTATCCGTGTGGTAATTTTTTCCCTTTCTCATACTTTATCGCTTTCTCAACTGGAAGACCTCGATAGGAGGCAATGTTTGGGCCCCTTGGTGGCATTTTACTTTGAGATACATGTTTTGTGTTTTGTATTCATATCCCCACATGTAGCACGGTTCCTTCGTCAAGGACTGTCTGTTTGCCCTCGAGCATCCCAAACCCTAAAACCCAAAGCAACACGTTTACTCCTTCTACTACAGGCGAGTAAGTCTCCAAAGGTCGAGCATCCGGTAGATTGCGTAGTGACGTCGTTCGTCCAAAACCCAATCCATAACCCCGTAGTTAGCCGAACTACGGCCCGCTCTGATTCTCATTCCAGATGAGATACGTAGGCATAAGACGCGATGTCTTAGCGAACACACATCCCCTTAACCCATAGGTCAGCCGAGCTACGAAGACTCTGATTCTCATATTCAGATGAGATAGGTATGCAGTGGATGCGACATTCGCGCGAGTCATTTCTCTTAACCTTTTTAGTAAATAAACACATTAGGTAAACCCACACCCTTTAGACAAAAACCACAAAAGTGGATCCCGTAGAGTACTACGGATGCGTAGGGGTGCTAATACCTTCCCTTCGCATAACCGACTCCCGAACCCAAGATTTGGTTGCGAGACCCCGTCTTGTCCTTTCCTTTTTTCAGGTTTACTTCGAGCGTTTCCTTTCCCTCCTTGGGATAAATAACGCACGGTGGCGACTCTTCTGTCATTTTCTTTCGCCGGTTGTTTTTTTCGCACACTGTATTTTTCAGGTTGCGACAGGCTTGACTGCAAATCTAATAAGCATTAGTCAACTATGTGATCAAGGTCTGAATGTTAACTTCACCAAAACTGAATGTCTAATCTTTGACAAAAATAGTGAAGTGATTATGAAAGGAATCAGGACCAAAGACAACTGCTACATGTGGAGCTCTCAAATGGATTATCCCTTAAAGAATTCCTACGTCAAAAAGGAATGGATAAAGATGAGTATAGATGCTCTCAAGAGTGATGAAAAACAAGTCAGTGGGAAATGTCAGACAAAGATGTCACACCAGAAGCTTAGACTTATCCTCACCTTCATAGGAGAAAAGGTTATGATGGCTCAAACAACTGAGAGGTTAGATCAAATAGGTGGACATGTGACCAGTCATAGGCAGAATGGAACTGTTGGGACTAGGCCACAGGGGACTATATGTTTATCTCAAAGCAAAAATGCCAAGAACAATATGGAGAAGATTGGGATGACACCTGCTCCTACACGTGTGAAAGGTATAGAAGATGGAAGCAGTTGGGCTCAACTGGATTGGATGAAACTATTGATGATTGCTTACAATGTCACACACGATGTCATGACATTGTATTATGACAACCTGAATACTGAAACTAGGTCCAAAAATCAGATTCAGCACAGATGGACAAAGTACTATTTTTGCTATTATCACTTCATTAGAAAATTCGTGGAAGACAAATTCAGAGGTCTAAAGCATGGACTGGAACTAGCAGACAAGGTTGCAAGGAATTTGGGTGAAATTCAAGTTGAATATGAGGGAGGGAAATTAGGGATTTGGACTCTTGTGAAATTATGGAAATTAAAGTGGAAAAATAAAGGAAATAAAAATAGTGTCTGTCCTTTTAAAAGAAAGAGCCACGTTAATGATAAATCATTCCCTAGCATTGAAAATAGTATCTATTCCCTCAGCACACGCTACCTAAACACAGCAATTTCCATCTCCATTCAACTTCTCAGAGAAGCTCAGCTAAGGCAAAGAAACTTCTCTCAAAAGTCCTACAACATGTCTCAACATCCATCATCATTTGGTTCAAAATCCTCTCACCATGCAAAGACTCCCTCCATGGAGTTTCTAGATGAAGACGTGATGGATGTTACTCCACTTTGTGTGATACCAGGCGACACCCTAGGTCCCTCCTCCAAGGATGGAGATAAGCAAGGTAATACCCCTGGTAACTCTTCTCTTCCAAAAGACATGCATTATGTTGATCGTGCCATAAGGAACCTAGTCACTAGGATTCTAAGTGAAGGGCATGAAGTCAAAGGGGTTTCTACCCCTCTGTCCAGAAGGGACCCCCTCTCCTGAGGAGGAACCTCATGCTGATAAAGATGATGATTCATCTAGATTAGAAAAGGAAGTGGCTGCTGAGGGGCTATGCTCTCTAGCTAAAACCCCACCTAGCAAGAAACCAGCAAATATGTCTCAGGAGAATATTATTGACCTAGAGGAAGAAAGCTCTGAAGAAGAGGATGATCCTTTGGTTCATCTTGTAAAACCTAGTGTAGCTGAGAAACTGAGAACTAGGAAAGGGAAAAGTGTGGCTAAAATGAGAACAGCAAGAGTGAAAAAGGCTGCTGGTGTAGGACCCTCAAAATCCTGGAGCAAAGTTAAGGTTAGGAAAAGGAAAGAAAGAGACAGTTCTGACTCTGAGGAGGATGTCGAAGACGATGTCCCAGACATCTCCCCTGCTAAAAGGCAGGCTGTTCAGAAGTCTCCTGACAAAGTTGTTGTTGTGCACCTAGACAATATCTCCTTTCATTTAGAAGATGGTGCTGCAAAATGCAAATTTGTCATTCAGAGGAGGATAGCTGTTGAAAGAGAGCTTGGGAAAGAGGCTGTAGAGGTAAAGGAAGTAATTGATTTGATCAAAAATGTTGGACTAATGAAGACTGTGGTAGCTCTACCCCAATGTTATGAGGGGTTGGTAAAAGAGTTTATTGTGAATATCCCTGAGGATATTTATGAAAAGAGCAGCAGGGAGTTCTGCAAGGTGTTTGTAAGGGGAAAATGTGTGAAATTCTCACCAAGTAATATCAACAAGTTCCTAGGAAGAGTAACTGATGGAGGAGTGGACCTAGAGACTACAGACAATGAGGTCTGTAAGGTTATTACAGTTGGCCAAGTTAAGGAATGGCCTAGAAGGAATCACTTATCAGCCGGCAAGCTCACTGTCAAATATGCCATCTTACACAAGATTGGTTCAGCCAACTGGGTGCCTACTAATCATATCTCTACCATCTCCATAGTTCTTGGAAGAATCATTCATGCAATTGGAACCAAGATAAACTATGACTTTGGAAAGTTTATATTTGATCAAACCATCAGACACGCCTCCACAAATGCTGTGAAGTTACCCATTGCCTTCCCATCCATTATTTGTGGGATTATCTTGAGTCAACAACCAGGCATTCTTAATACAAAGGACATGCCAATCAGAAGAAAACCCCCTCTATCCATTCCTTATAAGCTGTTTGAGGGAAGTCATGTCAATGATATTGTCATGACATCTTCCAGAAGGGAGCCTGCATCTCAAGGGAGCTTAATTGACCAACTAAAAGATACCTGCAAGGAATTGGAGAATGGTATAAGGGTGGCCAAGGCAAGAAAAGAAGCTTTGGAAGTTCTTATCTGCAGCATGGAAAAGGAAGAAATGGAGAAGGCTGCTAAGAATTCAGATGCAAAAGCCCAATCCAGTGGAAGCTCTGAAAGCTCTGAAGGCTCTGAAGGTGAAGTTGAAGGTGAAGGTGAAGGTGATACTTCTTCTTCTGATTAATGGTTCCTTCCTGTGTTGAAGACTGGTGTGATAAGGTGAAACTTGTGAGGTGTGCTGGGAAGATTGATGTCTTGGAAGCTGTTCTGCTATTTAGACTGGTGTTTTATTGTTTTTTTTTTAAAATGTGTAATTTGTGGCAGTCCTCATTGATGCCTGTTTGTAATATTTTGGGCTCTTAATGAGTTCCTTGGATTTGTTCATTATCCCAGCTATCACAGTTGTGTATAATGATGGTTTGTACTGCTTAACTATTATGTTTTAACATGTTTAATGTTATAACATCTGTCATGACATTCTCTAATAGACTAATTGACATTTATTTTGTCTAATTGGTCACCTTTGGTCAATTTTGACTAAAAAGGGGGGAGAAGTGTTAATATGGATTGTGGAAGCAGTTGTTGATGTGGAGTTGTGAGATGTATGTAGCTGAACTGAAGGACAACTATTATTGAAGGAAGTGCACAGGTGTTAAAACAGAATGTTGTTCTGTTTACAGATGTCAAAGAGGATGTCTGAGATGGTGCACAGGTGTTGATGTTGAAGCAGATGTCAGAATGACATTATGACTGGTACAGGTGTTGTGGTTACAGTAGTTGTTATGTTCATGGAGACTGTTTGTTGTATGCACAGATTTAGGTGGAAAAGGAGTACCCTTGTGCATTTGTGTGTCTTACTAGTTGCATCCATAACTAGTAATTTTGTTTTTGTTGCACAGATTTAGGGGGAGGAGAAGTACCCTTGTGCATGTGTGTATTACTAGTAACTATAAGCTAGTAATTGTGTTGCTTCTGCTGCTGCTGATAGTTTCTCTTGTGAACAAAAAGGAAAGATATATGTTTTAGCCAAAATTTGCCAAAGGAGGAGTTTTTTGATTCTAAGTGTTGGCAGCAATTTTGGTAAAACAAAGAGTGTTCACAAGATGTTATGTGTGATGTCTTAACATGAGATATCCTATGTACCTGTTGGAGTTCAAGAACATGCTCATGCAGGATTGTTTCAGAATGCCACATACAATGCCATGGCTTCTGATATTGGATGTACCTGCTGGAGCTTAAATGAAAGACATGTTCATGTAGGATTGTTTCAAGATGTCATACACAAGGTTATGGCATCTGATATGGTTGTACCTGCTGAAAGTTATAAAAGGAATTATTGAATTATGCAGGATTTTTCCAGGATGTCAGACCCGATGTCAGGACATCCTGTACACAGAACGTTCGGTGTGAATGTCTGGTGTGTTGTGATTTCATAATTAATGGCAATCTATGTATGATTGAAGATCTGATTAGCTGGCGCATTCAATCATGGATTACAACCTGATTTACTTATTCTCCAAGGAAATCTAACCAGCTGTTATAAAAAGATTTGATTGGAAAATAGATTTAGGGTTTTCAAGATGTCCAAGCCCAGCTGAAAGCTTCTATAAAAAGGGACTTAAAAAACCTGTTTTACAACACAACCAATACTGAGCGAAATATAGAGAGAGAGCTAGGGTTTGTGTCTGTTTAGTCGTAAGACTTGTAAGCCATTCAAGTCATCTTTTAATGATTGAATTGGACTGATTTGTGGTTGTAATTTGTCACTCTAAATCTGTTAAGCAAGAGTGTATGTCTACTTGATCAAAGCTGTGAAGCAAGATCAAGTGTGTGTCTTCTTGATCAAAGATGTGAAGCAAGATCAAGAGTGTGTCTTCTTGATTGAAACTGTGAAGTAAAATCAATAGTGTGTTATTGAAAAGTGTTTTCTTTTCTCAAGGGATTGTTGTTTAAGATCACATGTGTGATTGTAGGGAAGTGAGTGGGTTCTCATATCTAAGAGTGCTTAGGTAGAAATTGCACGGGTAGAGATTAGGTGAGAAAGACTGTAACTTGTTGAAGTGTACGGAAAGTCTTTGAACTGATTCTATTTTAGTGAATTTCCTTCCTGGCTTGGTAGCCCCCAGATGTAGGTGAGTTGGACCGAACTGGGTTAACAATTGCTTGTGTCTTTTGCATTACCTTTCTTTATCTTTCTTCTGTTAGTGCAATTCAGATATTAGTATCGTGACATTGCATTCGACATCTCATATCTGATACCAGAATTTCAACAATCAATTAACTACTAACTCTCACCATTAATCATTGACTTTACTTTATTTTCATTTAATTATTATCATTTAATTCAAGTCATTTTCTTTTATGCAATTTACTTTTATGTCTCATTCATCATCTTATTTCATGCAATATTCATTTTGTATTGATTATCCTATCTTATTCATCTTGTATTTCTTATATTGTGTTTGATTTGCTTGACAACTTCAATGAATCAAAACATGATAAAGTGAATTGACTTGGTCCTTAATACCTAAGCTTGATCTAGAGTCATGATACCATACTTTGGACTTTAAACCCTAGACTTAGGCCTTAGACCCTTTGCTTGACTTGGAGTGATCATGAACTCATGGACCTTATGGACACTTTGACTTTCACTTGGTCACATTGTTGAATTGTTGAGCTTTTAGTCTTGTCACCTTGTTTTTATTAATTTGATTTATGCTTCTGCTTCACATTCATCTGTTTAGGTTAGCACACATGTGGCTTTCTCTTGGGCTACCTAACAATGAGACTAGGCTCAGTACACTTTGCACCCACATGGCTTTATCTTGGGATACCTAACAATGATACCCTAGGTTAGTGTTTATCTGATCATGCATTATGTTTTTCTACTCATCTCATCCCTTCTGATTTAGCTTCATCAAATTCCATTTGATCAACTAGATCCCTTTGACTTTGAACATTTTCCCTTTGTCTTTGTCAAGTGACCATAAGTCCCTTGGTCACTTGATGAGACTTGTTTCTATTACTTTGGAGCTTTAACCTCTCAACAAGTATAAGACCTCAAGCACCAGTCAGGCATCAGTCATCTACCTCATCTTTACAGATCATCTATGAGAACCTGTTTCAATAACTTGTCATACATTGACAAGGATTACATCATGAATCCAATGCTAACGAACATCAATATGCTTCGACCTCGAGCGAAAGAAGGAATTCTTCGATAAATGAATGGCACTTTGATTATCACAAAATAAGACATACTTTTCTTGTTTCACACCAAGTTCCATTGTAAATTTCCTCAACTATAACAACTCTTTTTGACGCTTCCATAACGACTATAAACTCAGCTTCGATAGTAGAGAGTGCAACACACTTTTGCAACTTTGATATCCAAGCCACGACTCCCCCGACAAAAGTCACCATATACCCTGATGTAGATTTTTGATCATCTAAGCTTTCAGCTAGATCTAAATCTGTATAACCAACCAACATAAGGTTCTTGCATCCCAAGTTTAGCTTCAAATTCAGCGAGCCACACAAATATCTCATCACCCACTTCACATCTTCCTAATGATATTTTTTCAGATTTGAGAGATAATGACTTACCATTCACATGACATGAGCAATACCGGGTCTTGTAGAAACCATAACATACATCAAACTACCAACAGCCAACGAGTACATAAAGTTTTTCATACTCATATTTTCTTGATTCGTAGATAGACATAGTTTATGACTAAGATTAAAATAAGAAGCAAATGGAATGGTCGTCTCTTTATCTTTATCCATACTAAAACGCTGAAGGACTTTCTCTACATACATTTCTTGTAAGAAGTACAACTTCTTCTCATTTCGATCTCGAACAATTTCAATACTAAGAATTTTCCGAGCCTCTCCTAAATCCTTCATATCAAAAGATTCACTCAAATTTTTCTTCAACTCTTTAATTATTGAAATATCCTTTCAAACAATTAGCATATCATCCACATAAAGCAAGAGAATAGTGAAATCACCTTCGAAGAAATTCCAAAAAACACACACAATGGTTGGCCTTGGTCATCTTGTACCCATGTTAAATCATCATCGAGTTGACCTTTTGATACCATGGTCATGGTGCTTATTTCAAACCATAAGTACACTTTACCAATTTGCAAACATAGTTTACTTTTCCCTTCTTTGGAATCCATCAGGTTGCTCCATGTAAATTTCTTCATGTAGATCATTGTGAAGGAAAGTCGTCTCCATGTCTATTTTTTTTACTTCTAAATCAAGACTAGCAGCTAGCCCAAAAACCACTTGAATAGATTACATCATCATAATCGGAGCAAAAATCTCGCCAAAGTCAACACCTTTCAGTTGTTTAAAACCTTTTACCATCAAGCGAGTCTTGTATCTTATTTGAGAAGTACACACATCTTGCTTGATCTTATAAACCCGTATATTCTTCAATGTTCTCTTACCCTTTTGCAACTTCACTAAATCAAAGTTATTATTCTCACGAAGTGATTGCATTTCATCCTCCACGGAATCCATCCACTCCTTTTTGTTCTCATCCTCTAAAACTTCTTCAAAGCTTTCGAGTTCTCCATCATCAGTAAGAAAAACATACTCATTCAAGTGGTATTGAACGAAAGGCCTTTTATCACGAGTAGGCCGCCTCAACTCATTAGCAACAACCACTTGCTCAACACTTTCAACCTCATTTCCAACAATGTCTTTTGTAGCACCTACATTAACAATATAATTAGGATTTAAAATATTATCAACATTCAAATCCATACCTTGATTTTTAATTTGAACATCTTCGAAATTGATAGAGGTATGAGCAATAGTAGTTTAGTCCATATCAACCATTTCTTCATCTTCAAAAATCAAATCTTTATTCTCAACTTTTTCGATGTCCTTAGTGGTATAATCCTCCATGAATACGACATCATGAATATGAACAAGCTTTTGTTGAACTGGATCAAAGAATCGATACTCAAACTCATCAAGTTCATACCTAACAAACACACATTTCTTTGACTTCTCATGCAATTTAGATCTCTCATTGAAATTCTGGTATCAGATATGAGATGTCGAAGGTAATGTCACGACACTAATATCTGAGTTACACAAACAGAAGAAAGATATAGAATGGTAATGCAAAAGACACAAGCAATTGTTAACCCTGTTCGGTGCAACTCGCCTACGTCTGGGGGCTACCAAGCCAGGAAGGAAATTCACTAAAATAGAATCAGTTCAAAGACTCTCCGTACACTTCAACAAGTTACAGTCTTTCTCACCTAATCTCTATCCGTGCAATTTCTACCTAAGCACTCTTAGATATGAGAACCCACTCACTTCCCTACAATCACACCTGTGATCTTAAACAACAATCCCTTGAGAAAAGAAAACACTTTTCAATGACACACTCTTGATTTTACTTCACAGTTTCAATCAAGAAGACACATACTTGATCTTGCTTCACAACTTTGATCAAGTAGACACAGACTTGATCTTCCTTCACAGCTTTGATCAAGTAGACACACACTCTTTCTTAACAGCTTTAGAGTGACAAATTACAACCACAAATCAGTCCAATTCAATCATCAAAAGATGACTTGAATGGCTTACAAGTCTCACGACTAAACAGACACAAACCCTAGCTCTCTCTCTATATTTCGCTCAGTATTAGTTGTGTTTAAAACAGGTTTTCTAAGTCCCTTTTTATAGAAGCTTTCAGCTGGGCTTGGACATCTTGAAAACCCTAAATCTATTTTCCAATTAAATCTTTTCATAACAGCTGGTTAGATCTCTTTGGAAAATAAGTAAATCAGGTTGTAATCCATGATTGAATGTGTCTGCAAATCAGATCTTCAATCATACATAGATTGCCATTAATTGTGCAATCACAAAACACTAGACATTCACACTGAATGTTCTGTGTACAGGATGTCATGACATCGGGTCTGACATCCTGGAAAAATCCTGCATAATTCCATAATTCCTTTTATAACTTTCAGCAGGTACACAAACATCAGATGCCATGACATTGTGTATGACATCCTGATACAATCCTGCATAATTATGTTTTTCCATTTTAACTCCAGCAGGAACACATTATCAGAAGCCATGACATTCTGAAACAATCCTGCATGATTATGTTCTTGAACTCCAGCAGGTACATAGGATATCTTATGTTAAGACATCACACATAACATCTTGTGAACACTCTTTGTTTTACCAAAATTGTTGCCAACACATAGAACCAACAAACTCCCCCTTTTGCAAATTTTGGCTAAAACATATATCTATCATTTTTGTTCACAAGAAAACTATCAGCAGTTAAACAACAGTTTAAACAGCAGCAGAAGCAACACAATTACTAGCTATAGATACTAGTAATACACACATGCACAAGGGTACTTCTCCTCCCCCTAAATTTGTGCAACAGATCAAACATCTTCCATGAAAATAACAGCTATTGTAACTATAGCACCTGTACCAGCCAGAATGTCATTCTGACATCTGCTTCAACATCAACACCCCTCCCCCTTTTTAGTCAAAATTGACCAAAGGTGACCAATTAGACAAAATAAATGTCAATTAGCCTAGCAGAGAATGTTAGATCAGATGTTATAACATTAAAAATGTTAAAACATAATAGTTAGGCAGTACAAACCATCATCATACACAACTGTGATAGCTGAGATAATGAACAAATCCATGGAACTCATTAAGAGCCCAAAATATTACAAACAGGCATCAATGAGGACTGCCACAAATTACACATTTTAAAAAACCAATAAAACTTCAGTCTTCCAAACATCAGCACCAGAACAACTTCCATAACATCAGTCACAACAGCCACACAGTCTTCACATCATACCTCACACAGTCAGAAATATCCTCTGGGATAAAAAACACAAACTCCTTTACTTGCTATAGGTTCTCATGAACACAGATCCCCAACTTCCCCCTTAAACATTCAAATTGATTGGCATCCAAAGCTTTAGTGAAAATGTCATCTGATTGCTTTTCAGTAGTAACATGCTCTAGAGTTATGATCTTCTCTTCTACAAGTTCTCTAATGAAGTGATGACGAATGTCAATGTGCTTTGTCCTGCTATGTTGATTAGGATTTTTGGAAAATTTATAGCACTCAGGTTATCACAGTATAATGTCATGACTTCTTGTGTGACATTGTATTCAGACAACATTTGCTTCATCCAGACCAGTTGAGAACAGCTACTCTCAGCTGCTATGTATTCAGCTTCAGTAGTGGATAGAGATACACAGTTTTGTTTCTTGCTGAACCATGAAATTAGATTGTTCCCCAAAAAGAAGCATCCTCCAGATGTGCTTTTCCTATCATCAGCACTTCCAGCCATGTCAGCATCACAGTAACCAGTCAGCATGGATCCAGATCCATGAGTATACAACATCCCATAGTCACTGGTGCCATTGACATATTTCAGTATTCTCTTCACTTGGTTTATGTGACTGACTTTTGGTTCAGCTTGATACATAGCACAAACACCTACAGCAAATGCAATGTCAGGTCTGCTTGCTGTGAGATATAGAAAACTACCTATCATGCTTCTGTATAGACTCTGATCTACACTGACACCATTTTCATCTTTGGAGATTTTCACATGAGTAGGAGCAGGTGTCCTTTTATGGCTTGCATTTTCCATGCCAAACTTCTTCACAATGTTCTTGGCATACTTGCTTTGAGATAGAAAGATAGATCTTCCATCTGTTTGACTTTGTCGCAACGGGAAAAACAACCGGCGGAAAAAAAACAGTTCACAGAGCCGCCACCGACGTTATTCATCCTATGACGGAAAGGAAGCGCAGGACTAACCTAAGAAAGGGAAAGGAATGGTCTTACGACCAGAGATTGCAAGGTACGGGAGTCGGTTACGCAAGGGGAAGGTATTAGCACCCCTCACGTCCGCCGTACTCGACGGGATCCACGCTCAAAAGATAGCTCAAAGAATAGGTTAAGGTTGCTAATAAAAACTGCTCAAAGAAAATTGCACAAACTGGAATAAAAAAAACAGGTGAAAGAAGACGGAGGAAGTGGACTCGGCAGGATGTCGCATCCTGGGCCTACGTAGTTTGTCAGGAACAAACATCAGAGTCAACGTAGTTCGGGGAAATGGGGAACATGCTCGCTAGGACATCGCATCTTATGCCTACGTATCTTCTCTATCCAGAGGAAGAATCAGAGCACTCGTAGCTCGGCTAACGCACGCCGAAATAAAACACCAAAAGGACGCTGAGACGTCAAAAGAAACACTCAACAGGAAACAGAATGCCAATACATGGACTTACACCCGACTCCTGACAACAAAAAAGGAAACAGAATGCCAATACATGGACTTACATCCGACTCCATACAACCAAAAAAGAAACAGAATGCCAATACATGGACTTACATCCGACTCCAAACAAAAACAAACGCTAATCAGCAAACACCAAAGTTAAACCCCAAAGATGAACCCCATGTGAATAATCATTACAAATGAAACCCCGAATATGAACCCCAAGTGATACATGGTAAACCCCCAAATGTGAACCCCAAATCAATATAGGTGAACCCCAATCTGAACCCCCAATGATAACAGAAGAAATCCTCAAGGTATAAACATACCACACAAGCACACGCTGAACAAACGAGTACTCACACCAAAGAAGACAAACAAAGGGTGAGCACACACCAAACAACAAAAGGAAAAGAAAAGGTTGAACACACTCAAAAAGAAAAAGGGTGCCCGGAGAAATTGCTTACAACCTCCTGCCTACGTATCTCATCTGGTATGAGAATCAGGGCGACGTAGTTCCCCTTAACAGAGGAGAAACACTCTCCTAACCAGAGACCAGGGAAACAACAAACTAATAGGGAGACTAACTCGAGCCTAATAGTTGTCATGCAATCAATATCCCTAAGTTGAGGTCTCTAACATGAACCTAACTCACACAGGAAGCAAGTCAATTCAGAGGAAAGCAAATAACCACACCAACACAAGTGAACAATCATCACACACTATATCCACACAAGAGGCCCAAACAATGGGTAGGCTTTAGTCAAGAGGGGTCATATCAACCTCGACAAACAAGCCAAACTGTAAGGGTGATCAACTGGGCTCTTAACCACTGACATTGAACGTCAGGGTGAGTTGATCAAAATGGTAATGAGGATGAGACCTCATGCTCTTAACCCTGGCCAGGGTGAGCTCATGACAATGAAAGCGTGGGGATCCAGAAAGAGGGACCCTATTCCACTTGACACACCCTAAACAAAGATCTTGGGTACATGTTCTAGAGCATCAGCACGTGGTGCGAGCATAAAGAACGACTCACTGAATAACGGGGGATTGGCTACTAACCTCTTTTATCCGTCAATTGCCTCTTCACTTAGGAGGACTTATCAAGTAACATGCCTCATTTGGAGGTCTTTGGCACAAACTATAAACAAACACAAACAGAGCCTCTTAAGGAGGACTTCCAGCAAAATGCCTGCCAAAAAGGTGACAGGACTTCCAGACTACATGGAGTAAGAAGGTAATTACCTAAGTGGTGTATCAACCACAATCCAAAGCTTAAGCAAAGCAAAAGCTAGCAAGCAACTAATGTACCTGTACGAAAGCTAACCAGTTAGTATCTCAATCAGAAAACAAACAGTGAAACCATACAACTGTTTTACACAATGCAAGGCATAATGCTCAAGCATCAAATGAAGCAATGAGTTCATCACATCAACTTAAATCCCTACAAAACACAAAGAAGTCAGAACACAATCCAATTTGCATCTCAAAAGGTGAGCAACTCAACCATTAATGCTAAGTGTCCAAACCTGAAACACAAGTCAAGGTTAGTTCATGTACAAAACATTAGTACAAAGACTAGGTCCAAAACCAAACCAAATGATCAAAACAGAAGTCAATCTTTTGCATATTGCACATTCAAACAATCAACAAAATGTCCTCAAAAGGACCAACATCAATTCATAAGGCAAAGGCATCAAATGGTCAATGTAAAGCAAAGGCCAACAAAAGTTCACAAAATTGACATCCAAATTAGAAAATCCAAATCAAAACAGAAAAGCATCCAATGGCCATGAAATATTTTATGTAAGTTCCACATATTATGAATGATCAATGTGCAAAATATCAAATCCAGAAGAGATCAAATGATAGATGAATAAAAATGCACAAATGCAAGGTCAAAAATGTGACACAAATTGTCACATTATATCTTCATGTGTCCAAAACAGTGATGGCATATGAGAAAAATTCCAAACCAATTCCAAAAATTCATATCACATGTGGAGTTTAAACACACAAAAATTCAGATCAATTGGATCAACAGTGAGCATTTCACAAGGCATTGAATGTAACATGTCAACTTGGCATAAGGTTCAATCAAAAATTCACAATTAAAAATCCAGAAACAAACAAATCATGAAATAAATTCTATAAAAAACTAGAGATTAAAACAAGATCATGAAAAAAAATTGGACTCAATTTGGATCATTTTTCTATTTTTTATGAATTTTCAAAGATGAACAAAATATTATGAAATAACATGAAAATATGGAGGGAAAATGAGAATTCAAATTAATTCGGAAACAAGTGCATCTCCGCTGGATCGAACACGCGCGCTCAGGATCAAACATGTGAAATGCTGCGTTTCACTTAATGACATGGCATACACACAAAGCAGGTCAATAGCACGCATGGCAAAGTCAAAGGAACCTACACCAATCAATTGGACACGCAGGCGCTCGCATGGCATACACGCTGGACAAACCCTAGGACATATCAGACGCCGGAGTTGTAGCTCCGGCCGTCTCCGGCGGAGAATCATGAAATTTTTTCCAGAAATGGACGTATCATACACCGTTCGAAAGATCTTTCCACCAGGATTCCAAATATCATACTCACTAATCCTAAATCAACCTATAATTTCTGGATCGAAGCAAAACATCTTCAACATCAAAACTTACATCTCACATATCTTCCTCAATTCTTAACCGTTCTCAATTCTAAGCATATCAGCATCACCTAAGTAAAGAGATCTACACGTTCATGATCATAAAACATCCAAAAGAGAGATCGAAATTTTCACTTACTTGAAATGGAAGTTGTTGAAATCGCGTCCTCAAGCTCTCATCTGCTCCAGATCTTCTCCCTTGCACCTCTTTTGAAGCTTTAAATAAGAAGCAACACTTGAATCCTCTTAGATCTTGCTCAATTTCAAACTTCTATCTCCATGTTCATGCACTTGAATAGCTCGAATTTGGACTGAATTCCACAAAGTAATGGTTGAATCTTGATCAATGAAGGATGATGATCAAGATTATGCAAAGAAATTTGGTGTTTATGTGGAGAAATTAGCAAATTCTAAGAGAGAGAAAAAATGGAGAGTTTCTTGAATTTGGATCTGAAAAGTTAGTTATGAGCAAATACAGTTAGGGTTTGGCTTTTATATCATGTGCTAATCATGCTGAAATCTCAATTAAGCTTTGGTTAATCATGATTAGTAAAATATGAGGTGTAGTGAAAAAAATGCAAGTGTGCTTAGCATGGACATGCTACACGTGAACAGTACCCATGCAAGGTTCAAATTCACTTAAAATCATTCAATAATCAAGATGGAATTGGTATTTGGCTTGCATGATCATCCAAATTTGAATTATCAAAATTCCTTCCAAAATGCACATGTATGGACAAATGATCATATGAGCTTCTTCCATGCATGGAAAATGTTGATTTGGAATCTCTTGGTCATGACAAGCATTTTGCAAAAAGGATGGACCAATTTGGAGTCTTGTATCAAAAGTTATGCCACTTTGAAATTCCATGTATACTTTGTGATCATTTGGCCATAACTTCTTAACCAATCATCAGATGATCATGAAATAGGACTTTTTGAAAAGGGGAGAGAAAGATCTTCAACTTTCATGTTCACCAAAAATCCATTTGAAACTTCTTTGATGTTGAAAAATCAAGTTGAATATAGACCAGAAACTTGCCATTTTTGGAAACTTGAAATTACAGGTCATTTTCCATTTTTGGAAACTTTTGCCATGACTTTAAAATCTTCAAGATAGATGTTTATAATGACAAATGGACCTCTTTTGAACATGATTTAGGTGTCTCAACTCATTTCCCCACCTCATAGCCCTCAGTTGACTACACAGTTGACTTTTTGGTCCTCAGATGACCTTGAAATGCCCTGATCAGCTTGAGCCTCTACCACTTGAGGAAATTGCTCAAAAATGAAACCCTAGCTCATGTAAGCTTATCAATATAACCATGTGATCTTCATCCCAAGAAAATACCTCATCTCCTTGAGAAACCCTAGCTGGAAGAATGGCATTGATTAGGGTTGACCAGAGGTCAGAACCCTAATCTAAAGGAACTTGAGGATAAGCTCTGCAACTCTTGATGATGATAGAACCATGATGATGGTAATATATCCTTGCAAACAAGATGGAGCTCAAGACCTTTGAAGAATCAAGAAACCCTAACTGAAGCCCATGCCCTCCGATGGTTGATCATCAATTCATAAAAACCCTTAGGCTTGAATCATGTAACTTCTCCATCTTCTGAAAAGACTTTGGAGGATGACCTTCTTATTTTCAGATGATATGCAAAATGCAATGCCTAATGTCCTAAAATATGAAATGCAATGTGTCAAACTAATCTCAAGAAGAGGAGGGCAAATTTTGAGGTGTTACAGCTGCCCCTATTCAATCCACTGTGAACCTGTCGATATGAACAGCCTCGACTTTCAGATGATCAGGGTGAAGAGTGGTTGAATACCAAGAATAGACGAACAATTTGCGCTCCGCTGGGAATTATTATTATTTTTTGCTTTTCTTGAACCCCAAAACTTATATTTTTCTTCCGCGCGGATGATCCCTGATCACCGCATTTGAACCCCGAAAACTCCATGTCACTCTTGTTGCCAAACAATGAACCTCATTCTCCATTTGAACCCCAGTCCCTGACGATAACTCGCGATCATCATCGTGAACCCCATTCTCCAGAAAACACCCCGTGTCTCCTTTTCTCCATTTGAACCCCGTTCTCCATTTGAACCCCGTGCTAATTCCGTTGGCAACGCCGGAAATAACACCAACCACCACTCTAACAGCGACATATCAGAGGGTATACCTTCACAAAAGGAAGGTAACATGTGCGTTTCTTCCTCGAAAGACAACCATAACGACTTCTCTTGGCCTCAGCCAAAGTCTAAGGTGACACATGATCAGAAGACAATCCTAAGGACCTCATCCCGGATACAATCTTCAACTCCAATCTCCAGTTGAACCCCGTTCTCCAGAAAATGCCCAGCACTTCCTTTTCTCCATTTGAACCCCAATTTTCGCGTTGATCGCGTAACGTTCTCCGATTTTCATTTCCATTTCCGCACGACGGAAAATTTCCTCCAATATCGCACTACCGGGGAATACTATGGATTCAAAAATCATGATGCCAAACTCCTCAGAGTAACATCCTCACCAACCGGCTAAACCAATTCTCAAACGGTAACCACGGCTTGAGACTAACTTATGCTTTATATGATCTTCATTTCCATCTCCGCCCGACAGAAACTCTTCAGAGTAACATCTTCACCAACCAGCTAAACCAATTCTCAAACGGTAACCACGGCTTGAGACTAGCTTATGCTTGCAATGCTGATGCATGAGTTTTACAGCGTAATGCTCCATAACCATGGAAATGCTACGCAACGAGTTATGCAATATGCTATGCTTTTCTAAATGATGAATGTATAAAAAGTATCCCCCTCAGGGGACGACACGAACAACTCTGCTGAGGAACCTGATATCTCTCCAATCTCCAACCCTGCTTGGGATAACACCGTTGCTGGGGAAAAAACAACCCTTACTAAGGATGACCTCCACTGAACTCGATCCGCTTGGGGACTTTACTGGGAAAAAACTACCAACGCAAACCTCCGCTGCGGGAACAACAACCTTCAGACCTGCTGGGGAAATAACAATCTCACCCTGCTAGGGGAAACAGTAAACTTCAGACCTGCCTGCCGAGGAAACACAGACCTCGAACCCGCTGGGGAGATACGGAATATTTGACGCGGAACACCTGTCGACTCGTTGAACACTGGCATTCACCTTCTAACCATACTGTCAACTTTCCACTTCTTCAGACTTTGAAGAGTCTTCTTGATTAACCTAGGATCATAGCCATTCTTTCGTATCAACACCATTCTTCAACTCCTTGTCCCTGATCGGACTCGAAGGAATCTTTCGTCAAAAAGAAACGCTTCACACCACAACCTGCAAGTGAGTGAAAATATCTAACAGCACCTGCAAAAGAGATCGTTAGATAAAAACGTGCCCCAGGCGTGCCAAAATTTCAACACCCAGGTCACTCAACCTTCCGAATAAGATTTCAAGTTCTCAATCCTATAAACATGCATTGGAAGGGACCCGTATGTTCTCAAAATGCAAAGATTCTTTGTCAAAATAAACGGATGTTTTTGCAATCAAAGCGGTAATGAAAACAAAAACAAAATTATTTGACTGAATATGCATTTTATTGATTGAAAAAGGTGGCCCGTAACTGAGCAATACACAGGAAGCAATCCCTGAAAAGAGGTAATTGCGCACAAAAGGAAAATCTATCCTAGTGGCAATGTGAAACCGTGATCTCATTGAGTTCCAACCCGGTTACAACCCATATGTCCTCAAGACTATCCATGCTTTCTGCCTTCTGAACAAGACACTTCCGACCGATCTCTGCCGGGGATTATCCATGTGTCATATCCAAAGTACAAACGATCATGCTAGACGCAGTTGTTCGTTTTAATCCCTCTTTTGCCTGGAACGCCCTTTCGGGTTTTCAGTCCACCGGGATACCCTTTTTTGCCCAAGCCGCCCTTATGGGGTTTTCGACTTGCCGGGTGTACAGTTTTTTCTTTTTATCCCTAATTTTTGCCCGAACCTTTTTCATTTTTTTTCGGTTCGCCGGGATGCCCATTTTTGCCTGGACTATTTTATTCTTTTCGTCCAGCGGGTCTCTTATACGAAGTATTTTTTAACTGCGTCCGCATTCATAGGGGATGGAAAATCCTCGCCATCCATGGTCGTCAACAACAAGGCTCCGCCAGAGAAAACCTTCTTGACCACGAATGGACCCTCATAATTGGGTGTCCACTTGCCCCGACGATCGTTCTGAGGAGGAAGGATCCTTTTCAACACCATATCTCCCACATGGTATACACGAGGTCGCACCTTTCGGTCAAAAGCGCGCTTCATCCGCTGCTGGTACAACTGCCCATGACAAATGGCCGCCAGCCTCTTTTCCTCAATCAAGCTCAACTCTTCATACCGAGTCCTTACCCATTCAGCTTCTTCCAATTTCACGTCCATCAGGACTCTCAATGACGGAATATGGACCTCAACCGGTAGCACAGCTTCCATCCCATACACAAGCGAGAAAGGCGTTGCCCCAGTAGACGTACGCACCGAGGTTCGATACCCATGCAATGCAAACGGCAACATCTCGTGCCAATCCTTATAGGTCACGACCATTTTTTGCACAATCTTCTTAATATTCTTATTAGCCGCCTCGACCGCCCCATTCATCTTCGGAAGATAAGGAGAAGAATTGTGATGCTCGATTTTGAACTCCCGACACAGTTCTGCCATCATCTTGTTGTTGAGATTAGAACCATTATCAGTAATGATTCTCTCAGGAACCCCATATCTGAAAATGATGTCTCTTTTCAGGAACCTGGCAACAACCTGTTTCGTCACATTTGCATAAGACGCCGCTTCCACCCACTTGGTGAAGTAATCAATAGCCACTAATATGAACCGGTGCCCATTCGAAGCCGTAGGCTCGATCTTTCCAATCATATCAATGCCCCACATAGCAAATGGCCACGGAGATGACATCAAACTCAATGGATTAGGAGGCACGTGCACCTTGTCAGCATAAATCTGGCATTTATGACATTTCCGCACGAAGTTGAAACACTGAGCCTCCATTGTCATCCAATAATAACCAGCTCTTAACAACTTTTTCACCATCGCATTCCCACTGGCATGGGTACCAAACGACCCCTCGTGCACCTCTTTCATCAATTGGCTTGCTTCTTTGTCATCGACGCATCTGAGCAAAACCCAATCGAAATTCCTCTTGTACAAAACCCCATCTTTATTCAGATAGAATACCATGGCCAACCTCCTCGGAGTCTTTCAGTCCTTTTTAGATGCTCTCTCGGGATACTCTTGGGTTTCCAGATAGCGCTTGATGTCATAATACCACGGCTTTTCATCATCAGGCGCTGCTTCAACAGCAAACACATAAGTCGGTCTATCTAGTCGTCCCACCTCAACACTAGGGAATTGATTCCACCATTGCACTTTAATCAAAGCGGCCAGTGTAGCCAAAGCATCTGTCAAAGGATTCTCTTCTCTCGGCACATGGTGTATTTCCACCTTGGTGAAGAACGTCAACAATCTCCTCGTATAATCCCGGTATGGAATTAAGTGGGATTGATGCGTATACCATTTCCCATTAACCTGGTTCACAACCAAAGCTGAATCTCCATAAATGACAAGGTTCTTGATCCGCAAATCAATCGTCTCTTCGACCCCCAAGATACAAGCTTCGTATTCAGCCACATTGTTGGTGCATTCAAATGTTAGCCGGGCGGCAAAAGGAATGTGAGATCCCTTCGGCGTAACCAAAACAGCACCAACTCCACTACCATTCACGTTAACGGCCCCATCAAACATCAGAATCCATTCGGACTCGGGGTCAGGCCCCTCTTCCGGAATCGGTTCCTCACAATCTTTCGATTTGAGAAACATGATGTCCTCATCAGGGAATTCAAACTTCATCGATTGATAATCCTCAATGTGTTGCTGGGCGAGGTAATCAGACAATACACTACCCTTGATTGCTTTCTGAGAAGTGTACTGGATATCATATTCAGTCAAAATCATTTTCCATCTCGCAACCCGTCCGGTCAATGCTGGCTTCTCAAATATATACTTGATCGGATCCATCTTGGAAATTAACAAAGTGGTATGAACCAGTATATACTGTCTCAGTCGGTGAGCAGCCCATACCAAAGCGCAGAAAGTTTTCTCGAGCAGTGAATATCTTGTTTCACAGTCAGTAAACTTTTTGCTAAGGTAGTAAATTGCATGCTCTTTTCGACCAGACTCGTCATGCTGCCCCAGTACACACCCCATAGACCCCTCAAGGACGGTCAAGTACAGGATTAATGGTCGTCCCTCCATAGGAGGCATCAGAATCGGAGGCTCCTGCAAATATTCTTTTATCTTTTCAAATGCTGCTTGGCAATCATCATTCCACCTGACCGTTTGATCTTTTCTCAACAACTTAAATATGGGTTCACACGTGGCTGTTAGATGAGATATGAACCGTGAAATGTAGTTCAATCTACCTAAGAAACCACGAACCTCCTTTTCTGTTCTCGGTTCAGGCATTTCTTGTATCGCTTTTACTTTAGCAGGATCAACCGCGATTCCTTTTTCGCTTACAATAAACCCCAGCAACTTACCGGACCGCACCCCGAAAGTGCACTTATTCGGATTCAACCTCAATCTGAATTGTCTCAACCGGTCAAACAATTTGGCCAAATCTACCAGATGCCCCTCTTCTGTTTGGGACTTTGCTATCATGTCATCAACATGGCATTCGATTTCATGATGAATCATATCATGAAACAAAGTCACCATAGCTCTTTGATACGTGGCACCGGCGTTCTTGAGACCGAATGGCATCACCTTATAACAAAAAGTGCCCCATGGTGTGATGAACGTTGTTTTCTCCATATCATCTGGCGACATTTTAATTTGATTATAGCCAGAAAAGCCATCCATGAAGGAAAACACCGAGAATTGAGCTGTATTATCTACCAACACATCAATGTGAGGTAATGGGAAATCATCTTTCGGGCTAGCTCTGTTCAAATCCCGGTAGTCCACACACATCCTCACCTTTCCATCCTTCTTCGGTATCGGCACAATATTCGCGACCCAAGGCGGATAATTAGTGACAGCTAGGAAACCAGCATCCAGCTGCTTATGCACCTCCTCTTTGATTTTCATGGCCATCTCGGGTCGAGTTATGCGCAACTTCTGCTTCAATGGAGGACAGACTTCTCTCAATGGCAACTTGTGTACAACGATATCGGTATCCAACCCTGGCATATCCTGATAAGACCAGGCGAAGATATCAACATACTCTTTCAACAGGGCTACCATTTTGCTCTTGACATTCACCTCCAAAGCGGCCCCAACCTTTACTTCCTTTCTGACCTCCTCGGTACCCAGATTAACAATCTCGACTTGCTCCTCGTGCGGCTGAATCACCTTCTCCTCTTGTTTCAACAACCTGGCCAACTCTTCCGGCAGTTCACAATCTTCTTCGCCTTCTTCTTCGGCATG
The DNA here is from genome assembly GCF_024323335.1 of Lathyrus oleraceus. NCBI lineage: Eukaryota > Viridiplantae > Streptophyta > Magnoliopsida > Fabales > Fabaceae > Lathyrus > Lathyrus oleraceus. Next base: position 227,871,974 of record NC_066585.1, read on the forward strand.
ATAGATCGGATTGTCGAAGTCATATGAGGGTGTACTAGGATTGTTATCAATGAGATCTGGAGAATGATCGCATCTGCATGAATGTTGATTCATGCATTGCTTCAAAGTCGGGACGAGACAAATCAAAAGGAAGAAAAATAAAAACGAACATTGCCATTTTTATTTTATTTTTATTGAACTGCAAAAATAAATGAAAAACAGAGAACACCGCTTTTAATGCGAAAAACATCCTTTTATTAATGATGCAAATGTTGCAAATTGAAACACATGAGGTAGCCCTTACAATGAACCAGTACGTTTCGGGCAAAACGTATGGCTTTCATGCAAACAGAATTGAAAAACAGAAATATTACTCTTCACGCAGAGTGACAGTGATGATCTTTTCGGCCTTCCAGTTCTGGATCTCCATCCCTGGTACGCACGGTTTTATCCACGAGTCGAGCTCACAGTCACTGTCAGTCTCTTCACCCACCGCAAAGATACGGCCTGGATCTATCATTCCAGCACTGGTGAACACGAACGGCTGACGACGTCCTCTATTATGTCTAGACGAGCCTTGACCCGATTGATAGCCAATTCCAAACCTGTCCACTTTTGCCGCAATGTCTACCATTCTTCCCCAACCTGGGGCTTCTCCACTCTTCACCACTTCCGTGGCCTGCTTGTAAGAAGAAATGGACGGCTTTTTCTCTTCCTTAGCAAAAATGGCATTCTCCACCTTAACGGTTTCAAACGCCTGACTCGGTGTTTCAAATATTTCACCGTCCATTTCCACATATTTGAATGATGACAATTGGCTGACAAAAATATCCTCCTCCCCCCAATCAACTTTCTCAAATCGGAGACGTCCCCCATCCATCATTCTCTGAATCGTCTCCCTCAACATTACACACCCATTCGTAGTGACAGTGCAAGTAGCACAACAATTATCACAACCAGGGAAAACTCCACTCTTCATCATATGTCTCTTGACCACAGACATTGGAGTCCTCAACTGATCCACATCTGTCACCTCTGTTTTTCTCTTATCCTCTGACATCACGTTCACCCCCATAGGACCATGCATCGGCATGGGGTTAGCATCAACATTCGGCGTCGGTGCAAAATTGATGGCTTTAGAATCCACCAAATCTTGAACGACATGCTTAAAAGTTTTACAACCCTCAATGCTATGCCCGAGTGCACCAGAATGGAACTCGCACTTGACGTTCTCATCGTGACTTGCAAGCCTTTGATCTGGTCCTACCGGAGCCAACGTCCTCGGCTGAACCAACCCAAGATCCTTCAACCTCTTAAACATAAAGGCATACGTCACATGTGGCCTATCAAACTGACGATCTGTCATCCTTCTTCTCACTTGGCACCCAGCTCTCTGTGTTCTCTGTTGAGGTGACTGTTGTTGCTGTTGTACAGATTGATTACCAGTAGGAATCGTTACTGTAGCAGCATACGGGTGGTAACGATCCCTACCGTGTCCCCTTTGGGCATACACATCACTCGATTCACCCTCCTTCTTGCGCTGACCATCACCAAAGGGCTTCTTTACCCCAGACGACGAAGCATTTCCCTGTATCTTCCCCATTCTCAGCCAGCTTTCAATCCTCTCCACCTTCTCGGCGATTGCTTTCTGCCCCAAGGCGGACCCTTGCATGACGTTGATCAACTCACTCATCTTCTCTTTCAGCTTGAGAATGTCAGCGTTGGGTGGATCCATCAGTTTGGATTTGTTGTGTCTGGTAAAGTATTTGTGCGGACGAGCTACTTGCAGAGAAATGACTCGGCGTGCGCGAGCAATGATTCCTAGAAATGATCAGACATGTTAGAAACCGACACCTACAAAACAGAGGACAAGTTATTATGATTCATGCATGAATGCAATGTCTATCCATATGAGGAACATTCTGTCTTTCGATCCTGGCTTCATTAAGACAGATAATAATCCGACGGCAATATTCTGACATCAATCATCCGGTTTTACCGTTCGGAACAAAAAGTTATGAAGATGTCTCTCAACCAGGATCTCAATCGAGAATGTACTCCGCATACGGATAAACATGAGTTAGATGCGGATAAATGCAAAATGGGAATGATGCTGATGCATGAATGCAATGCATAGTGCCATCCTCCAAGTCATCTGAACATCAACTATACTGGATTCCGGTCTCTGAACTGATCACAACCATCTGAGGGACTAAGTAACCACAAATCCAACTCGGGGAGTTCCGAAATAAACGGAACCGGAGGATATATCACCATCATCACAGAAAATCCACTAATCGGATAACAACAGGATCCTCTGAACAAGTACCCTCAAATTCAACCCGGGGATCCGAAATAAACGGAACCCGCTGATAAATACTGTCGCATCACGCGAAAAACCGGCGGGAAAACAAGAACAACAGAGCCGCCACCGTGCGTTATTTATCCCAAAAGAGGGAAAGGAAACGCTCAGAGTAAACCTGGAAAGAACATGGTCTCGCGACCAAAGAGAATGGGTTCGGGAGTCGGTTATGCGAAGGGAAGGTATTAGCACCCCTACGCATCCGTAGTACTCTACGGGATCCACGCACAATAGGAAGGGAAAATGGTTGCTATAACACTGCTCACACACACACACACTGGCTGAAAGAGACACGAGAAACTGACTGAAACTGACTCGGCAGGATACCGCATCCTGGGCCTACTTAGTCTATCAGGCATAGACATCAGAGTCGAAGTAGTTCGGACCGGGGAAACGACACATGCTCGCTAGGATATCGCATCCTATGCATACGTATCTTCTCGGACGAGAGAAGAATCAGAGCATTCGTAGCTCGGCTGACATGCACACAAACAAACATAGGCAAAGGCAAACGTGGAGCCTGAATGCCAACCACTGGACTTACATCAGCATCCGAACCAAAACGCACTCAAGAAGGCAAACATGGAGCCTGAATGCCAATCACGGGACTTACATCAGCATCCGAACCAAAACACACGCACACTGGAACCCAAATGCCACTCGATGGACTTACATCAGCTTCCAAGCACACAACAAGACAAAACAAAGACACAGGCGCCCGGAGAGATCAGCTCAATCTCCTGCCTACGTACTTCATCTGGTATGAAGATCAGGGCGATGTAGTTCCCCTACGCAGGGATAAAGGACTAGCCTAACCAGATAACAGAGGGAGACACAACACTAGGGAGACTACGACTCGAGCCTAGATGTTATCATGCAAATTCATCCCTAAGTTAAGGTTTCTAGCTAACTGGCACACGGGCCAACCTATCCTAAACATGACTTGCACAGGAAGCAAGCCACACACACACCTAACTTGCACAGGAAGCAAGGAGGGTCTCGATTGCAACTAGGGCAAGAGAAAGGGGAGGTCTCAATCGCAACGCGGGCGAGAGAAAAGAATTAGTGTTAGTTGTTAGTCAAACTCGACAAGACATCGCATCTCGTGCCTACGTATCTCATCTGGACATGAGAATCAGAGTTGCCGTAGTTCGGCTACGGAGGGATAAAGGATCTCGATTGCAACTAGGGCAAGAGAAAGGGAAAGTCTCGATCGCAACGAGGGCGAGAGAAAGGATCGCAACGAGGGCGAAAACAAGCACGGATTAGTTGTTAGTCAAACTCGACAAGACATCGCATCTCGTGCCTACGTATCTCATCTGAACATGAGAATCAGAGTTGCCATAGTTCGGCAGGCAGGGAAAAAGGACTCGATTGCAACTAGGGCAAGAGCAAGGGAAAGTCTCGATCGCAACGAGGGCGAGAGAAAGGAAAAGGCTCGATCGCAACGAGGGCGAGAGAAAGGAAAAGGCTCGATCGCAACGAGGGCGAGAGAAAGGAAAAGGCTCGATCGCAACGAGGGCGAGAGAAAGGATCGCAACGAGGGCGAAAGCAAACAAGGATTAGTCTAAACTAAACCTAACTTGCACAGGAAGCAAGTCAAACAAACACAAGCACAGGTAGCACACACTATATGCACACAAGAGGCTCACACAAGGGTTAGGTTTTAGTCGAGGGGTCATATCAACCTCAACAAACAAACCTCTGGAATGGGGTGAGTGTTGCTCTTAACCTTGCCATTGAGGGGCTAAGGTGAAGCAGATGAAAGGAGATGAGGGGTGTGCCTCATTGCTTATATCCCTGGCCTGGGAGAGCATTTGACAAGAATGTGTGGGTTCAGAAAGTGGGAACCCTTCTACACATTTGATACTGACTCAACTGTGCAATTGCACAAGATCTTGGGTTTTTATCTGAAATGCATCAACACAGTAGTGTGAGCAAAACAGAAGACACACTGAATAGCAGGGGATAGGTTGCTTATCCCTTGGTTCTGCCAATTGCCTCTTCACTTAGGAGGACTTTGACTCTATGCAAGGACAAAATTAAACATCCACAAACATTGCCTCTTAAGGAGGACTTCAGACAGTTGCCTGGCCAAGTAACAGGCCAGGTCTTCCAGACTACATGAAGATTAAGAGATTATACCTCAAGCAAGTTGCTAAAAAGCAAAGCAAAGCAAAGTTCACAAGGAACTAAAAGCAACTAAAGTACCTGAAATCAGTCAAGCACAGTTAGTATACAAGTCAAAGTTTAATCAAAATGAAACAGATATCAACCAGTCAACACAAGCAAGTGAATGTGCAAGGCATAAGGCTTAAGGCATGTGAGCCAAGCCACCTACAAAACAAAACATGTTAGACAATGATACTTAGGCAAGCTCAATCAAAAAGAATTGGTCTCATTGGTCATTTGTTGGTCAACCTGAAAACACAAGCTCAAAAGTGAGTAACAGGACCACTAGGACAAGCCTAGGGTCAAAAAGGAATGAAAGAATCAAAACAGCAAAGGATATCCAATCAAAGTCAAGTTCAAACATTTAAGAAACAAACCCAATTGGTTTCACATCCATATCAATCATCATCATCATTTCATGAACAAGTTAGGTCAAAACATGGCATTTAGAAGCTCATAGAAGTCAACAGCAAGACTTAACTCAAAACCAATCATAATCAATTCCAAAAATCACCAAATAAATCATGATCAATCACAACCCACAGCATGGTAAGCATGTCAAATTTCATCCCCATTGGACAAGTGGAAGGCAGTCAATGAAAATCAGAAAGTCAAAGCAATTTTGAACATGCTCAAAGAAGTCAACCAAACATGCATCAACTTAGAAAAATCATAAATCAGAGATGGTGTATGATAAATGAATGGGACTAGAACCATGGCAAAGATGAGGATGTCTAGTTATCACATATCAAATTTCATGTCCATTCAATAAAGTATGAGAATTTCACAAGTGAAATGGGAACAAGTGTCACAAAAAGTCAACATTTGACTAGGCAGGGGAGAAAATCTCAAACAATTAGGAAATGCCTCAAATAAATCCACAAAAAATCACATGTGAACTAGACATACAAGAGTAGGTTCATAATCAGATCAATTGGAGGTCAAGAAGCATGGTAATGAAAATCATGAAGTTGGACATCAATGGTGTGACACAAATTGTCACACCCTAATTCAACAAATCATAACTCACAAACCAGCAATGATAAATTCACAAACTCTACACCAAAATCACCATGAGTGTGTCTAGTTTAAGCACAAAAAATTTGGGAGCCATTGGATACATTCTCATCATTTCACAATTGATTTGGCAAAGTGTACAAAAATTGGTCACATGTCACAAACCCTAGCACCATTTAAAAATTACTCAACCAAAAAATCTGTAAAAATAATGATAAAAAACTAGGGATCATGAGGAGGGCAACACAAAAAATCCCATTAGATTTGGATCAAAATTGGACAAGTTATGAATTTTGGAAGATTAGATATCAAAGTGAAATAAAATGAAGAAATTAATTTGGATTAATGAAGCAAGAATGGCAAAGTTGTAATTTTCTGGACCACTAATTGAAACGATGCCGTTTTGGGCCATGGCTGGAAATGTTTTGATTGGTCAGTGGACCAAGGCCATGTAACGTGCAAATGAAGCAGAAAATTTTGGGCAAGGCATTGTATTCTAGGGTTTTTGCTACAGTAAACAAACATCACCATCCCAAATTCGACTCAACCACAATTTTCCCAGAAATCTCAATTAAGTACACAAAAGTGATCATCAAACAACCACTAACAAGAATCCAACAGCAACTTCCATTAAAACACAACCAAACTCATGAATCGGACACAAACATAAATCAACATCAAACTTAAAAGCAACATAACTTCATGGATACATGGCCATTTTCAAAAATAAGAGCATCATGAATCTCAGCATGGATAGACCTACACTAAGCATAGCATGGATTTTGGAATGGTGAAAGTCGAATTTTTACCAATTGGAAGAGCAGTCGAAGATACAGATGCTGTTTGGTGTCTTTGGCCTGAAACAGATGCCTTTTGAGCTCCCTAAGGTTGAAGGATGAAGTTAGCTTGGCTTGAAATGGCTTGGAAGGGCTTCAAACTTGGACTGTCATGGCTGATGCTTTGCAAAAAAACCAGTCCTGCTAGATGCTGCTACAGATGGTTTAGGATGATGGAAATGTGCTCATGATGTTGTTTTGATGATGAATCCACAAAGGCAAGGTTAGGTTATTTGGAGTTTTGGACAGACTTTTGAGAAATGCACACAAATGAAGCTTTTAGAATATGAGAGCACAATGGTTTTTTCTGCTGGTTATGGCTGCTCCTACTGATTTCAATTGATGAATGGATGGTCAAAATAACAATGCAAGGCTTGGTCCTTTGGTGCTTTTGGCTGAAAGATGCAAGAATGTGAAAATGCCAAATGAGAGATTGAGAGTTTTTCTGTTCAGGCCAAGTGGTTTTGGTGTGGCTGCTACTGATTTAAAATGATGCTTGAATGGAGAAAAACCAACAAAGCTTGCTCTGGTTCTTTGAGTTTTTGGACAGGCTTCTGAAAATGCAAAGCAAGGTGATGTTTTTAGAATGAATGAGTGAACAATGGTTTTTCTGCTCAATGTGGTTTGTGTGTCTGCTATGAGGGTTTGGCCATGACAGAAAAGGATGTTTGATCCTGTCTCAAGCAAAACCAGGTTTTGCCCTTTTTGCCAATGTTGACAGGAATGCACAAAAGATGAAGTGAAGTTGGTTGTGTTATCTCTGCTAGCAGGGTTTGTCCATGACAGAAAAATGATGGAAAATTCTGCTGTTTTATGTTGTTTGGGTGAAGAAGGCCAAAGGAGCTTGCTTGGGTTACTTGAGGTTTCTTGGAAGATTTTGCAAAAAGTCAAAAATGAAGCTTGAGAATGAATGAAGTTGGTTGGTCTGCTCCGTTATGTTGCTTGTCTAGTGTTCATTTTTGACAGAAAATGGTGCATGAAATCTGCTGTTAGAAGTACCAAGCATGGCAAGGTTTTTGTCCTTTTGGAAATTCTTTTTACCAATCTTTGTAAAAGTGCCAAAGTGAAGCCTTTGGAGCATGAAGTTCTGTGTTAGGGCTGCTTCTAGGGTACTCAAAATGACAGAAAAAATGATGAAGAATGCTGCTAGGTTGTGGTACAAAGTATGGTTTATGGAAGTATGGGCGAAAATGTACCTTTGCCAAGTTTCAAGCAAGTTAAAGAATGGCCATATGTACTGCATGATTGAGCTTGCAAACACATTTTAAATGACATTTCTGAGCTATTTCAATTGGCCAAATGGTAGAAAAATGATTATATCAAAAAGTCAACCCTTGGTCAAACTTGCATTTAAATGAGATAAGTCAAAAAATGCCATTTTGATTGGTGAAGTTTTGGCTCATGAAATTTATATTTTTGGAAAGAGGGGATCAAATGTGACTTGTAGGAAAAAACCCCACCAAAATTGGCCAAATGGTTTGAGAGATATGGCCTTTTGAAGTTTAAGAATTTCTGAAATCGATTCGATCATAACTTGCCAACCACACATGGGAATTAAGAGTTCTTGGACTTTTTGGAAATGGGAGAACAAGATCTTCAACTTTCATGTTGGGCAAAAATTCATTTGAAGCTTGTATCATGATGTAAGTTTGAGGATCAAGACTTTCCATTTTTGGTGAGTTTCAGTTACAGGTCCAGTTTCCCTTTTTAGCAATTTCTGATCTGGCTTCAAATTCTTCCATGATGGTGTTTGACATGATATATGAAGACTATTTGGACATGAATAAGATCTCCCAAACCATTTCCCATTATCAAATCACTGATTAAATGCACAGTTGACCAACAGTTGACTTTTCTAGGGTTTTGGATGACTGAACCTCTTCTGATGAATTCCAAACCCTAATTCCTTGAGAACTTGACTTCAAATGATGTCCCAAGTTGTATGAACTCTTGATTAATGAGCATGGTGCCCAAATTCCACAAGAATGGCCACCATCCACTGCTTTGACTGACTGTTGACTGTCTAGGGTTCTTTGCCTGACTGTGCATGAACTGATGACTTCTGAACATCCAATCTTTGACCAAAACACTTCAAATGGACCTCCAAGACATGTGAACATGTTGGACAAACCCTAGGGCCTTGGCTCAATGAGAATTGTGCTTGCTTGCTTGATTGACTGATCTCCTGATCAGTTTGACCTAATTCTCTTGAGGATCTTGCACTTGAGGCAGATGGGACAATGCAATGCTATGCAGTGGACCATGTTATGTTATGACCTAATATGAGAATGTATGTACAATGATAGGTGCAAATTTGAGGTGCTACAGCTGCCCCTATTCAATCAGCTGGGAACCCGAATGGATGCGAGCAACGGCTGTCAGACTTTCAGGGTAAACAGGGATTGAATACCAAGAACCGTAGAATTTGCACAATACAGGGATCCAACAATGGAAACGTCCACTGGGATTTGATTTTTATTGCTGGGTATATATTTTTTTTTGGTTTTTGTTTTCAAAGGGTACAACCACATCCAGACATCACAACGATGATGAATGGGAAAAGAAGTCACAACTAGATGCCAACGGACAACTAGGAAAAACTCAACGTTTACCAAGACCAACGGAGAGGTAACCAGACATTAATGAATGACTGGAAGGGATACAACCATACGCCAACGGACGAAATGGGAAAAACTCAACGTTTACCAAGACCAACGGAGAGGTAAATCCACGTGGGGACAGGTACCACTAGACGTCATAGGACGAATAGGAAAAACTCGACGTTTATCGACACCAACGGAGAGGAGGAAACTCAACCAGACGTCATAGGACGAAAGGGAGACTCAACGTTTATCGACACCAACGGAGAAGGAGAAAACTCAACCAGACGTCATAGGACGAAAGGGAGACTCAACGTTTATCGACACCAACGGAGAAGGAGAAAACTCAACCAGACGTCATAGGACGAAAGGGAGACTCAACGTTTATCGACACCAACGGAGAAGGAGAAAACTCAACCAGACGTCATAGGACGAAAGGGAGACTCAACGTTTATCGACACCAACGGAGAAGGAGAAAACTCAACCAGACGTCATAGGACGAAAGGGAGACTCAACGTTTATCGACACCAACGGAGAAGGAGAAAACTCAACCAGACGTCATAGGACGAAAGGGAGACTCAACGTTTATCGACACCAACGGAGAAGGAGAATACTTCACTAGGGAAGAAGGACACAACCAAATCATCAACGGATGATCGGGAAAAACTCGACGTTTATCGAAACCAACGGAGAGGTAACTCTGCATGGAGAGGGGTACAACTAGACATCATCGGATGACTAGGAAAAACTCGACGTTTATCGACACCAACGGAGAGGAGGAAACTCTACTGGGGAGAGTGAACACAACCAAATCATCAACGGATGATCGGGAAAAACTCGACGTTTATCGACACCAACGGAGAGGAGGAATCTTCACTAGGGGAGGGACGACGTTACGAACATCGAAAGATGATGTTTACAGACATCAAAGAAGACCAGACACTTACGCATGACTGGGAATCACCGAAAGATGGTGTTTACCGACGCCAAAGAAGACCAGACACTTACGCATGACTAGAAATCACCGAAAGATGGTGTTTACCGACACCAAAGAAACAACACACCCGGGTGCTGACAGGGTATACTGACATTCTCAAGATGACAGGGCTAGGCTGAACACTTGCAGGAGGTCTCACTGGGGAGAAACAAACTTTCTGTCATCAACAGGTGAGGAAATAAACCTCTGTGGGGATTATAAACACCAAATGTTGACTGGAGCAACTGTAGCAAATGCGTTGTACAGGTTGAACAAAAATCCGTCTCTGCAGGGGATACGGTTTGATGGGGTTTCGAACACATGAATGCATATGTTTGAATTTTTCTATGGCGTAATGCTCCATTTAGGAATGGAAATGCTACGCGATTTTTGAAGATGCAATGATCACTACATGCAAAATGCAAATGAACCCTGGCTAGGGAGCCGAAATGATCAGATACTCTGACTCTGTGGGGAGACTCCTCTTGGGGGAATATTCTGCGGGGAACTCTGCTTGGGGAATGGTAAAGCGACTTCACTGGGAGGAAGACTCAACAAATCTTCAGATAGGATAAACCCTGCTTCGGAGAATGTCTGTTACTCCGCTAGGGATAACCCACGCGATCCATAGGTAGAATCAACTCAGCTAGGGATGCCGATATCAGTCTACTACAGAAACTCGTCCAATCCACTGGTAGGATGAACTCTGCTGGAGAAATAAATGCTACTCCATTAGGGACGACCCAACCAATCCATATGTAGGAGAATCACTGCTGGAGATGTATTTCATGAGACCCGCTCCACTCGGGGAGCTTGCTGAGGAAAAACCACACCATTCTGCTGAGGAGAACGATCCTAGTGGAGAGAACAACCATAGTGGTGAGAGTAACAACTCTGTTGAGGATGATAACACGTCATATCATACTGGAGATGAATTCCCACAAACCTGCTTGGGATAGGCACTCACGGCCATACTGGAGATAACAGCATCACAAACCCAATTGTTGGGGGACACACAAACAGTCTACTGATAAACTCCACTAGGGGGATGAAAGTGGGATTTTACAACTACCAGCTAGTAGGTAGAAAACCACAAAGATAGGACTTACAACTACCGGGTAGTAGGTAGAGGCCAACAAACTCCGCTGAGGATAAGATGAATGAGTGCCGGTTAGTGAGCGACTATTCATTTATGCCCCAGGGCAGCACAAGAGATAGTCAACAAGAAGCCAATTTAGGATCGATCCAAAAAGGCAGACTGAATCAAGACTCATCCTAATGAGGAAAGAACTCAATAGGGAAAACCCATCCCATTAGGAAGGGAACGGAAGCAACCGTCATCCACGAGGATGTATCTTAGTGGGGAAATGGCAGGAAAAGATTGACACTTTCTGCTTAAGGGGTTGGCTCTACATGGAGAGATCAGACACACCCGACTCTGCTAGGAAAATCTACTGGGGAGATTTGTATTACCAAATAGCAGGAGGCAATCATCAACAGATACACGGCAACAGCTGCAACATGAGTACCTGAATGCTATGATTATGCATGTATGCTTTATACCTAAAATGCATGATGAATGTTGACAAACAGACATGCTTAACACGCAGGTCCGGGAATCAACCATCCGGAGAGAAAACCAAAGTCACCAGAGAGCCAAGAAAATCCACTGGAGGCTGGGACAATAGGGAACAATCAACATCCTGCAGGGGAGAAAGGCCACCCGAGGCTTCCGGAGGGATCGCCGGTCACAAACGGAGAGAAGAGTTCAACATACAAGCGGATGCGCCACACCAACTTGTGCTAGAGATACCAAGAAGCAATCAGATCTCTGATGAAGATAGATAGATATTGAGAAAGCTTTTCATGCCGATAACTCCGTTGGGGAATCTATCTGAGGGACATGACGGAGTACTGGGATGTCAATTTGCAAAATACTGAATCTTCCAAGAAAAGCACCCATGCTGGGGAGAGATGAAGACTGCTCTGCTGGAGAGGCGAAAGTTGAAGTCTTCGGTAAACACTCTGCTAGGGGAGCTGCCCCACAATAATGTCCGAAACAGCAAACTTGCTGGGGATGCCCCACGATAGGGCTCAAACAGCACTCTACTGGGGATGCCCCACAATAAGTGCTAACGGGGATTTGGAGGAAGAATCTGTACTGCCGGGAACATGAAGATGAACAACTTCAAACAACACTGCATCGGGCAACCTCACTGAGGAGAGACCATACGAGGTTCTGCAGGACAAAGATACAGTCATACTCGAGATACGAACAATCGTCTTACCTGTTGGTAATCATACCACCTTCGGGAGAGCACTGCGGGTCTCCTAAGTATCCTTCCATCATCGTGAATGTTCACTTTGTTTAAGAACAATTTTTTTGAAAATTTTTGTTTATTTTGAAAACAATGATACTTTATCAATTAAAAACATGCAAAACATTTGTTGAGTTGAAAACAAATAAGAGTGCAAATAATGGGATAAAAGCTCAAGTAGATGTAATGGAATGGTAGTCTGCAAAGGGCGAGACTCCATAGATCTGTACAAGTTTGAAATCGGTGATGTATATTGGAAGAGGGCTACATTGAACATAATGACCTTTCCTCTACCATTCTGAATTTTCGATGTATTCAAAGCTTCAGTCGACGACGAGTTGAGAATTCCTGACGGATGACATATATAGAGCACAGTCTTGTCAAGGTGCAGTTACTTGCCAAATCCCTAATTTTTGCCTAGATTGCCCCAGTGTGAGGTGTTCAATCTAGCGGGATGCAAATTCTTTTTTTTTTCAATGTCTCTAACTTTTGCCTGGATCGCCCTTTCGGGTTTTCAATCCACCGAGACGCTCCTTTTTGCCTAAGTCGCCCTTTGGGGTGTTCAACTTAGCGAGCTGTTTGATTTTTTTTCTTTTTGTTTAGGCGAAGTATTTCTTGACTGCACCAGGATTCACAGGACGAGTGAACTTCTTCATCCATTGTAGTAAGTGTCAGAACACTGCCTGAAGAGGCTCTCTTGACAACGTTCGGACGTTTGTAGCTTGTGAAGTCCACTTGCCCCTGGAATCGGGTGCGAAAGACAAGACTTTCCTGAGCACGAGGTCGCCTTCTTGGAACACACGAGGATTGACCTTCTTGTCGAATACTTTCATCACTCTCTGCTGATATAACTGACCATGACACATGGCAGTTGATCTCTTCTTTTCGATCGAATTCAGCATCAGCCAACTTGGGACTTTGAGGGTGCTATCTTTCTTTTGTTTTTTTTTCTTTTGATTTTGCTTTTGATTTTGCTTTCTTTTGATTTCTTTTGATTTTGCACCCTCCTCTTTCTTTTTCTTTTTTTTCTTTTCTTTTTTTTCTTTTTTTTTTAATGCCCCGGTTGGCTGTTCTGCTGATTCTCGAGATGCAGCTGAGTGTGATCTTCTTTTCTTGCTCAAGAAGTCGGGAAATCTCGTCAGGAATTCCTTTCAACATTATCTTCTTCCGCTTCGAATACAGGGAATTCAAAATTGGGAGATGACGTCCGATCATTATGTTCAATGGGTTTGAGAAACAACCTGCATAAAGGTTTTGATATGAAAAGCTCTTTGAAAATCAAACAAGACAATCGTTATGCAGATGAAAAGATTGCTTTTATTCTTGTTTTTTAGGTTTTTTGTGATCACCAATTTCATGCAAAAAGCGAAAAGGGAAAACAATTGGAAAAACAAATGTTTAACATGAATTATTTGAATGAAAATATCATTGCACAAAATGTTGCCAACAATGTCATTACTTCTCCTTTTGGCATGGGAGAAGGGTTTTTAAACAAAGTGATTGTTACAAAGACTTATGAACAACTGTAGGAAAGCCCACAGTGACCCAATTGTGATAGATCCCATCAGGGACGACAACTGTCAGTATTTCTTGCATCAGCAGCTTCTGCTTTTCTAACAACCCTTCTGAAGAAAAGTCGGCGCCAGCCCCGGACTTGTTATCTTCAAACTTGATTAGCATTGGGACCTAAGTCCTCCAAGATCAGAATACCTGACCTCACAAGGTCTTGAACCTTCATCTTCAGCTGGAAACAACTATCCACGTCATGACCAGGAGCACCCGAATGATACACACAATGCTGATCGGGCCTATACCACCACCGAGGGTTGTCGGGTTTAGCCGGCGGGTCTCTGGGAGTAATCAAGTTCCGCTCTATCAACGAGGGACAGAGCTCGGCGTAGGACATGGGGATTGGATCAAAAATGATCTTCTTCCTCTCATTACTTGTACCAGCTTGATTATCAATGGGAGGCTGGTGAACCTGCTGCTGAGGATGACGTTGTGGACGCTGATGCTGCTGAGTTGGTCTTCTCTGTTGCTGTTGAGTTTGAGTTGCTGGGATAGTCACAACAGCAGCCTGCCGACATGGTCCTCTATTTGCACTCCTTCGACGGTGCACTGCATTCGTTTCACTCTCTCCCCTTCTGGGTGCCCCAGAGAATGGCTTCTTAGAATTTGAAGAGTTTGAAGAGCCAGGATGGCGGACCGGAGCGAGAGTTGCTCTGACATTAACAGTCTCTGCAGCAAGAGGCCGTTCACTGATTCTGATCCCCCTCAATTCATCACCCACGGCATAATCATTGACGAGAATAGTGACAGCAGCATTCTCATGAACGGGTACACCCACTGGTGAAGCACGGTGGACTGGTGGAATCACGGCTTCCAGTCTCTGGGCTAAGGCACGCAGCTCCTCTTGCCCCTGAGCAACTCCTTGCATCATTGTCATGAACTGGGCCATGTTCGCCCTCATCTCAGCTAGCTCAGCTTGAACCTGGTCCATACTCCTCTATTGATTTAGTCTGGTTGCGGTGCGGACGATGATCAACAATCCTGTCTCAGTCAAAACCCAAAGTGGGAAGTCACGTCCCCAAACATGTCTGTAATGCAAGGATGATATGTACATGATATGCGTACGATGCGGATGCTATTTTGTCATGAATGATCCTGATAAAGGATATGCGCATGCAAGTTAACTTTTTTCATGCATTATTATTTTTTTGAAAATAAATATGCTATGATGCAAATGATGTGAACATGACTGGTCAGGCTGTGCGTCTCAAGGCACAGGGTCAAAGCTTCGGCTTGAACTCTGATCACAAACATCTGAAACCCAAAGTCAATCTGATCAACTGGCATCTGAAACCAATCTGAGGAACCAAGTCACCATAAATCCGACTTGGGGAGTTCCGAAATAAACGAAACTGGAGATTACATCACTATCATCGCAGGAACATCCACTGAACGGATGACAGCCAGCTCCTCTGAACCGGTACTCTCAAATTCAACCCGGGGATCCGAAGTAAACGGAACCCGCTGATAAACCACGAACAGAACTCCGGCGTCCCAGAAATAAATGTCCATAATTCACAGTCACCATCTGTACCGAGAGTCACCAACTGTACCTGTTAAAATGATCAATCCCCCCCACTCACGGGTGTCATCTAGGCCAGGGTAAGGTCGAGAGAAACGCAGCATAAATAACCTTTCGCAGAATATCATCCTATGCACACCCGATGTATGCACCGATAATATCCCACCAGGGTCTGAACTGCTCGTGATATCAATGTTCCGCTAAGTGGCGTACGCCACCCGCTTCCCATGAATCACTCTATTCCTAGGTTTCCTAGATTTCACTCATGGCCTGGGTATTGGGCCTTTTACCTCATGTAACTCCCACCCCAACAGAGAGAAACAGACAACCAGCCAGGTGAACAGATGAATATGAATGCAAACATTAATGCAAACATAAATGCAAACAATAAATAAATGAATGCAATAAAAAAAACAGCAAACAGCAACCAAACCCTATCCTAGAGAGCGCTAGGAGAGACTCGCTTAGGGAAGATGGACCAGCATAGGTCAACTTCTCTTATTTCCCCAGCAGAGTCGCCAGCTGTCGCATCACGCGAAAAACCGGCGGGAAAACAAGAACAACAGAGCCGCCACCGTGCGTTATTTATCCCAAAAGAGGGAAAGGAAACGCTCAGAGTAAACCTGGAAAGAACATGGTCTCGCGACCAAAGAGAATGGGTTCGGGAGTCGGTTATGCGAAGGGAAGGTATTAGCACCCCTACGCATCCGTAGTACTCTACGGGATCCACGCACAATAGGAAGGGAAAATGGTTGCTATAACACTGCTCACACACACACACACTGGCTGAAAGAGACACGAGAAACTGACTGAAACTGACTCGGCAGGATACCGCATCCTGGGCCTACTTAGTCTATCAGGCATAGACATCAGAGTCGAAGTAGTTCGGACCGGGGAAACGACACATGCTCGCTAGGATATCGCATCCTATGCATACGTATCTTCTCGGACGAGAGAAGAATCAGAGCATTCGTAGCTCGGCTGACATGCACACAAACAAACACAGGCAAAGGCAAACGTGGAGCCTGAATGCCAACCACTGGACTTACATCAGCATCCGAACCAAAACGCACTCAAGAAGGCAAACATGGAGCCTGAATGCCAATCACGGGACTTACATCAGCATCCGAACCAAAACACACGCACACTGGAACCCAAATGCCACTCGATGGACTTACATCAGCTTCCAAGCACACAACAAGACAAAACAAAGACACAGGCGCCCGGAGAGATCATCTCAATCTCCTGCCTACATACTTCATCTGGTATGAAGATCAGGGCGATGTAGTTCCCCTACGCAGGGATAAAGGACTAGCCTAACCAGATAACAGAGGGAGACACAACACTAGGGAGACTACGACTCGAGCCTAGATGTTATCATGCAAATTCATCCCTAAGTTAAGGTTTCTAGCTAACTGGCACACGGGCCAACCTATCCTAAACATGACTTGCACAGGAAGCAAGCCACACACACACCTAACTTGCACAGGAAGCAAGGAGGGTCTCGATTGCAACTAGGGCAAGAGAAAGGGGAGGTCTCAATCGCAACGCGGGCGAGAGAAAAGAATTAGTGTTAGTTGTTAGTCAAACTCGACAAGACATCGCATCTCGTGCCTACGTATCTCATCTGGACATGAGAATCAGAGTTGTCGTAGTTCGGCTACGGAGGGATAAAGGATCTCGATTGCAACTAGGGCAAGAGAAAGGGAAAGTCTCGATCGCAACGAGGGCGAGAGAAAGGATCGCAACGAGGGCGAAAACAAGCACGGATTAGTTGTTAGTCAAACTCGACAAGACATCGCATCTCGTGCCTACGTATCTCATCTGAACATGAGAATCAGAGTTGCCGTAGTTCGGCAGGCAGGGAAAAAGGACTCGATTGCAACTAGGGCAAGAGCAAGGGAAAGTCTCGATCGCAACGAGGGCGAGAGAAAGGAAAAGGCTCGATCGCAACGAGGGCGAGAGAAAGGAAAAGGCTCGATCGCAACGAGGGCGAGAGAAAGGAAAAGGCTCGATCGCAACGAGGGCGAGAGAAAGGATCGCAACGAGGGCGAAAGCAAACAAGGATTAGTCTAAACTAAACCTAACTTGCACAGGAAGCAAGTCAAACAAACACAAGCACAGGTAGCACACACTATATGCACACAAGAGGCTCACACAAGGGTTAGGTTTTAGTCGAGGGGTCATATCAACCTCAACAAACAAACCTCTGGAATGGGGTGAGTGTTGCTCTTAACCTTGCCATTGAGGGGCTAAGGTGAAGCAGATGAAAGGAGATGAGGGGTGTGCCTCATTGCTTCTATCCCTGGCCTGGGAGAGCATTTGACAAGAATGTGTGGGTTCAGAAAGTGGGAACCCTTCTACACATTTGATACTGACTCAACTGTGCAATTGCACAAGATCTTGGGTTTTTATCTGAAATGCATCAACACAGTAGTGTGAGCAAAACAGAAGACACACTGAATAGCAGGGGATAGGTTGCTTATCCCTTGGTTCTGCCAATTGCCTCTTCACTTAGGAGGACTTTGACTCTATGCAAGGACAAAATTAAACATCCACAAACATTGCCTCTTAAGGAGGACTTCAGACAGTTGCCTGGCCAAGTAACAGGCCAGGTCTTCCAGACTACATGAAGATTAAGAGATTATACCTCAAGCAAGTTGCTAAAAAGCAAAGCAAAGCAAAGTTCACAAGGAACTAAAAGCAACTAAAGTACCTGAAATCAGTCAAGCACAGTTAGTATACAAGTCAAAGTTTAATCAAAATGAAACAGATATCAACCAGTCAACACAAGCAAGTGAATGTGCAAGGCATAAGGCTTAAGGCATGTGAGCCAAGCCACCTACAAAACAAAACATGTTAGACAATGATACTTAGGCAAGCTCAATCAAAAAGAATTAGTCTCATTGGTCATTTGTTGGTCAACCTGAAAACACAAGCTCAAAAGTGAGTAACAGGACCACTAGGACAAGCCTAGGGTCAAAAAGGAATGAAAGAATCAAAACAGCAAAGGATATCCAATCAAAGTCAAGTTCAAACATTTAAGAAACAAACCCAATTGGTTTCACATCCATATCAATCATCATCATCATTTCATGAACAAGTTAGGTCAAAACATGGCATTTAGAAGCTCATAGAAGTCAACAGCAAGACTTAACTCAAAACCAATCATAATCAATTCCAAAAATCACCAAATAAATCATGATCAATCACAACCCACAGCATGGTAAGCATGTCAAATTTCATCCCCATTGGACAAGTGGAAGGCAGTCAATGAAAATCAGAAAGTCAAAGCAATTTTGAACATGCTCAAAGAAGTCAACCAAACATGCATCAACTTAGAAAAATCATAAATCAGAGATGGTGTATGATAAATGAATGGGACTAGAACCATGGCAAAGATGAGGATGTCTAGTTATCACATATCAAATTTCATGTCCATCCAATAAAGTATGAGAATTTCACAAGTGAAATGGGAACAAGTGTCACAAAAAGTCAACATTTGACTAGGCAGGGGAGAAAATCTCAAACAATTAGGAAATGCCTCAAATAAATCCACAAAAAATCACATGTGAACTAGACATACAAGAGTAGGTTCATAATCAGATCAATTGGAGGTCAAGAAGCATGGTAATGAAAATCATGAAGTTGGACATCAATGGTGTGACACAAATTGTCACACCCTAATTCAACAAATCATAACTCACAAACCAGCAATGATAAATTCACAAACTCTACACCAAAATCACCATGAGTGTGTCTAGTTTAAGCACAAAAAATTTGGGAGCCATTGGATACATTCTCATCATTTCACAATTGATTTGGCAAAGTGTACAAAAATTGGTCACATGTCACAAACCCTAGCACCATTTAAAAATTACTCAACCAAAAAATCTGTAAAAATAATGATAAAAAACTAGGGATCATGAGGAGGGCAACACAAAAAATCCCATTAGATTTGGATCAAAATTGGACAAGTTATGAATTTTGGAAGATTAGATATCAAAGTGAAATAAAATGAAGAAATTAATTTGGATTAATGAAGCAAGAATGGCAAAGTTGTAATTTTCTGGACCACTAATTGAAACGATGCCGTTTTGGGCCATGGCTGGAAATGTTTTGATTGGTCAGTGGACCAAGGCCATGTAACGTGCAAATGAAGCAGAAAATTTTGGGCAAGGCATTGTATTCTAGGGTTTTTGCTACAGTAAACAAACATCACCATCCCAAATTCGACTCAACCACAATTTTCCCAGAAATCTCAATTAAGTACACAAAAGTGATCATCAAACAACCACTAACAAGAATCCAACAGCAACTTCCATTAAAACACAACCAAACTCATGAATCGGACACAAACATAAATCAACATCAAACTTAAAAGCAACATAACTTCATGGATACATGGCCATTTTCAAAAATAAGAGCATCATGAATCTCAGCATGGATAGACCTACACTAAGCATAGCATGGATTTTGGAATGGTGAAAGTCGAATTTTTACCAATTGGAAGAGCAGTCGAAGA
Source organism: Lathyrus oleraceus (assembly GCF_024323335.1). Lineage (NCBI taxonomy): Eukaryota > Viridiplantae > Streptophyta > Magnoliopsida > Fabales > Fabaceae > Lathyrus > Lathyrus oleraceus. The sequence goes on from NC_066585.1 coordinate 227,891,850, forward strand.
TACAGATGCTGTTTGGTGTCTTTGGCCTGAAACAGATGCCTTTTGAGCTCCCTAAGGTTGAAGGATGAAGTTAGCTTGGCTTGAAATGGCTTGGAAGGGCTTCAAACTTGGACTGTCATGGCTGATGCTTTGCAAAAAAACCAGTCCTGCTAGATGCTGCTACAGATGGTTTAGGATGATGGAAATGTGCTCATGATGTTGTTTTGATGATGAATCCACAAAGGCAAGGTTAGGTTATTTGGAGTTTTGGACAGACTTTTGAGAAATGCACACAAATGAAGCTTTTAGAATATGAGAGCACAATGGTTTTTTCTGCTGGTTATGGCTGCTCCTACTGATTTCAATTGATGAATGGATGGTCAAAATAACAATGCAAGGCTTGGTCCTTTGGTGCTTTTGGCTGAAAGATGCAAGAATGTGAAAATGCCAAATGAGAGATTGAGAGTTTTTCTGTTCAGGCCAAGTGGTTTTGGTGTGGCTGCTACTGATTTAAAATGATGCTTGAATGGAGAAAAACCAACAAAGCTTGCTCTGGTTCTTTGAGTTTTTGGACAGGCTTTTGAAAATGCAAAGCAAGGTGATGTTTTTAGAATGAATGAGTGAACAATGGTTTTTCTGCTCAATGTGGTTTGTGTGTCTGCTATGAGGGTTTGGCCATGACAGAAAAGGATGTTTGATCCTGTCTCAAGCAAAACCAGGTTTTGCCCTTTTTGCCAATGTTGACAGGAATGCACAAAAGATGAAGTGAAGTTGGTTGTGTTATCTCTGCTAGCAGGGTTTGTCCATGACAGAAAAATGATGGAAAATTCTGCTGTTTTATGTTGTTTGGGTGAAGAAGGCCAAAGGAGCTTGCTTGGGTTACTTGAGGTTTCTTGGCAGATTTTGCAAAAAGTCAAAAATGAAGCTTGAGAATGAATGAAGTTGGTTGGTCTGCTCCGTTATGTTGCTTGTCTAGTGTTCATTTTTGACAGAAAATGGTGCATGAAATCTGCTGTTAGAAGTACCAAGCATGGCAAGGTTTTTGTCCTTTTGGAAATTCTTTTTACCAATCTTTGTAAAAGTGCCAAAGTGAAGCCTTTGGAGCATGAAGTTCTGTGTTAGGGCTGCTTCTAGGGTACTCAAAATGACAGAAAAAATGATGAAGAATGCTGCTAGGTTGTGGTACAAAGTATGGTTTATGGAAGTATGGGCGAAAATGTACCTTTGCCAAGTTTCAAGCAAGTTAAAGAATGGCCATATGTACTGCATGATTGAGCTTGCAAACACATTTTAAATGACATTTCTGAGCTATTTCAATTGGCCAAATGGTAGAAAAATGATTATATCAAAAAGTCAACCCTTGGTCAAACTTGCATTTAAATGAGATAAGTCAAAAAATGCCATTTTGATTGGTGAAGTTTTGGCTCATGAAATTTATATTTTTGGAAAGAGGGGATCAAATGTGACTTGTAGGAAAAAACCCCACCAAAATTGGCCAAATGGTTTGAGAGATATGGCCTTTTGAAGTTTAAGAATTTCTGAAATCGATTCGATCATAACTTGCCAACCACACATGGGAATTAAGAGTTCTTGGACTTTTTGGAAATGGGAGAACAAGATCTTCAACTTTCATGTTGGGCAAAAATTCATTTGAAGCTTGTATCATGATGTAAGTTTGAGGATCAAGACTTTCCATTTTTGGTGAGTTTCAGTTACAGGTCCAGTTTCCCTTTTTAGCAATTTCTGATCTGGCTTCAAATTCTTCCATGATGGTGTTTGACATGATATATGAAGACTATTTGGACATGAATAAGATCTCCCAAACCATTTCCCATTATCAAATCACTGATTAAATGCACAGTTGACCAACAGTTGACTTTTCTAGGGTTTTGGATGACTGAACCTCTTCTGATGAATTCCAAACCCTAATTCCTTGAGAACTTGACTTCAAATGATGTCCCAAGTTGTATGAACTCTTGATTAATGAGCATGGTGCCCAAATTCCACAAGAATGGCCACCATCCACTGCTTTGACTGACTGTTGACTGTCTAGGGTTCTTTGCCTGACTGTGCATGAACTGATGACTTCTGAACATCCAATCTTTGACCAAAACACTTCAAATGGACCTCCAAGACATGTGAACATGTTGGACAAACCCTAGGGCCTTGGCTCAATGAGAATTGTGCTTGCTTGCTTGATTGACTGATCTCCTGATCAGTTTGACCTAATTCTCTTGAGGATCTTGCACTTGAGGCAGATGGGACAATGCAATGCTATGCAGTGGACCATGTTATGTTATGACCTAATATGAGAATGTATGTACAATGATAGGTGCAAATTTGAGGTGCTACAAATACCACAGACAGAACTCCGGCGTATCAGAAATAAACATCCATAAATCCAACTGAACCAAAGTCACCGTCACAGAATCACCGACAGAACCTGTATCTGTAGGAATCAAACCCTCCCCTCACAGATGAATTCTAATAAGGTCATCCTAAAGCGGATGATGGTCTCGACAATCGGACAAGATACTCAACGGATTTGCCCTTTCGGGTGTGTCGTGCAGCTCTCATAAGATTATCTAAACCAAAGATCCGGGAAAGAACGGTCACCGAAGTCAACAGCTCAAAAGAGGTAACCCAACCATAGTGGATACTCCACCAGGAAGGGCTCTCTCAAAAGAACCTCGTCCGGTTGTGGTATGCCACGTCGCAACAACATGCTGATCCAACATCTGAGGAGACGTGAGACCACGCTAATCCTAGGTGTACACTCGGGCCTGGGTTTTAGCCCCACTCAGAACACCCACCCCAAATCATAGGAACCACACCTGTCCAGAATCCAGCACAGTGATAACATGATGCATGCAAACATATATATAAATATATACAATCACAGTATAATAATCATAAATGCAATAAATAAGCAATAAAAACAACCCAAACTACTCTAAAAACTATGCTAGAGAGCGCTAGCATTGACTCGCTTAGGGAAGATGGACTAGCAAGAGGTCAACTTTTAATCCTCAGCAGAGTCGCCAGCTGTCGCAACGCGAAAAACAACCAGCGGAAAAAAACAGTTCACGGAGTCGCCACTGACGCTATTCATCCTATGACGGAAAGGAAGCGCAGGACTAACCTAAGAAAGGGAAAGGAATGGTCTTATGACCAGAGATTGCAAGGTACGGGAGTCGGTTACGCAAGGGGAAGGTATTAGCACCCCTCACGTCCGCCGTACTCGACGGGATCCACGCTCAAAAGATAGCTCAAAGAATAGGTTAAGGTTGCTAATAAAAACTGCTCAAAGAAAATTGCACAAACTGGAATAAAAAAAACAGGTGAAAGAAGACGGAGGAAGTGGACTCGGCAGGATGTCGCATCCTGGGCCTACGTAGTTTGTCAGGAACAAACATCAGAGTCAATGTAGTTCGGGGAAATGGGGAACATGCTCGCTAGGACATCGCATTCTATGCCTACGTATCTTCTCTATCCAGAGGAAGAATCAGAGCACTCGTAGCTCGGCTAACGCACGCCGAAACAAAACACCAAAAGGACGTTGAGACGTCAAAAGAAACACTCAACAGGAAACAGAATGCCAATACATGGACTTACACCCGACTCCTGACAACAAAAAAGGAAACAGAATGCCAATACATGGACTTACATCCGACTCCACACAACCAAAAAAGAAACAGAATGCCAATACATGGACTTACATCCGACTCCAAACAAAAACAAACGCTAATCAGCAAACACCAAAGATAAACCCCAAAGATGAACCCCAAGTGAATAGTCATTACAAATGAAACCCCGAATATGAACCCCAAGTGATACATGGTAAACCCCCAAATGTTAACCCCAAATCAATATAGGTGAACCCCAATCTGAACCCCCAATGATAATAGAAGAAATCCTCAAGGTATAAACATACCACACAAGCACACGCTAAACAAACGAGTACTCACACCAAAGAAGACAAACAAAGGGTGAGCACACACCAAACAACAAAAGGAAAAGAAAAGGTTGAACACACTCAAAAAGCAAAAGGGTGCCCGGAGAGATTGCTTACAACCTCCTGCCTACGTATCTCATCTAGTATGAGAATCAGGGCGACGTAGTTCCCCTTAACAGGGGAGAAACACTCTCCTAACCAGAGACCAGGGAAACAACAAACTAATAGGGAGACTAACTCGAGCCTAATAGTTGTCATGCAATCAATATCCCTAAGTTGAGGTCTCTAACATGAACCTAACTCACACAGGAAGCAAGTCAATTCAGAGGAAAGCAAATAACCACACCAACACAAGTGAACAAGCATCACACACTATATCCACATAAGAGGCCCAAACAATGGGTAGGCTTTAGTCAAGAGGGGTCATATCAACCTCGACAAACAAGCCAAACTGTAAGGGTGATCAACTGGGCTCTTAACCACTGACATTGGACGTCAGGGTGAGCTGATCAAAATGGTAATGAGGATGAGACCTCATGCTCTTAACCCTGGCCAGGGTGAGCTCAGGACAATAAAAGCTTGGGGATCTAGAAAGAGGGACCTTATTCCACTTAACAGACCCTAAACAAAGATCTTGGGTACATGTTCTAGAGCATCAGCACGTGGTGCGAGCATAAAGAACGACTCACTGAATAACGGGGGATTGGCTACTAACCCCTTTTATCCGTCAATTGCCTCTTCACTTAGGAGGACTTATCAAGTAACATGCCTCATTTGGAGGTCTTTGGCACAAACTGTAAACAAACACAAACAGAGCCTCTTAAGGAGGACTTCCAGCAAAATGCTTGCCAAAAAGGTGACAGGACTTCCAGATTACATGGAGTAAGAAGGTAATTACCTAAGTGGTGTATCAACCACAATCCAAAGCTTAAGCAAAGCAAAAGCTAGCAAGCAACTAATGTACCTGTACGAAAGCTAACCAGTTAGTATCTCAATCAGAAAACAAACAGTGAAACCATACAACTGTTTTACACAATGCAAGGCACAATGCTCAAGCATCAAATGAAGCAATGAGTTTATCACATCAACTTAAATCCCTACAAAACACAAATAAGTCAGAACACAATCCAATTTGCATCTCAAAAGGTGAGCAACTCAACCATTAATGCTAAGTGTCCAAACCTGAAACACAAGTCAAGGTTAGTTCATGTACAAAACATTAGTACAAAGACTAGGTCCAAAACCAAACCAAATGATCAAAACAGAATTCAATCTTTTGCATATTGCACATTCAAATAATCAACAAAATGTCCTCAAAAGGACCAACATCAATTCATAAGGCAAAGGCATCAAATGATCAATGTAAAGCAAAGGCCAACAAAAGTGCACAAAATGGACATCCAAATTAGAAAATCCAAATCAAAATAGAAAAGCATCCAATGGCCATGAAACATTTTATGTAAGTTCCACATATAATGAATGATCAATGTGCAAAATATCAAATCCAGAAGAGATCAAATGATAGATGAATAAAAATGTACAAATGCAAGGTCAAAAATGTGACACAAATTGTCACATTATATCTTCATGTGTCCAAAACAGTGATGGCATATGAGAAAAATTCCAAACCAATTCCAAAAATTCATATCACATGTGGAGATTAAGCACACAAAAATTCAGATCAATTGGATCAACAGTGAGCATTTCACAAGGCATTGAATGTAACATGTCAACTTGGCATAAGGTTCAATCAAAAATTCACAATTAAAAATCCAGAAACAAACAAATCATGAAATAAATTCTATAAAAAACTAGAGATTAAAACAAGATCATGAAAAAAAATTGGACTCAATTTGGATCATTTTTCTATTTTTTATGAATTTTCAAAGATGAACAAAATATTATGAAATAACATTAAAATATGGAGGGAAATGAGAATTCAAATTAATTCAGAAACAAGTGCATCTCCGCTGGATTGAACACGCGCGCTTAGGATCAAACATGTGAAACGCTGCGTTTCACTTAATGACATGGCATACACACAAAGCAGGTCAATAGTGTCGCATCGCGCGAAAAACCGGCGGGAAAGAAAGAACAACAGAGCCGCCACCGTGCGTTATTTATCCCAAAAGAGGGAAAGGAAACGCTCAGAGTAAACCTAGGAAAGAACATGGTCTCGCGACCAAAGAGAATGGGTTCGGGAGTCGGTTATGCGAAGGGAAGGTATTAGCACCCCTACGCATCCGTAGTACTCTACGGGATCCACGCACAATAGGAAGGGAAAATGGTTGCTAAACACTGCTCAAACATTCACACACACACTGGCTGAAAGAGACACAAGAAACTGACTGAAACCGACTCGGCAGGATGTCGCATCCTGGGCCTACTTAGTCTGTCAGGCATAGACATCAGAGTCCAAGTAGTTCGGACTGGGGAAACGACACATGCTCGCTAAGATATCGCATCCTATGCATACGTATCTTCTCGGACGAGAGAAGAATCAGAGCATTCGTAGCTCGGCTGACACGCACACAAACAAAACAAGACACAGGCAAACGTGGAGCCCGACTGCCAATCACTGGACTTATGTCAGCATCCGAACCTAAACACACACGAAGAGGCAAACATGGAGCCTGAATGCCAATAGCTGGGCTTACATCAGCATCCGAACCAAACACACGCACACTGGAACCTAACTGCCACTCGATGGACTTACATCAGCTTCCAAGCACACAACAACACAACAGGTTGATAGGGAGTCGGGGACTCAGCCTATAACTGTCAAGCACACACAAAAGAAAAGAAAAGGCGCCCGGAGAGATCAGCTCAATCTCCTGCCTACATACTTCATCTGGTATGAAGATCAGGGCGATGTAGTTCCCCTACGCAGGGACAAAGGACCTAGCCTAACCAGATAACAGAGGGAGACACAACTAGGGAGACTACGACTCGAGCCTAGATGTTATCATGCAAATCAACCCTAAGTTATGGTTTCTGGCTAAATGGCACAAGGGCCAACCTATCCTAAGTATGGCTCACGCAGGAAGCAAGCCACACACACTTAACTTGCACGGGAAGCAAGCCAAGCAAAACCTAACTTGCGCAGGAAGCAAGTCTAAACTAATCCTAACTTGCACAGGAAGCAAGTCAAACAATCCTATCTTGCACAGGAAGCAAGTCAAACAATCCTACAAGCAGAGATAGCACACGCTATACACAAACAAGTGGCTCAAACAAGGGTTAGGTTTTAGTCAAGGGGTCATATCAACCTCGACAAACAAACCTCTGGAATTGGGTGAATGTGCTCTTAACCTTGCCATTGAGAGACTAAGGTGAAGCAAATGAAAGGATGAAGTGAGGATGAGACCTCACAGCTCTTATCCCTGGCCTGGGAGAGCTCAAGACAAGAATGTGTGGGTTCAGAAAGTGGGAACCCTTCTACACATTTAAAACTGACTCAACTGTGCAATTGCACAAGATCTTGGGTTTGTATCTGTAATGCATCAACACAGTGGTGTGAGCAAAGCAGATGACACACTGAATAGTGGGGGATAGATTGCATATCCCTACCTTCCACCAATTGCCTCTTCACTTAGGAGGACTTTGACTCTATGCAAGGACAAAAGTAAACAATCACAAACATTGCCTCTTAAGGAGGACTTCAGACAGTTGCCTGGCCAAGTAACAGGCCAGGTCTTCCAGACTACATGAAGTAAAAGAGACATACCTCAATGCAAATTGCTTATACAAGCAAAGCAAAGCAAAAAAGTTCACAAAGGAACTAAGCAACTAAAGCACCTGAAACAGTCAAGCAGATGTTAGTATGCAACTTCAAACAAAACAAACAGAAACAGAAACCAACAGTCAATTGGAGGCACATGGATGTGCAAGGCACAAGGCTTATGGCATGTGAGCCAAGCCACCTACAAAACAAAGAGGTTAGGCAATGATACTTGGGTAAGCTCAATCAAAAGAATTGGTCTTAATGGCCATTTGATGGTCAACCTGAAATCACAAGCTCAAAGGTGAGTAACAGGACCACTAGGGCAAGCCTAGGGTCAAAAGTGAATGAGAAAGTCAAGACAGCAAGGGGTAAGTATCCAAAATCATGGTCAAACAATTAGGAAACAAAACCAATTGGGTTCATACTCATATCAATCACTATCATCATTTCATGAACCATTTAGGTCAAAACATGACAAACAGAAGCTCATAGAAGTCAACAGCAAGACTTGCACCAAAAGCAATCTAAACATTTTCCAAAAATCATCAAATAAATCATGATCAAACCTAACACATAGCATGGTAAGCATGTCAAATTTCATCCCATTTGGACAAGTTTAGGAGGTCAAAAACATTTAATCGGGACTTTGTCAAAATTAAATCGAGCATTGTGTGAAAGATTACCCTAAGTGTCTAAGGGGACATGTTCCTACCCTACATTGATTTCACACAAAAATCCCAGGTTTGGAAAGATCGGAATAAACACATGAAACGCACAAGATGACATTTAATTAATAGAACTCATAAAATCGGGATAAATTCGCAAAATGGTCTAAAAAGTCAACAAAGTCAAACATTCATGTTTTTGGTATTTTCATGCTCACATATTTATTCTATGTTAAATAAAATAAAAATCAAAAGATGAAAATCAAAAATGGAAGTTCTAAAAGAAAACCTTAAAAAAAAACCTTTTTTCTTAAAAAAGAAAAAACACAAATGGGGGAGATGGGATTCGAACCCCTCTCCTTGGCAATGCATCTCAGCGCGCCCACCACTGGGCTGTGAATCACCTGGTGACACAAGCTTACTCCCAAGTCAAGATAAACAAAACAAATAATTTAAAAATCTGAAATGCGCGCGCCCTGGCACCATCTTCATCCCCAAAATCAAATATGTTTCTCAATCTTTAGCAACACATATCTTCCTCTATAGTGGACGAAATCAAATGAAATAAAAACCAATGTTCATCTATTTCATGAGCTTAAAACAACCATGGTCCTGAATTTTAAAATGGTACACTATGCACAAAGATACATCATGGTGAACATAGAAAACCCTAACTCCCTAGCAGCAAAACTCAAAACCACACATAAGCAAAATTGGATAAAAATAGGCATTCAATCATGTTCAGGGGGCTGAATATAGCATTTCTCATTCACACATCAAGTCATGAAAACCATTCTATCAAGCAATTCGAAAGCAAGTTGCTAACCTGAACAGGGCAATGTTGAATGTGATGTTAGAGGTGTTTTTAATGATGCTAGATGATCCCTTTAGCTCCTTTGATGCTCCAGGAATGTAATGCTTTTGAGAGTTTGCCTTTGAAACCTCCTCAACTGTTCTGGCCAATTCAAGTTGCAAGTGTGAAAACTTGAAATTTGGATATGATGGTTTAATGATTACAGATGGGATTTTCTGCTCATAGTAGCTTCTACATGTTATGTGGAAGGTGTTTGAATGGATGGTTTGCAAGGGACTTGAGGAAAGTATGATTTTTGAAAATTTGGATTTTTGAGTAGAAAATGAGTTTTGGCAAATGGTGAGTTTGTTCTATTGGAGTGTGTATGACAGAAAATGATGCAAATGGCCAAGCTTTGGTTGGAAAATGCAAGTGAGGTTTTGGTTCTTGTGTTGGCTAGCAGGATTCTTCTTCTTTTGATCTCAGCAACCTCAAAAACAAATACCAATGTATCCTATTTTCTTCATGGATGCTGTTGTCTTGTAGTGTCTTGACAGCCTCTTTTGAGATGCAGTGCAGGGATGTGGTTTTGAGCAAGGGCCAAAGTCCTCTCCCTGCTGCAGTATGGTGACAGGAAAATAAGATGAAGTTTGTTAGGTCACCTTGGAAGTTTATGGCAAAAAAAAGATAAGTGCAAAGCTAGGTTGGTTCATGGCAGGTTCTGAGCTACAAAACAAAGGTGTATGCCAATGCTGTGCTGTTTTGTGGCAGGTTTGTGAAGAAATGGCCACGGATTTTCTGGTTGGAAATTCAGTGCAGGTTCTTTTTGTGGTATGCTAGATTTGAATTACTTGGAAACTTGGGCAGCAAATGCAAGGCAAGGGCAAGGTAGGCTTAGTGTTTGTAAGGCTTTTAAGATGCAGGATGGCAGGGTGAGGTTCTTGACTGGTTTTTTCTTGGCAAGATGCAAGTGAAGTCTTCTGATGTGCAGTCAAACAAGGTCCCCTTGCTGTTGGATGCTTGGCTGCAGCAGGGTTTGGGAATGACTTTGGTTCATGCTAAGGCTTTGTTTCTTCTTCTGCTGCAGGGTGTTGTAAAGTGGCCAAAGGCTTTTGTTTGATGACAGCAAAATGTAAGTGGCAAGGTGGTTGTGTATGGCAGGGTTACAAGGCAAGGCTTGGTTGTGCAAGTAAGCAAAGGCTTTTGGTTCTTGGGAACTTTTTTTGACAGAGATTGCAACATGCCAAGATTAAGAATGGAGATGAATGAGATTGGTTTTGAGTTTGTTGGTCATGCTGCTGTTATTGGTATAGCTGGGTCAAATTGGCAAGGCAAGAAGGTGAGTTTGAGGTTGGTCTGCTCATGGTTTTGGACAGAAGACCAATCAGTGCAAAATATTAGTTTTTTGTTCTTTTGTTGCCAAGTCCCCTTTTTTCAATCAGCCTCTCTCCTTTCTATTTGCCTTGGCCAAGTTGTTTTTTCTGATGCCAATTGCTGCTGCAGTATGGTGGTATGGTCCTCTCTGAATTGCACAGCCAGGTGTCATTGCCAAGGTGTTTGGTCTTGTGCTGCTGTAGCAGTTTTTTTTTTTGGTTTTGAGCAATTTGCCAAAAGTTTCCTTTTTGCCTGCTGCAGTATGGTGGCAGGATTGTGAAGGCAAGGCAAAGTTCCTTGAAATCAGCATGTCCCCAACAATTGCCTTGGCTCAGTGGTTTTTGTGCCATGCTGCCCCTATTGCCACTACTGTCATGACAGGAAGAATGGCCTCAATTCTGCATAGTACATGACATGGTACTGGTCCTTGTTTTTGAAGAGAAATGTCAAAGGGGTTTGTGTGATGCCAATTGCTGCTATTAGTGCCAGCAAGTTATTGCCTTGGTCTGCTATGAGCAGTACCAAGCATGGTAATGCCCCTACTGTTGGATGCTTGACAGTTCCTTTCAAAATGGCTAAGGTGAAGTGGATCTTTTGAGTGAGAGTTGTATGCAGTGGTTGTTATGTTTGTCGACAGAAAATGGCATGCAATGTGTGTTTTTTTAGAGTGAGAGTGCACAATCAATTTGCCTTGGCCAAAATAAATTGTAAGGCTCCCTTGGTCTTTTATGACAGAGATGTTTTTGACAGCAAAATGGAAATCCAATATGGCTTGTGTACCAATGCATTAGTGAAGAATGGCCAAGGTTCGAAATCTATTGATGAGTGAAAGGAATGGTCCCTGCTGTGTTGCTACTGCAGAAAAGGAAAATCCTTAAAGCTATCATGGCCATGGTACAAGTATGGTTGTGGAAGCATGGTAGACACATGTACTTTTGCCCAACTTTTAGCAACTAAGCATGGCCCTTTACTGTTGTTGGTTTAGGCTGCAAAATAGGCTCACCATGACAGAAAAGTTGCTGCATAATGCTGTCCTTTTGAGGTACAAGGCAAGGCATGGACAAGTATGGTGCAATGGTACTTTTCTTATAATTCAAGCAACCAAACAAGATTCACATGTTCTGCATAATTTGACCTTGCAAACACCTTCTAAATGACATTTATGAGCTGTCCCAATTGGCCAAATGTTGAAAAAATGCTTGAGTCAAAAAGTCAACTCTGGGTCAAACTTTGAATTTAAATGAAAAAGGTCCAAAAATGCCATTTTGATTGGTAAGGTTTTAGGTCATGAAATTTATATTTTTGGAAAGAGGATGAAAAATGTGGTTTGTAGGAAAAAACCCCACCAAATTTGGCCAAACGGTTTGGGAGATATGGCCCTTTGAAGTTCAAGATTTTCTAAAATCGATTCGATCATAACTTGCCGACCATACATGGGAATTGAGAGTTCTAGGACTTTTTGGAAATGGGAGAACAAGATCTTCAACTTTCATGTTGGGCAAAAATTCATTTGAGGCTTGTATCAAAATGTAAGTTTGAGGATCAAAACTTTCCATTTATGGCAGTTTTCAATTACAGGCCCAGTTTCTATTTTGGGAAATTCATGATCTGGCTTCAAATTCTTCCATGATGGTGTTTGGCATGATATATGATGACTATTTGGACATGAATGAACTCTCACAAACCAATTCCAATCATCCAATCACTGATTAAATGGACAGTTGACCAACAGTTGACTTTTAGGGTTTCTGATTGATTGTGCATTGACTGATGACTTCAAAACCCTAATTCCTTGAGAAATTGACTTCAAATGATGTCCCAAGTTGTATGAACTCTTGATTATTGACCATGGTGCCCAAATTCCACAAGAATGACCACCAACCATTGCCTTGACCGACAGTTGACTTTCTTAGGGTTTTTGACTGTCTGGGCATGAACTGCTGACCTCTGAGCCCTTAACCCTTGACCAAAATACTTCAAATAGACCTCCAAGCCATGTGAACTTGTTGGACAAACCCCAAGGCCTTGATTCAATGAGAAATTCCTTTGCTTGCTTGGTTGACTGATCAGGAGATTAGTTTGACCTAATTCTTGATTGCTTGCTCTTGAGGCAACTGAGGGACAATGCAAATGCTATGCAATGGATCATGATATGCTATGACCTAATATGAAAATGTATGCATAATGATAGGTGCAAATTTGAGGTGCTACAGCTGCCCCTATTCAATCAGCTGGGTACCCGAATGGATGAGAGCAACGGCTGTCAGACTTTCAGGGTAAACAGGGATTGAATACCAAAGAACCGTAGAATTTGCACAGTACTGGATATGATACCAAAGAACCACGTCATTTACCGATGACGACTGCAATTGACAGCTTCAGAAAAGCAATACCACTTACCGATGGTTGAAGAACTGGAACTTTGATATTTACCGATATCAACTTCAGCACGACCATTTACCGATGGCGTCTGGGGAAAACAAACTTCTGAAAAGCAAAACCATTTACCGATGGTTAAAACTGGGCCCTTGATATTTACCGATATCAACTTCAGCCAGACCATTTACCGATGGCCGCTGGGAAAACAGATTTCTGAAAAGCAAAACCATTTACCGATGGTTAAAATTGGAAACTTTGATATTTACCGATATCAACTTCAGCACAACCATTTACCGATGGCTGCTGGGAAAACAGATTTGATGTTGGAAGGAAGCAAGACCATTTACCGATGGTGGCTTCAAAGAAATTTGACATTTACCGATGTCAAACTTAGCAAGACCATTTACCGATGGCTGCTGCAAATGGAGATCCGATATTTACTGATATCGAAGAAAACTGGGCCATTTACCGATGGCATCTCCACTTGGGGAGGAACAAACTCTTTGTGGTGATACCAGACAAGACGTTTACCGACGACTTCTGGGGATTTTGATTTTGTTGACCAGACATTTACAGATGACTGGGACGAGACTCGACGTTTACCGACATCGAAAGATGATGTTTACCGACATCCAAAGAAATGACCAGACATTTACCGATGACTGGGTGAGAAATTAATTGGGGAGATACAAATATTTGTAACTGGAAACCAGATAGGACATTTACAGATGACTCTACTGGGGATTTCTAGTCGGGGATTATCAGACATTTACCGATGACTGAAAGAAAGACTCGATGTTTACCGACACTGAAGCAATGGCGTTTACCGACACCATAAAAATGACCAGACATTTACCGATGACTGGGTGGAGACTCGATGTTTACAGACATCGAAAGATGATGTTTACCGATATCAAAAAAATGACCAGACATTTACCGATGACTGGAGTGAGACTCGATGTTTACAGACATCGAAAGATGATGTTTACGGACACCAAAAATGATGACCAGACATTTACTGATGACTGGAGAAAATACTCAATGTTTACAGACACCGAAACAATGGTGTTTACCGACACCAAACAAAGAAAACACACGCGGGTGCTGTCGTGACACTGACTGGTATCACAAAGTACAATATCTGGGATATGCTGATGCAAGGCTGATCACTTGCTGGAGGGTCTCACTGGGGAGAAACAAACTTTCTGTCACCATCGGGTGAGGAAATAAACCTCTGTCACCATCGGGTGAGGAAATAAACCTCTGTCACCATCGGGTGAGGAAATAAACCTCTGTCACCATCGGGTGAGGAAATAAACCTCTGTCACCATCGGGTGAGGAAATAAACCTCTGTCACCATCGGGTGAGGAAATAAACCTCTGTCACCATCGGGTGAGGAAATAAACCTCTGTCACCATCGGGTGAGGAAATAAACCTCTGTGGGGAATAAACAATTCTGAATGCTGTCAAGAGCAACTGTAGCAGTCTTGCTGTGCTGATGTCGAATGAAATGATCCGCCTCTGCCGGGGATACGGTCTGATGAAGCTTAACACATGAATGCATATGTTTGAATTTTTTATGGCGTAATGCTCCATATTGAATGGGAATGCTACACAATTTTTTTTTTTGAGGATGCAATGATCACTATATGCCAAATGCAAATGAACCCTGGCTAGGGAGCCGAAATGATCAGATACTCTGACTCTGCGGGGAGACTCCTCTTGGGGAAATAATCTGCGGGGAACTCTGCTTGAGGAATGGCGAAACGACTTCATACTCATGTTGAAGAATATCCCCGCTACTGGGAAAAGGTAAACTCCGCTGGGGATATCCTTCAGTCCACAGGTAGGATAAGTACTGGAGATAAAATTCAATAAACCTGCCTCACTCGGGGAGGAAATGGCAAATACAGGCCAGCTGGGGATAGGCAATCCTTAGATCTGTTGGGGAATAGAAGGCACTATCCACAGACGTCTTCGCAGGGGAAAATAGCTCTGATAGCTTCCAAACTTGCTTGGGGAAAATATCTGCTGAGGAAACGTCCTCACAGATGCCAATCTGGAAAAATAGCACAAAAAAATGCCCCCAGGGGATACACGGACAAGATACGCTCAAGTGTCCTCAACATTCAAAATGATTTTCAAATGTTTTATCTTTCTGCACGTTATTGTATAGCCTCCATGTTCTTATATGCAATGCTTATCAAGAATTCGGACATTTTTGCAAACAAAACAGTAAAAATAAAAACAAGAGCTATTTATCTGAATAACAATTTTTATTGATTGAAAATGTGCCTGAAGAGGCAAAATACATTGGGAAGCAATTCCTAGAAAGAGGTAATTGCGCATAAAAGGAAAAATCTATCCTAATGGCAATGTGAACACGGCATCCACTATTTCCCAATTCTGTTATAACCCACAGATCATCAGTTTTCCTCCCAACTCCTTACTTTCTGAGAAGAATGACTGGACGGATTACATCTTTCGAGATGGCAGACGACAAAGCTTGATGAAGTACAGATAACTCAGACTGTAGTCTTCGCTTTAATCCCTTATTTTTGCCTGGATCGCCCTTTCGGGTTTTCAATCCACCGGGATACCCATTTTTGCCTAAGCCGCCCTTGCGGGTTTTCGACTTACCGGGTGTACAAATTCTTTTCATTTTATCCCTAATTTTTGCCCGAACCTTTTCTTTCTGTTTTTTTTTGGTTCGCCGGGATGCCCCTTTTTTTGCCTGGACTCTCTTATTCTTTTGTCCAGCGGGTCAATTTATGCGAAGTATTTTTTGACTACATCTGAGTTGACAGGAGATGGAAAATCTTCACCATCCATAGTTGTAAGCATCAAGGCTCCACCGGAGAAGACCTTCTTCACAACATACGGACCTTCATAATTAGGAGTCCATTTGCCCCTGTTATCTGTACCGGGAGGGAGGATCCTCTTCAAAACTAAATCACCGATCTGAAATGTCCGAGGACGCACTTTCTGATCAAAGGCTCGCTTCATCCTTCGCTGATACAACTGTCCATGACATACAGCTGCTAGCCGTCTCTCCTCGATAAGGCTCAACTCGTTAAACCTTGTTCGAATCCACTCGGCTTCATCCAGCTTGACATCCAATAAAACTCTCAGAGAAGGAATCTCCACTTCAACAGGTAGGACAGCTTCCATACCATACACAAGGGAGTAAGGGGTTGCCCCGGTCGACGTACGTACTGAGGTACGGTACCCGTGCAAAGCGAAAGGCAGCATCTCATGCCAATCCTTGTACGTAACGACCATCTTCTGCACAATCTTCTTGATATTCTTGTTTGCCGCTTCTACAGCACCATTCATCTTCGGTCTGTAAGGAGAAGAATTGTGATGTTCAATCTTGAAATCTTTACACAGCTCCTTCATCATCTTGTTGTTGAGATTCGAACCATTGTCAGTGATGATTCTCTCAGGAACTCCATAACGACATATGATTTCTTTCTTAATGAACCGGGTAACCACTTGTTTGGTAACGTTAGCATAGGAAGCTGCTTCCACCCACTTGGTGAAATAATCAATCGCAACCAAGATGAAGCGGTGTCCATTCGAAGCAGTAGGCTCAATCTTCCCAATCATATCAATGCCCCACATAGCAAACGGCCAAGGCGAATTCATGATATTCAGAGGGCTTGGTGGTACGTGCACCTTATCAGCATAGATTTGACACTTATGGCACTTCCGAGCATACTTGAAACAATCGGATTCCATAGTCATCCAGTAATAACCCGCTCTCAACAATTTCTTAGCCATTGCATGTCCGCCGGCATGGGTACCGAAGGAACCTTCATGAACTTCCTGCATTAACATGTCTGCCTCGTGTCTGTCCACGCATCTGAGCAAGACCATGTCAAAGTTTCTCTTATACAACACGTCATCCTGATTCAAATAAAAGCTTCCAGCTAGCCTTCTCAGGGTTTTCTTGTCATTCTTCGACGCACCTTCAGGATACTCCTGAGTCTTGAGGAAATTCTTGATGTCATAATACCACGGCTTCTCATCAATCACAACAGACTCGGCTGCAAACACATACGCAGGCCTTTCAAGTCGATTCACCGCAACATGTGGCACATGATTCCACCAATGAACTTTGATCATAGACGACAAAGTTTCCAAAGCATCCGCCATTTGATTCTCATCCCGGGGGACATGATACAACCTTACTTTCTTGAAGAACGTCAGTATTCTTCTGGTGTAATCTCTATACGGAATCAAATGCGGCTGGTTCGTATTCCAATCTCCATTGACTTGATTGACCACTAGAGCGGAATCCCCATAAATGTCAAGCGTTTTGATCCTCAGATCAATGGCTTCTTCTATCCCCATGATACAAGCCTCGTACTCAGCTTCATTGTTGGTGACGTCAAACGTCAATCTGGCAGAAAAAGGTATATGAGCACCTTTAGGATTGATCAGCACTGCCCCAACACCGTTACCATTCATATTCACAGCCCCATCAAACATCAGTGTCCATTTGTCATCCGGGTCCGGTCCTTCCTCGACAAGAGGCTCTTCGCAATCTTTCATCTTAAGATACATGATGTCTTCATCAGGGAATTCAAACATCATAGGCTGGTAATCTTCAATCGGTTGTTCGGCGAGGTAGTCTGACAGAATACTACCTTTGATGGCCTTTTGTGACGTGTACTGAATGTCATATTCTGTTAAAATCATCTGCCAACGGGCAACACGTCCGGTGAGAGCCGGTTTCTCAAAGATGTACTTCACTGGATCCATCTTAGAAATCAATAAGGTAGTATGGTTCAGCATATACTGTCTCAGTCGGCGAGCAGCCCAGGCCAAAGCACAGCAAGTTTTCTCGAGCAGTGAATATCTTGTTTCACAGTCGGTAAACTTTTTGCTAAGGTAGTATATGGCATGCTCTTTTCGACCAGACTCGTCATGCTGTCCCAATACACACCCCATTGAGTTCTCAGTCACTGACAGATACATTATCAGAGGTCTCCCTGGAACTGGAGGTATAAGGATTGGAGGTTTCTGTAAATACTCCTTGATTTTGTCAAAAGCTTTCTGACAATCATCATTCCACTTGATCGCTTGATTCTTTCTGAGCAGTTTGAAAATTGGTTCACATGTAGCAGTTAGATGAGATATGAACCTTGCAATGTAGTTCAATCTCCCTAAAAACCCACGGACTTGCTTCTCCGTTTTCGGTTCAGGCATCTCTTGAATAGCTTTGACTTTAGCTGGATCAACCTCAATCCCTTTCTCACTGACAATGAAGCCTAAGAGCTTCCCTGATCTCACCCCAAACGTACACTTGTTCGGATTCAACCTTAGTCTGAACTTTCTCAACCGATCAAACAGCTTCTGCAAATTAACCAAGTGCTCCTCTTCTGTCTGCGACTTCGCAATCATATCATCTACGTACACTTCAATTTCTTTGTGCATCATGTCATGAAAGAGAGTCGTCATCGCCCTCTGATAGGTAGCACCAGCATTTTTCAGCCCAAATGGCATCACTTTGTAGCAGAACGTGCCCCAAGGTGTAATGAATGTCGTCTTTTCCATGTCTTCTGGCGCCATCTTTATCTGATTATATCCGGAGAAACCATCCATGAAAGAGAATACCGAAGATTGAGCCGTATTATCAACCAATACATCAATGTGGGGTAATGGGAAATCATCTTTCGGACTCGCTCTGTTCAAATCCCGGTAATCGACACACATTCTGACTTTACCATCCTTCTTCGGCACGGGAACAATGTTGGCAACCCACGGGGGATAACTTGTAACAGCCAGAAAACCTGCATCCCACTGCTTCTGAACCTCTTCCTTGATCTTAGTTGCCATGTCAGGACTCGTTCTACGAAGCTTCTGCTTGACCGAAGGACATCCTTCCCTAAGAGGTAATCGATGCATCACAATGTCTGTATCTAAACCAGGCATATCTTGATACGACCAGGCGAACACTTCCACATATTCTCTCAGCATCTCAATCAGCCTCCTCTTGACAGAGTCCTCTAAAGCAGCCCCAATCTTGATTTCTCTTTTGTCGTCCTCAGTACCCAGATTAACAGTTTCCAACTCCTCCTGATGAGGTTGGATGACCCTTTCCTCCTGCTTCAGTAATCTGGCCAATTCTGCAGGGAGTTCACAGTCTTCCTCACTCTCCTCTTCAGCTTGGTAAATGGGATTATCGAAATCATACTGAGCCATAACAGAACTGTTCATAGTGAATGCCATAAGGTCGCCTCTGCATGTTTGATGCTTTGTTTTAGAAAAAGAGTTCAATAAAGTCACAAAAACAAAAAACATTGCCATTTTTATTGTTTTGAAAAAAAGTGAAATGAAAACAAAAATAGAAAGACAAGGATCACAAAGTTTGTTCAAAAAATGTCCTTCATTAATGATAATCATTAAAACATGATGAGGCCCTACAAAAATGAATCACTACGCCTTGGGCAGAACGTAGGATTTTCATGCAAAACAACAGAAAATTACTCTGTCAGAAGAGTAACTTGAACCACTTCTTCAGCCGTCCAGTTGTTGATAGACCCCCCTGGTGCACACGGGCGAACCCAGTTGTCCAAATCACAATCGCTGTCACAGTCTTCACTACCGGTTGCAGAGACATCGCCATGATTCATTAGCCCAGCGCTGGTAAAGGTACTCGGACCCGCTTGACCATTCTGCTCTGCTCGGAGAGGCTCATAACCAACACCAAATTTGTCTTCTTTAACCGGCAAATCCACCATCTTGCCCCAGCCTTCAGTTTTGCCAGAATCAACGACCTCCTTAGCCTGTTTGTAAGAAGTAATTGAAACACCTGGCTTTCTCTGCTCAGCGTACGCCACTTTCTCAAGAGCCACAGTCTCAAACGCCTGGCATAAGGTTTCGTGGATCTCGCCATCCACCTCAACATATTTGAACGAGGATAGATGACTCACCAGAATCTCCTCTTCACCGCACACAGTCACAATCTGACCGTTCCAGACATACTTGAGCTTCTGATGGAGAGTCGACGAGACTGCCCCTGCTGCATGAATCCATGGACGCCCCAACAAACAACTATAGGCGGGCTGGATGTCCATAACATAGAAGATGATATCGAATACCTCAGGACCTATCTTCACAGGCAAGGTAACTTCTCCACACACAGAACGTTTGGAACCGTCGAAAGCACGAACGATCAGGTCACTGGGATTAAGCACAAACCCTTCCGCATCAATCTTCCTCAGAATCTGCTTAGGCAACACATTCAACGACGACCCGGTGTCTACCAATACGTGAGATAACACTGCCCCCTTGCACTCCATGGTGATGTGCAAGGCTTTGTTATGGTTTCGCCCTTCAGGCGGTAAGTCCAAGTTGGTGAAACCTACACCATGCCTGGTGCTCACATTGGCCATCACACCCTCCAGTTGATTGACAGAAATCTCTTAAGGTACGTAAGCCAGATTCAACATCTTCAGCAAGGCATTACGGTGTGCCTCAGAGCACATCAATAGTGAAAGTATAGAAATCTTGGACGGAGTCTGATTTAACTGGTCTACAATCTTGTAGTCACTCTTCTTGATTATTTTCATAAACTCCTCCACGTCCTTCTCAAACGACCCCTCGGGCGCTTCTTTCTGAACAGGTTCTTCCTCAACCACAGCTTGCTTACCCTTTGCTTTGGCGAGAGCTTCAGCATTATTGTCCCTCAAAGGCTGTGGTGCGAACAGACGACCGCTTCTGGTAAAACCTCCTGGACCTCCTACATTATCCACAGCCGGACCAACACTTGTAGGAACTCTATTCGGTACACCAATTGTCACTGGAGTTGGATTCACTGGTCTTGTCTGACTTTCAGCCCTTCTGTAATTGCGGTGAGCATTATCATACTTCCACGGCACGGCTTTACTATTCTCAACAACCCTTCTTCCAGACGCCACGGTAGTAGTCGGAACACTGATGGTTACAGGCACGGGAATGGTAACTGGGGTACCATTCGTTGCGGGTGCACTGACGATCCTTTGTCCACGTTCTTCAGACGGTTTAAAGTAAATGGTGATAGTTGATGCTGTTCCACGATCTTTTACAGCCCTACTGAATTGCAAACAACCTTCATCCATCATACCCTGGATACCGGTCCTCAACTGGTCGCAACCATTCTCAGATTCTGCACAGCCCAAACAATCTTCATCACAGCCCGGGTAGACACCCCCCTTCAGCAGACGACCCTTCACGACTAGCAGAGAAGTCTGAACATCATCAACATTAACAACCAGATCTTCAGCTTCTTTCCCTTCAATATTGTTCACTCTATGCCCACCATGCTGAGGCATAGGGTTGTTTACGACATTAGGCACTGGAGCGAAGTTGATCGCCTTGGCATCGATCAAATCTTGAACCTTGTGCTGGAGAGCTCGACATTTCTCAGTATGGTGGCCTGGTGCCCCAGAATGAAAGTCACATCTAACATTAGCATCATAGCCAGGAGGCAGCACTGTAGGCGGAGCCATTGTACGCAACTCAATCATCCCCAACTTGAGTAGTTCGGGTAATAACTCTGTGTAAGACATGGGCAGAGGATCAAATCTTCTATCAGCCTGCAATTTCTGTCTGGGCTGATAAGGACGTTGCTGTTGTTGTTGTTGTTGCTGCGGTTGTTGAACTCTTGGTTGTTGTTGTTGACGAGGTTGAGGTGCCGGAATAGTCACTGCAGCTACTGGACGATATTGATCTCTGTTAGCATTTGTTCTGTACACACCCCCTCTGTGCTGTACAGCATTGGTCTCTCCTTCTCGACGGCGAGGTGCCCCAGAGAAGGGTTTCTTTAATGAAGACGAGGAACCAGCATCATGGATCCTACCAGCTTTGATCAAACTCTCAGTCCTCTCTCCACAAATGACAACATCAGAAAAACTACCGAATGGGCAGCTCCCCATCCGGTCCATAAACACACCTTGAAGAGTACCGATAAACATGTCTGTCAACTCCCTCTCCAGCATAGGGGGTTGAACCCTAGCAGCCAGTTCACGCCACCTCTGGGCATACTCCTTGAAACTTTCATTGGATTTTTGACATAGACTCTGTAGCTGAGTCCGGCTAGGCGCCATGTCCATGTTATGTTTGTACTGCCTGAGGAACGCTTCACCCAGATCTCTCCAGCATCGGATCGAATCTCTCTTCAATTCCATGTACCAGTCCAAGGAAGCCCCAGACAGACTATCTTGGAAAAAGTACATCCACATCTTTTCATCATCGGTATACGCAGAGATCTTTCGATAATAAGCCTGCACATGGGTGCGAGGGCAAGAAATACCGTTGTATTTGTCGAAGGACGGTGCTTTGAACTTGTGAGGGATTCTCAAACCTTCAACCAATCCCATATTAGTAACATCGAAACCAAGAGAATTTTGACTTTCCATAGCACGGATCTTCTCAGCAAGAGCTTCAACTTTACGATCTCTCTCATTAACCCTTCCCAGAACGTCTTCGTCTTCACTGAGCAGAGAGAACAAATCCTCTTGTCTGTCAACAATCGGAACAGGATTGCGGGCCGGAGCACGGACTACTCTGGCATTAGCGGCATCTGGAACAATAGGTTGACCGTTGATTCGAATACCCCCCAACTCATCACCCACAGCATAGTTGTTGACGGGTACAGCAGCAGCAATATTGTTATCATCGACTGGGCCTCCCTCTGGCGGAGCATGGTTGATCGGTGGATTTGCAGCCTCTTGTCTCTGAACCATAGCTCGAAGCTCTTCTTGACCTTGCGCAACCCCTTGCATCATATTCATAAACTGGGCCATGCTGGCCTTCATCTCAGCCAACTCAGCTTGAAATTGATCCATACTTCTCTGTTGATTCAGTCTTGTTGAGTAGCGGTGCGGACGTTGATCAGCTATCCTGCCTGAACAGGAACCAAGAGTGAGAAATCACGATCAAGAACACCTGTTATGCAAAATGACATGAGTATGATGCTAATGATGCGTATGATGCACATGATATGCTCATTTCTCAGGCATTCAAAGAGCCTGACCCATCCTGAAAAGATGGCAACCTGCAGTAACAAGAGAACAAATAGATACAAGGGAATGCTGACATCCTTATACATACATAAGGGCAAAAGGCATACAACCAATGTCAACAGAATATCTGAATAAACAACATACAAAGAAAAAAGAATCCCATCCAACAAGCCTGGAGGTGATTCTCAACAAAAAGATCCAAGAGATGGCTTACACGCAAATGCATCCCATCCAACAAGCCTGGAGGTGATTCTCAACAAAATACAATCAGAGATACAAACTAAGACAGACGGTCTTCCGGAATGAGGGTCTTCAGGTAATGGCACTGGTCGATCAACAGTGAGCATTCTGAACAGTCTGGTAAAGGAGTGATCTTCTCTTTCAACTGTCTTCTCAGCTCCAAGACTTCTCCTCCAAGGCGGTCCTCTGATGCCTGTCTCAAGTCTACTTCCTTCTTCAACTGGATGTCTTTATCTCTGAGTTGCTTCTCCAAGTCTCTGATCTTCTTCTGATAACTGGCTTCTGCTCTCTGCAGCCTCAGACATTCCCTATGTTCTGCATCTAACATACTCTCCATCTCCTCATATGATCTCTTCTTGCTCCGTGCTCTGCTAGCATCTTCTCCTTGCACTTCCCTGAGTTGATGGGCCAAGTGCAGCTTATCAGCTTTAGCTTTGTACAGCTCCATATGGGTGTCTTGCTCCTTCTCCCTCAACCGACGATTCTCCATCAGGGCTTGCTTATAGTGCTCAGCAGGCACACTATCAGCAAGAATCAAAGGTGGTTGCTCCTGCAACGACTCCATCCTATCATAGGGTAACAACAAAGTTTCCACTCTCTTCTTGACCCACTCAGTGTAATCGGGCATAGCAACGGCAAACTTCTTCCCTAAGACAGATCCATCCTTCACACCAATAGACTTCCAAGCTCTCCCTACCTGCTCCAATCTAGCTGGGTCACTCTTCTTCTCAAAATACACACTTTCAGATACCTCAGCCTCAAGTGGTCTTCCCTTCATTACAAACCCTAACTGGCGAAGAGAAAGAACCGGGTTGTAATTGATGCAACCCTTAGTCCCTACGAGTGGCACATTACGGAATCCTCCACAGCTCATAATGACGTTACGCACATCCATCCGGTAAGATTGCCACCTGATATCATAGGAGGTAAGAGACATAACCCTCTGAGTCCACTTAAGAGTGCTCTGGGTATCCACAAATGGTCCACTAGCTGGCAGAAGAGACAAGAACCATCTGAGCAAAAGGGGGAGACAACACCTGATAGCCCCACCCTTACCATGCCTACTGTGAATAGCATAGTAAGTGTCAGCTAATAGAGTAGGAACTGGATTTCTTCCAATGAAAATACTGACTGCAGCATAGTCAACAAAATTGGGCATACTCGGAAACAAGACGATCCCATATATCATGACGGCCAACTGAGCATGAAAGGCTTCCCAACTCCCCTTCTCTGCTTCTTCTCTAGCTACCCTCAACAGAAACTTCAAAGGCAATCCAACAACATCCCCACTGGACTTCCAACTATCACTGACTTCCTTGATACCCAAGTGGAGAGCTCTGGCAACAACTCTGAAATCAACCTCCTTGGGCACATCCAAGAAAGGAACCTGATGCTGGATAGGAACACCCAACAGAATAGAGTACTCCTCGAGCGTAGGCGCCAACTGATAATCCTGGAAAGTGAAACAATGAAGCTCTGGGTCGTAGAACTGTAGAAGCGTCTGCAGAGGCACTGGATCCACTACCGTCTTCAATACTGTCAAGATATCTCCGTACCGCCCAACAAAACTCTTCAGTCGATCGTCTGTCACGAGGCTACCCAACTCAACTAGCGGAGTCAACGGCTCACGGTGGAAACTGTAGGAACAGGTCTTCCGCTTCAACTCTGGGACTGTTGCCATCTCTATCAGTAGACAAGCTCTGGAATGTACCTGAGAAATGATATGCATGCAGAGATTAGTTTTTTTCTTTTTTTCTTCTTTTTTTTTTCTTTTCTTTTTTTTGATTTTTTTTATTGCGTTTCTTTTGAAAAATAAATATGCCATGATGCAAATGATGCAGACTGGGCTGGCTGGTTGTGCAAACTCTGATACTAGGTCAAAGCTTCAGTCAAAATCAGAACATAAATCCCACTTAAGGTTTACTGAACACTGTCTGAACACAAAGTCACCATCAGAACCAAGTCACCAACGGTACCTGTAATTAAATAACCCTTCCCCACTCACAGGTGTAGTCTAGGCCAGGGTAAAGCTTGAGAGAAACGCAGCATAAATAACCTTTCGCAGAATACTGTCATATACACACCCGAAGTATGTAACGACAGCATCCCACCAGGGTCTGAACTGCTCGTGATATCAATGTTCCGCTAAGTGGCGTCATACCACCCGCTTCCCATGAATCACTCTATTCCTAGGTATCCTAGATTGCACTCATGGTCTGGGTATTGGACCTTTTACCTCAACTGACTCTTCCCCCCACACAGAGAGAAACAAACAACCAGCCAGGTGAACAGATGAATTAATGCAAACATAAATGCAAACAATAGACAATGAATGCAAACAGTAAATAATGAATGCAATAAATAAACACAGCACAAAGCAACCAAAACCCTAACCTAGAGAGCGCTAGGAGAGACTCGCTCAGGGAAGATGGACCAGCATAGGTCCACTTCTCTAGTTTCCCCAGCAGAGTCGCCAGCTGTCGCATCGCGCGAAAAACCGGCGGGAAAGAAAGAACAACAGAGCCGCCACCGTGCGTTATTTATCCCAAAAGAGGGAAAGGAAACGCTCAGAGTAAACCTAGGAAAGAACATGGTCTCGCGACCAAAGAGAATGGGTTCGGGAGTCGGTTATGCGAAGGGAAGGTATTAGCACCCCTACGCATCCGTAGTACTCTACGGGATCCACGCACAATAGGAAGGGAAAATGGTTGCTAAACACTGCTCAAACATTCACACACACACTGGCTGAAAGAGACACAAGAAACTGACTGAAACCGACTCGGCAGGATGTCGCATCCTGGGCCTACTTAGTCTGTCAGGCATAGACATCAGAGTCCAAGTAGTTCGGACTGGGGAAACGACACATGCTCGCTAAGATATCGCATCCTATGCATACGTATCTTCTCGGACGAGAGAAGAATCAGAGCATTCGTAGCTCGGCTGACACGCACACAAACAAAACAAGACACAGGCAAACGTGGAGCCCGACTGCCAATCACTGGACTTATGTCAGCATCCGAACCTAAACACACACGAAGAGGCAAACATGGAGCCTGAATGCCAATAGCTGGGCTTACATCAGCATCCGAACCAAACACACGCACACTGGAACCTAACTGCCACTCGATGGACTTACATCAGCTTCCAAGCACACAACAACACAACAGGTTGATAGGGAGTCGGGGACTCAGCCTATAACTGTCAAGCACACACAAAAGAAAAGAAAAGGCGCCCGGAGAGATCAGCTCAATCTCCTGCCTACATACTTCATCTGGTATGAAGATCAGGGCGATGTAGTTCCCCTACGCAGGGACAAAGGACCTAGCCTAACCAGATAACAGAGGGAGACACAACTAGGGAGACTACGACTCGAGCCTAGATGTTATCATGCAAATCAACCCTAAGTTATGGTTTCTGGCTAAATGGCACAAGGGCCAACCTATCCTAAGTATGGCTCACGCAGGAAGCAAGCCACACACACTTAACTTGCACGGGAAGCAAGCCAAGCAAAACCTAACTTGCGCAGGAAGCAAGTCTAAACTAATCCTAACTTGCACAGGAAGCAAGTCAAACAATCCTATCTTGCACAGGAAGCAAGTCAAACAATCCTACAAGCACAGATAGCACACGCTATACACAAACAAGTGGCTCAAACAAGGGTTAGGTTTTAGTCAAGGGGTCATATCAACCTCGACAAACAAACCTCTGGAATTGGGTGAATGTGCTCTTAACCTTGCCATTGAGAGACTAAGGTGAAGCAAATGAAAGGATGAAGTGAGGATGAGACCTCACAGCTCTTATCCCTGGCCTGGGAGAGCTCAAGACAAGAATGTGTGGGTTCAGAAAGTGGGAACCCTTCTACACATTTAAAACTGACTCAACTGTGCAATTGCACAAGATCTTGGGTTTGTATCTGTAATGCATCAACACAGTGGTGTGAGCAAAGCAGATGACACACTGAATAGTGGGGGATAGATTGCATATCCCTACCTTCCACCAATTGCCTCTTCACTTAGGAGGACTTTGACTCTATGCAAGGACAAAAGTAAACAATCACAAACATTGCCTCTTAAGGAGGACTTCAGACAGTTGCCTGGCCAAGTAACAGGCCAGGTCTTCCAGACTACATGAAGTAAAAGAGACATACCTCAATGCAAATTGCTTATACAAGCAAAGCAAAGCAAAAAAGTTCACAAAGGAACTAAGCAACTAAAGCACCTGAAACAGTCAAGCAGATGTTAGTATGCAACTTCAAACAAAACAAACAGAAACAGAAACCAACAGTCAATTGGAGGCACATGGATGTGCAAGGCACAAGGCTTATGGCATGTGAGCCAAGCCACCTACAAAACAAAGAGGTTAGGCAATGATACTTGGGTAAGCTCAATCAAAAGAATTGGTCTTAATGGCCATTTGATGGTCAACCTGAAATCACAAGCTCAAAGGTGAGTAACAGGACCACTAGGGCAAGCCTAGGGTCAAAAGTGAATGAGAAAGTCAAGACAGCAAGGGGTAAGTATCCAAAATCATGGTCAAACAATTAGGAAACAAAACCAATTGGGTTCATACTCATATCAATCACTATCATCATTTCATGAACCATTTAGGTCAAAACATGACAAACAGAAGCTCATAGAAGTCAACAGCAAGACTTGCACCAAAAGCAATCTAAACATTTTCCAAAAATCATCAAATAAATCATGATCAAACCTAACACATAGCATGGTAAGCATGTCAAATTTCATCCCATTTGGACAAGTTTAGGAGGTCAAAAACATTTAATCGGGACTTTGTCAAAATTAAATCGAGCATTGTGTGAAAGATTACCCTAAGTGTCTAAGGGGACATGTTCCTACCCTACATTGATTTCACACAAAAATCCCAGGTTTGGAAAGATCGGAATAAACACATGAAACGCACAAGATGACATTTAATTAATAGAACTCATAAAATCGGGATAAATTCGCAAAATGGTCTAAAAAGTCAACAAAGTCAAACATTCATGTTTTTGGTATTTTCATGCTCACATATTTATTCTATGTTAAATAAAATAAAAATCAAAAGATGAAAATCAAAAATGGAAGTTCTAAAAGAAAACCTTAAAAAAAAACCTTTTTTCTTAAAAAAGAAAAAACACAAATGGGGGAGATGGGATTCGAACCCCTCTCCTTGGCAATGCATCTCAGCGCGCCCACCACTGGGCTGTGAATCACCTGGTGACACAAGCTTACTCCCAAGTCAAGATAAACAAAACAAATAATTTAAAAATCTGAAATGCGCGCGCCCTGGCACCATCTTCATCCCCAAAATCAAATATGTTTCTCAATCTTTAGCAACACATATCTTCCTCTATAGTGGACGAAATCAAATGAAATAAAAACCAATGTTCATCTATTTCATGAGCTTAAAACAACCATGGTCCTGAATTTTAAAATGGTACACTATGCACAAAGATACATCATGGTGAACATAGAAAACCCTAACTCCCTAGCAGCAAAACTCAAAACCACACATAAGCAAAATTGGATAAAAATAGGCATTCAATCATGTTCAGGGGGCTGAATATAGCATTTCTCATTCACACATCAAGTCATGAAAACCATTCTATCAAGCAATTCGAAAGCAAGTTGCTAACCTGAACAGGGCAATGTTGAATGTGATGTTAGAGGTGTTTTTAATGATGCTAGATGATCCCTTTAGCTCCTTTGATGCTCCAGGAATGTAATGCTTTTGAGAGTTTGCCTTTGAAACCTCCTCAACTGTTCTGGCCAATTCAAGTTGCAAGTGTGAAAACTTGAAATTTGGATATGATGGTTTAATGATTACAGATGGGATTTTCTGCTCATAGTAGCTTCTACATGTTATGTGGAAGGTGTTTGAATGGATGGTTTGCAAGGGACTTGAGGAAAGTATGATTTTTGAAAATTTGGATTTTTGAGTAGAAAATGAGTTTTGGCAAATGGTGAGTTTGTTCTATTGGAGTGTGTATGACAGAAAATGATGCAAATGGCCAAGCTTTGGTTGGAAAATGCAAGTGAGGTTTTGGTTCTTGTGTTGGCTAGCAGGATTCTTCTTCTTTTGATCTCAGCAACCTCAAAAACAAATACCAATGTATCCTATTTTCTTCATGGATGCTGTTGTCTTGTAGTGTCTTGACAGCCTCTTTTGAGATGCAGTGCAGGGATGTGGTTTTGAGCAAGGGCCAAAGTCCTCTCCCTGCTGCAGTATGGTGACAGGAAAATAAGATGAAGTTTGTTAGGTCACCTTGGAAGTTTATGGCAAAAAAAAGATAAGTGCAAAGCTAGGTTGGTTCATGGCAGGTTCTGAGCTACAAAACAAAGGTGTATGCCAATGCTGTGCTGTTTTGTGGCAGGTTTGTGAAGAAATGGCCACGGATTTTCTGGTTGGAAATTCAGTGCAGGTTCTTTTTGTGGTATGCTAGATTTGAATTACTTGGAAACTTGGGCAGCAAATGCAAGGCAAGGGCAAGGTAGGCTTAGTGTTTGTAAGGCTTTTAAGATGCAGGATGGCAGGGTGAGGTTCTTGACTGGTTTTTTCTTGGCAAGATGCAAGTGAAGTCTTCTGATGTGCAGTCAAACAAGGTCCCCTTGCTGTTGGATGCTTGGCTGCAGCAGGGTTTGGGAATGACTTTGGTTCATGCTAAGGCTTTGTTTCTTCTTCTGCTGCAGGGTGTTGTAAAGTGGCCAAAGGCTTTTGTTTGATGACAGCAAAATGTAAGTGGCAAGGTGGTTGTGTATGGCAGGGTTACAAGGCAAGGCTTGGTTGTGCAAGTAAGCAAAGGCTTTTGGTTCTTGGGAACTTTTTTTGACAGAGATTGCAACATGCCAAGATTAAGAATGGAGATGAATGAGATTGGTTTTGAGTTTGTTGGTCATGCTGCTGTTATTGGTATAGCTGGGTCAAATTGGCAAGGCAAGAAGGTGAGTTTGAGGTTGGTCTGCTCATGGTTTTGGACAGAAGACCAATCAGTGCAAAATATTAGTTTTTTGTTCTTTTGTTGCCAAGTCCCCTTTTTTCAATCAGCCTCTCTCCTTTCTATTTGCCTTGGCCAAGTTGTTTTTTCTGATGCCAATTGCTGCTGCAGTATGGTGGTATGGTCCTCTCTGAATTGCACAGCCAGGTGTCATTGCCAAGGTGTTTGGTCTTGGGCTGCTGTAGCAGTTTTTTTTTTTTGGTTTTGAGCAATTTGCCAAAAGTTTCCTTTTTGCCTGCTGCAGTATGGTGGCAGGATTGTGAAGGCAAGGCAAAGTTCCTTGAAATCAGCATGTCCCCAACAATTGCCTTGGCTCAGTGGTTTTTGTGCCATGCTGCCCCTATTGCCACTACTGTCATGACAGGAAGAATGGCCTCAATTCTGCATAGTACATGACATGGTACTGGTCCTTGTTTTTGAAGAGAAATGTCAAAGGGGTTTGTGTGATGCCAATTGCTGCTATTAGTGCCAGCAAGTTATTGCCTTGGTCTGCTATGAGCAGTACCAAGCATGGTAATGCCCCTACTGTTGGATGCTTGACAGTTCCTTTCAAAATGGCTAAGGTGAAGTGGATCTTTTGAGTGAGAGTTGTATGCAGTGGTTGTTATGTTTGTCGACAGAAAATGGCATGCAATGTGTGTTTTTTTAGAGTGAGAGTGCACAATCAATTTGCCTTGGCCAAAATAAATTGTAAGGCTCCCTTGGTCTTTTATGACAGAGATGTTTTTGACAGCAAAATGGAAATCCAATATGGCTTGTGTACCAATGCATTAGTGAAGAATGGCCAAGGTTCGAAATCTATTGATGAGTGAAAGGAATGGTCCCTGCTGTGTTGCTACTGCAGAAAAGGAAAATCCTTAAAGCTATCATGGCCATGGTACAAGTATGGTTGTGGAAGCATGGTAGACACATGTACTTTTGCCCAACTTTTAGCAACTAAGCATGGCCCTTTACTGTTGTTGGTTTAGGCTGCAAAATAGGCTCACCATGACAGAAAAGTTGCTGCATAATGCTGTCCTTTTGAGGTACAAGGCAAGGCATGGACAAGTATGGTGCAATGGTACTTTTCTTATAATTCAAGCAACCAAACAAGATTCACATGTTCTGCATAATTTGACCTTGCAAACACCTTCTAAATGACATTTATGAGCTGTCCCAATTGGCCAAATGTTGAAAAAATGCTTGAGTCAAAAAGTCAACTCTGGGTCAAACTTTGAATTTAAATGAAAAAGGTCCAAAAATGCCATTTTGATTGGTAAGGTTTTAGGTCATGAAATTTATATTTTGGAAAGAGGATGAAAAATGTGGTTTGTAGGAAAAAACCCCACCAAATTTGGCCAAACGGTTTGGGAGATATGGCCCTTTGAAGTTCAAGATTTTCTAAAATCGATTCGATCATAACTTGCCGACCATACATGGGAATTGAGAGTTCTAGGACTTTTTGGAAATGGGAGAACAAGATCTTCAACTTTCATGTTGGGCAAAAATTCATTTGAGGCTTGTATCAAAATGTAAGTTTGAGGATCAAAACTTTCCATTTATGGCAGTTTTCAATTACAGGCCCAGTTTCTATTTTGGGAAATTCATGATCTGGCTTCAAATTCTTCCATGATGGTGTT
Organism: Lathyrus oleraceus; assembly: GCF_024323335.1. Taxonomy (NCBI): domain Eukaryota; kingdom Viridiplantae; phylum Streptophyta; class Magnoliopsida; order Fabales; family Fabaceae; genus Lathyrus; species Lathyrus oleraceus. The sequence continues at coordinate 227,923,585 of NC_066585.1, forward strand.
TGGCATGATATATGATGACTATTTGGACATGAATGAACTCTCACAAACCAATTCCAATCATCCAATCACTGATTAAATGGACAGTTGACCAACAGTTGACTTTTAGGGTTTCTGATTGATTGTGCATTGACTGATGACTTCAAAACCCTAATTCCTTGAGAAATTGACTTCAAATGATGTCCCAAGTTGTATGAACTCTTGATTATTGACCATGGTGCCCAAATTCCACAAGAATGACCACCAACCATTGCCTTGACCGACAGTTGACTTTCTTAGGGTTTTTGACTGTCTGGGCATGAACTGCTGACCTCTGAGCCCTTAACCCTTGACCAAAATACTTCAAATAGACCTCCAAGCCATGTGAACTTGTTGGACAAACCCCAAGGCCTTGATTCAATGAGAAATTCCTTTGCTTGCTTGGTTGACTGATCAGGAGATTAGTTTGACCTAATTCTTGATTGCTTGCTCTTGAGGCAACTGAGGGACAATGCAAATGCTATGCAATGGATCATGATATGCTATGACCTAATATGAAAATGTATGCATAATGATAGGTGCAAATTTGAGGTGCTACAAATAGCACGCATGGCAAAGTCAAAGGAACCTACACCAATCAATTGGACACGCAGGCGCTCGCATGGCATACACGCTGGACAAACCCTAGGACATATCAGACGCCGGAGTTGTAGCTCCGGTCGTCTTCTCCGGCCGTCTCCGACGGAGAATCATGAAATTTTTTCCAGAAATGGACGTATCATACACCGTTCGAAAGATCTTTCCACCAGGATTCCAAATATCATACTCACTAATCCTAAATCATCCTATAATTTCTGGATCGAAGCAAAACATCTTCAACATCAAAACTTACATCTCACATATCTTCCTTAATTCTTAACCGTTCTCAATTCTAAGCATATCAGCATCACCTACGTAAAGAGATCTACACGTTCATGATCCTAAAACATCCAAAAGAGAGATCGAAATTTTCACTTACTTGAAATGGAAGCTGTTGAAATCGCGTCCTCAAGCTCTCATCTGCTCCAGATCTTCTCCCTTGCACCTCTTTTGAAGCTTTAAATAAGAAGCAACACTTGAATCCTCTTAGATCTTGCTCAATTTCAAACTTCCATCTCCATGTTCATGCCCTTGAATAGCTCGAATTTGGACTGAATTCCACAAAGTAATGGTTGAATCTTGATCAATGAAGGATGATGATCAAGATTATGCAAAGAAATTTGGTGTTTATGTGGAGAAATTAGCAAATTCGAAGAGAGAGAAAAAATGGAGAGTTTCTTGAATTTGGATCTGAAAAGTTAGTTATGAGCAAATACAGTTAGGGTTTGGCTTTTATATCATGTGCTAATCATGCTGAAATCTCAATTAAGCTTTGGCTAATCATGATTAGTAAAATATGAGGTGTAGTGCAAAAAATGCAAGTGTGCTTAGCATGGACATGCTACACGTGAACAGTACCCATGCAAGGTTCAAATTCACTTAAAATCATTCAATAATCAAGATGGAATTGGTATTTGGCTTGCATGATCATCCAAATTTGAATTATCAAAATTCCCTCCAAAATGCACATGTATGAACAAATGATCATATGAGCTTCTTCCATGCATGGGAAATGTTGATTTGGAATCTCTTGGTCATGACAAGCATTTTGCAAAAAGGATAGACCAATTTGGAGTCTTGTATCAAAAGTTATGCCACTTTGAAATTCCATGTATACTTTGTGATCATTTGGCCATAACTTCTCAACCAATCATCAGATGATCATGAAATAGAACTTTTTGAAAAGGGGAGAGAAAGATCTTCAACTTTCATGTTCACCAAAAATCCATTTGAAACTTATTTGATGTTGAAAAATCAAGTTGAATGTAGACCAGAAACTTGCCATTTTTGGAAACTTGAAATTACAGGTCATTTTCCATTTTTGGAAACTTTTGCCATGACTTCAAAATCTTCAAGATAGATGTTTAGAATGACAAATGGACCTCTTTTGAAAATGATTGAGGTGTCTCAACTCATTTCCCCACCTCATAGCCCTCAGTTGACTGCACAGTTGACTTTTTGGTCCTTAGATGACCTTGAAATGCCCTTATCAGCTTGAGCCTCTACCACTTGAGGAAATTGTTCAAAAATGAAACCCTAGCTCATGTAAGCTTCTCAATATAACCATGTGATCTTCATCCCAAGAAAATACCTCATCTCCTTGAGAAACCCTAGCTGGAAGAATGGCATTGATTAGGGTTGACCAGAGGTCAGAACCCTAATCTAAAGGAACTTGAGGATAAGCTCTGCAACTCTTAATGATGATAGAACCATGATGATGGTAATATATCCTTGCAAACAAGATGGAGCTCAAGACCTTTGAAGAATCAAGAAACCCTAACTGAAGCCCATGCCCTCAGATGGTTGATCATCAATTCATAAAAACCCTCAGGCTTGAATCATGTAACTTCTCCATCTTCTGAAAAGACTTTGGAGGATGACCTTCTTATTTTCAGATGATATGCAAAATGCAATGCCTAATGCCCTAAAATATAAAATGCAATGTGTCAAACTAATCTCAAGAAGAGGAGGGCAAATTTTGAGGTGTTACAGACTTGTAGCCCAAGAAAGTAGGTCAGCTCTCCAACAAGGCTCATCTCAAACTCAGATTGCATTTGTCTAACAAACTGTTCAACCATCTGTTCTGACATCCCACCAAATACAATTTCATCTACATATATTTGTGCCACCATGAGCTTCCCTCCTTCATTCTTCACAAATAGAGTTTTGTCAATACCTCATTTCCTGTATCTATTGTCAGTGAGGAACACTATGAGTCTCTCATACCAAGCCCTGGGAGCTTGCTTCAACCCATAGAGGGCTTTCTTCAATCTGTACACATGTTGTGGAAGATTTGGATATGTGAATCCCTTAGGCTGTTCAACATATACTTCTTCATTTAAGTAGCCATTCAGGAAGGCACTTTTTACATCCATTTGAAACAGATTGAATTTCAGAATACATGTCACTCCAAGCAACAATCTAATGGACTCAAGGCGAGCTACAGGAGCAAATGTTTCATCAAAGTATACTTCTTCAACTTGAGTATATCCTTGAGCTACTAATCTATCTTTGTTTTTAGTAACAACCCCTTGTTCATCAGATTTATTCTTATATACCCACTTTGTACCTATGACATTTACTCCTTCAGGTCTAGGAACCAATTCCCATACTTCATTCCTCTTGAATTGACCTAACTCCTCCTGCATGGCATTGATCCAGAACTCATCAGTCAAGGCTTCCTTGACATTTCTGGGTTCAATTTTTGACACAAAGCAGCCATGTGAGATCACTTCCCTTGATCTAGTAGTGACTCCTTTCTCTGGATCTCCTATGATAAGATCTTTGGGATGATCCTTCTGAATTCTGATAGAGGGTCCCTTGTTGATTTTGTCATCTTCAGGTTCAGCTTGAGGAGGTTCTCCTTCCTTATTTTTGTCTGAGAGGTCAGCTGGAGAATCATTCAGAGATGTCTCGACATCGTCTGTGACATCAGTTTGTTGGTCATCAACCACAACATTAATGGATTCCATCAATACATTAGCTCTGGAATTAAAGACCCTGTAAGCTCTACTGTTTGTTGAATAGCCCAGAAATATTCCCTCATCACTTTTGGGATCCATCTTCCTTCTTTGCTCACGATCAGCCAAGATATAGCATTTGCTACCAAATACATGGAAGTATTTGACTGTAGGTTTTCTTCCTTTCCATACTTCATATAGGGTTGTGGGAGTCCCCTTTTTTAATGTCACTCTGTTGTGGACATAGCAGGTTGTGTTCATGGCTTCAGCCCAAAATTGGTACGGCAATTTCTTAGCATGAATCATAGCTCTGGCTGATTCTTGAAGAGTCCTATTTTTTCTTTCCACCACACCATTTTGCTGGGGAGTGATGGGAGATGAGAACTCATGATGAATTCCTTCTGAAGAGCAGAATTCAGCAAATTTGTTGTTCTCAAATTCCTTCCCATGATCACTTCTAATTTTGATAACAAGACTTTCTTTTTCTCTTTGAAGTTTCAGACACAGCTTCTTAAAGACTTCAAAAACATCAGATTTTTCTCTTATAAAATTGATCCAGGTGTATCTGGAGAAATCATCCACCACCACATATGCATACTTTTTCCCACCAAGGCTTTCTACTTGCATGGGTCCCATCAAGTCCATATGAAGGAGTTCCAATACTTTGGTAGTGGTGTCATGTCTGAGCTTCTGGTGTGACATCCTTGTTTGTTTTCCAATCTAACACTCTCCACAGATTTTTCCCTCATCAATCTTTAAGTTGGGAATTCCTCTAACAGCTTCAATTGATATGATCCTCTTCATACCTTTAAGGTGCAGGTGGCCCAATCTTTGATGCCATATCTTCACTTCTTCCTCTTTGGCTAAGGTACACATTGAAGAGTATCCAGTTTCTTGAGAGCTTCACATGTAGCAGTTGTCTTTGGACCTAACTCCTTTCATGATTACTTCATTTTCCTTGTTAGTAATCAGACATTCAGTTCTGGTGAAGTTTACATTAAGACCTTGATCACACAGTTGACTTATGCTTATAAGATTAGTAGTTAATCCCTTAACAAGTAGGACATTGTCAAGGTCAGGAACTCCAGGGCAATCCAGTTTACCCATTCCCTTGATTTCTCCCTTTGCACCATCACCAAAGGTAACATAACTCATGGCATGAGGGTGAAGTTCAGTTAGCATATTTTTGTTCCCAATCATATGTCTGGAGCAACCACTGTCAAAATACCAATCTTCTTTGGCTGAAACCCTGAAGGAAGTGTGAGCTATTAGACTTGTACCCTTTGTCTTAGGAACCTGATGCGTGTTTTTCGCAAGTGTACGAATCACGTCAAAGTAATATAAAAGATTATCGAATCCACAGAGACCAAGTGTCAATCTATCAAACCTGTTGTTATGGTGTGTATCTAAGGCAACTATTTTTAAGGGTTTTAATAAGGGTGCAATGGTAAATAAAATTATAATTTTAAATAATAAATAAAGACAGGCTCGAATGTAATTCACGCAATCAATGATAATCCAGTACTTGTTAGTGGAACTACTTATGGGCAATGTTTTCTCCTTTGAAAAGAACTAATTTAACAGGAACTGTCGCTTTCGCGTATTCAGAACCGAGTTGTACTCTCTAATCAACCCCTCCTATTGTCACGGATAAAAAGGTGCGTACTGCGTTAGAGTAGTAAACCTATTTTTAAGAAATATAGTATCTTAACTAAGTTGAAAAGTATTTTAACCTGGACTTCTTAGCAAAAAGAGGTTCTTACGAACCAGAGTTTAAACTTCCTAACGCGTCCGAAAATCGTTTTAAAATCTCTTTTCTTTTTAATCTAAAATCTCCTAATAAACTAGACAAAGCGCTTTTGGCTGTTTTTGAAATAGTTAAAAACAATTACTTGAATTGAAAGATAAAATAGCCCTTAGGTGTTTCCACGAACAATTACACTGATTACTGGTTTAATTACGATCCTTACATTCTAACCTTTATAGAATTAGTTAGACATGATAAAGTAAATATTCTTTTTATAGTTTTTCATAAAAGTAATTTAAAGCGAGTGCAGGAAATAAACAACGTAAATGTGCGAGTGCAGGAAATAAACAACGTAAATGTGCGAGTGCAGGAAATAAACAACGTAAATGTGCGAGTGCAGGAAATAAATAAAAGTAAAATACGAACTTGAATTAAAATGGCGGCAGGATTAACTTCCTCCAGAGTGCTCCAAAAACTCGAACCACAGACAGATTACAGACTCGATCACTCGATTGCAGAGGCACCCCGATGTGGAATGGCAACTGCTTTATAACTGATATATGCCTAGAGAATTCTAATTCTGGATGAAGAAAAACGAAAATCTAAGGTCCTATTTATAGTAAAAACTGAAAGCATGAAATGACAGGGACGCCCCTCCACTAAAAAGTGGAGGTTACTGATTTTGGCCTTGTGGCGCCCGCCACAGGCCTATGGCGCCCGCCATGGTCCCTACAGGGGATGATGGAGTGGGGATCGTGGGTCTTGACGGTTGAGGAGTGGTCTTGAGACGTGGCCACGTCATGGCTAACCCCATGGCGCCCGCCACGGTGGGTGCCGTAAGTGCAAAACGCTGAATTTCTAGGTTTTCGCCCGTTTTCACTCCTTTTTCGCTCCTTTTCCCGATTCAAGCTCCGATTATTATAAAAACCTGAAAACATAAGAAAACAAAGAAATAACAAAGCAAAACAACAATAAAAGCTAAGAATGCATGCGAAATCGGAGTCAGAAATACGGTGAATTTTAGTGTGATCAAATTCTCCCACACTTAAACCTTTGCTTGTCCTCAAGCAAACATTAAAGCTTAAGAAAATATGGTGTCAACACTTGTCTTTGGGCTAAAGGGATTCTAAGTTCAAGTCAGGATGCAGTGACAGATACTAACTAAGTGAACCAAGGGTACCATAGTAACACAAACACAAACTTCAATCCTATATTAACCACTCCATATCATCCCACAATACCTAGGCCTATCTTCTCATCTTTTTGTGTCCTTTTCATTCAGGCGCAATCACATTAAGCCCGTTATCTGTACATGCTTCATAGTAGAGTGACCGGTTAGTGATTCTGATCCATAACATAAGGTTTCTGGCACATAAGCATGTGTAAACCTGTTTTATTTCGCCTAAATGTAGCTGCGGGGGATCGGATCGTAATCCGCCCTACCAAGTTCAGTGCCAGATACCTCTGAACCAACTAACAATAGGTGACTTGCAAAATTTTTTTTTTTTTTTTTTTCTCTTTTTTTTCGGTTTAAATGACTTTGTGAGGGTCACCTATACCAGAGTTTGCCTTTTTTTTTTTTTTTTTTTTTTTAGTATTAGCACTGGATCATTCACTTATGTTCATCGGCCCCCTACGTAGAGCATGCTTAAGCCGGAGCTGACTGCTAAGATAAACTACTTAGGACAATTTTTAAAATGATAGTAAAGGCCAAGATGGTGGGGTTTAGGAGTGATTCCTATATTCAAGAGGTCTATGGTGCTAAAATGGTTCTGATGTTTCAAAAAGTTGACCTAGGTCACTACATCCTAATCTAAACCTGTCCCAAAGCCCAAAAAACATGTGAAACAACATCATTTTCTTTTTTAAAAATTTTCTGGTAAGGCTAAGGAAATGGGAAAAAATGAAGATGAACTAAAAAGACACTATACTGGTGACTCGTCAGACTCATGCATTATCTAAGAAAATTAAATTACTGAAAGGAAATAACTGAAAGGAAATAATTAACTAAAAAGGGAAATGACAGAAAGCAATAAAATCCCCTCTCACACTTAGATCGAACATTGTCCCCAATGTTTCGAAATAAGATAAGGGGGGTAACCTGAAAAAGACTATTGAGGAGGGGCACTGGTGCCTTCGCCGTCCTGATGTGATGGTCTGGAACGACGGGATCTACTACGATGCTGGTCCCTCCGGTCGAGTCGTGCTGATAAAGCAGCCTGAGCACTCCGAACCTCTCGAAGGTTACCTAAGATGGAACCCTGAGTGGCCTCGACAAGCTGGTAGTGTTGGCTGTTGTACTCTCTCTGACGGTTCTGCTCTAATGAGATATCGTTCAAGGTACGGCAAACGTTGCTATAGGCACGATCCGAAACCAATCGCGATTGTTGCATGAAGCTCATATTGTCCGTCAGCTGCTGTGAAATAGTAGAGAGAAGGCCATCACGCCTTTCTTCTCTAGCTGTCATATCACGCCACATCTCCTCGGTGACATGGAATCCAGGAGCAGTACCTGCAACAGGGTTAGAGGAAGATGGTGCGGTGTGTGACTGTGAAGGACGATGGGGGGACATGTGAGGGATGGGAGACTGCTCTCTCCGATCATACTCATCATCAGTGTCATGTGCCTCCCCATTGGGAATATTAGGAGGAAGTGGACCCAAAACACGTGGAGCATTAAGATCATAGGTCCAGTTCCTTTCATCACGTACATCAGTACGTCTACTGCATGGTAAAGCAACAGATGGGATAGCTACCCCATGAACCATCAACTCATAACCACCTTCTCTCCTTGCTCGGCACAATTTCATGTCTTTCAGAAATTTTAAATTAATTGTGCGAGGAGGTAGTGGTTCAAGTGTAGCTATCTCATCGTTCAGGCCAAGAGCCCGAGCAATATACGTAACAAGCCCTCCAAAAACAATCGGTCCTGTTTTGTTAGTAAATAAAGTCATATGAGCAAGCATAAACGGGACCGGATTGATGTGGGTTCTAGTGAGGCATCCTTTCAAAAATAGGAGTTCACGAGCATTTACCTTGTTTGGACTTTCCCGGCCAAAAATAGTACATGCCAAAAGAAGTCTAAAAACTCTTATGGCCGGGTTGTGAATGGTCGACGCAAGTATCCCTTCGAAAGAATTAATTGAAGAACTTGAAAGCCTTTGCCAGAAGGTAAATACCTCGGCCGACCGCTCCGCATCCAAAGGTGCCTCACAAATTGCACCTTCCCTATGAGGGATTCCTAACAAACCTGCTAGATTGTCGGTACTGAATTCATACTCAATTCCGAACAGTCTAAAAATAACAGTACCGACAGTGCTAGCAGTGTTAGGACTGACAGTGTATATTAAAGAACTCAAAAACTCAGTTGTCAGTCGCTCATAGGTAGGTTCCTGATTAATGAAAATATTATGCAAGCCTAGAAATTCTAATAAATTAAAAACACTATGATAAATACCCAAAGCATACAGACAGTTATCGTCGACGTACCTAGTCGAGAGAATTTCTCGACTTTGAAGCCTCTGAATAATTTTCCGTTGCCTTTCGCCCGGTCTTCCATCACGAAGAAGAAATCCGTTGAACTCCATTGTTGAATGCTCCTTAGGTAGTGAAAATGGTAGAAAAAGTGGTTTATGAGGGAATGATAAAGTTTTGATTTTTTTGGGTTTTTTGATGGATGAAAATGGAAATGGATGTTGGATATGTTTTATGGATGGTGGGTATTTTGGAAATGAGGGAGCTTCAATGGGGTTCAAGGAGGATTTGGAAGGTTGGAAAAATGGGTTTTTGGTGAAGAAAGGGATGAAAATGGTGGAAATGGGGATTCAGCCCCGTACTTGTTGTTGGTACGGTGTGGCGCCCGCCACAGGGCCTATGGCGCCCGCCACAAGGCCAATTCCTGGGCCTTGTGGTTTTGGATCCTCCTTTTGGGCCTTCTTGCACCTTTGTCTTCCGGGGGGTCTGAATAGCGTTTTCTTCTTCTTTTCAAGGCTTGAGGCTTGCATATTTTTTGTAAAGACAAAAATGAAAATATTTTTGTCTTATATTTTTTTTTTTTTTTTTTTTTTTTTGCACGACAAAAAATAAAATAATTAAAGAAACAAAAGAAAAAGAAAAAGTTAACATTAGTGCATAATATGTATATATATAAGAAATTCAGAGTGCATGAAAATATAAAAGCTGCAACAATCCCACCGACATGGATGATGCCTACGGATGATCTGGCAACACTAGCCAAGCCCTTTAACAGAAAGTTGCCACAAGCAACAGGGCGAGACTGAGTCGCACTAAACAGTAGGAAAATCTCCTCTTCACTTAGCAGTGTCTCTGTATCTGGAAAACCTAGGAAAGAATGTGCTAGAATCATCTGGAAGTACCTCAATGCAGGGTTGTGGATTACCTGAGAAAACTGGGTAGAAGGATCTTGGCTCCCTCCGCCGGATATTTTAGTCCAAAACTTTTCCACTTCTCTGCTCATAAAATACCCCATCGGTGTATCTGGAATAGCATCAGGAGTAGTCTGGAAACCTAACAAATCACCAAACTCCTTGTGAGAGAATGAGTAGTCAATCCCGAACAACCTGAAAACAGCGAGTCCATCGGGTCCAGCCCAGGGGTCATAATGAAACGAGCTGAGGAACTCAAGAGTCAAGTTCCTATAAGTGTTGTTCCTGTAGTCAAACTGTTCCCACTGGAGTTGATGGCATAAAAATCTGACGCTTGGCTCTATCCCCAAGGCATCCATGCAGTCATGGTCAGGGTACCTGGTAGGAGCCATAGGGCGTCTCATGTGAACATAGTAACGCTCTCTCTGTGCATCATCTCTAAAGGCCACGTGCATGTCATCAGGGTTCTGCATTCTGTACAAGGTTAGCAAACAAGTCCTGAAAGCACATAAAACATTCAATCGTTAGTCCTGACATAATAATAATAATATAAACAAAATAAAGTAAAAGTAAAAAATAAAAAGTACAAAAAATAAGAAAAACCATGGGTTGCCTCCCATGCAGCGCTTGTTTAACGTCATTAGCTCGACGACCGATATTTAAACATCATCGGAAGGATATGGTGGATCACTCAGAGTATGGCAGGTGTATGTTGTCGGGATGTCACCTCCTTCGTAGGGCTTCAACCTCTGTCCATTGACGATGAACGGTTTACATGTCTGGTTCTTGATTTCAATAGCACCGGATCTCAGGATCTTAGATACTTCGAAAGGGCCAGTCCATCTCGAACGGAGTTTACCTGGAAAAAGTCGTAACCTAGAATCGAACAGGAGAACAGGATCGCCTATTTTGAAGTCTCTTCTTATGATTCTTTTGTCATGCCAAGCTTTTGTTCTTTCTTTGTATATGATGGCATTTTCGTAGGCAGATTGTCTGAGCTCTTCTAATTTGTGGATGTCAAGGATACGTTTCTCACCAGCTGTCAAGTAATCCAAATTCAAAGTTTTGATGGCCCAATAGGCCTTATGTTCCAATTCAAAAGGTAAGTGACATGATTTTCCATAGACCAGTTGATAAGGGGTTGTTCCTATAGGAGTTTTGAAAGCGGTTCTATAGGCCCATAATGCTTCTTGAAGTTTCTGTGACCAATCCTTTCTAGATATAGAGACAGTCTTCTCGAGGATTTGTTTTATCTCCCTATTAGATACTTCCACTTGTCCATTGGTCTGTGGGTGGTATGGTGTTGCTACTCTATGCTTAACTCCATACTTGCTTAAAAGTTTATCAAATATTCTCGATATGAAGTGCGATCCTCCATCGCTTATGACTAAACGGGGTGTTCCAAACCTGGGAAATATATAATTTTTGAATAATTTGATGACTACTCTGGTGTCGTTTGTGGGTGCGGCGATAGCTTCAATCCATTTAGACACGTAGTCAACAGCTACTAAGATGTACTGATTTCCAAAAGATGGTGGGAACGGTCCCATAAAGTCTATACCCCATACGTCGAAGAGTTCTACTTCTTGGATATTTCTTAACGGCATTTCATTACGTCTTGAAATATTTCCTGTGCGTTGGCATCTATCACACTTGACAATGAAAGCATGGACATCACGCCACATAGTAGGCCAGAATAGGCCAGCTTGAAGAATCTTGGCGTAGGTCTTAGATGTGCTTGCATGTCCACCATAGGGTGCAGAGTGACAATGCTCAATTATATTATTTACCTCTTCTTCTGGAACACAACGGCGGAAAATGCCATCTTTACCTCTCTTGAAAAGAAATGGTTCGTCCCAATAGAAGTTTCTCACATCACTATAGAACTTCTTCTTCCGGTGGTAGTTTAGATCAGGGGGTATGATGTCAGCGGCTAGATAATTAACAAAGTCTGCATACCAAGGTACATCACTTATGGCTAAGGATTTTTGAAAATACTCATGAGGGTCTGGGTTATCTTCTTCAATGGTTTCTAGTTGGGCTATCAGTCTATCATAGGCAAAATCGTCATTTATGGGAACTGGATCAGGTTTCAGGTATTCTAGCCTAGATAGGTGATCAGCTACCACATTATCAGTGCCTTTCTTATCACGGATATCCAAATCAAACTCTTGCAGTAATAGAATCCATCGAAGTAACCTAGGCTTGGCATCCTTTTTGCTTAGTAAGTAACGAATGGCAGCATGGTCGGTATAAACTATAATCTTGGCTCCTACTAGATAAGATCTAAATTTGTCTATTGCAAAAACTACAGCTAGGAGCTCTTTTTCGGTTGTTGCGTAATTGAGCTGTGCAGCGTCTAGGGTTCTACTGGCATAATAAATCACATGTAACTTCTTATCTTTTCTCTGACCTAGAACGGCTCCAACAGCGTAATCACTGGCGTCACACATTATCTCAAACGGTTCTGACCAATCAGGGGGTTTCATTATAGGTGCTGAAGTCAGAGCTTCCTTCAGAAGATTAAATGCTTCAGTACATTTTTCATCGAAGATAAATTCAGCATCTTTCATTAAAAGACCAGTTAAGGGCTTTGTTATTTTGGAGAAATCTTTGATGAAACGTCGGTAAAATCCGGCATGTCCAAGAAAACTTCTTATCTCCCTGATAGTCTTCGGCGGTTTTAGATTCTCTATGACTTCTATTTTTGCTTTATCTACCTCTATACCTTTTTCGGAAACTATATGTCCTAAAACAATCCCTTCGGTGACCATGAAATGACATTTTTCCCAATTTAGCACAAGGTTTACCTCCACACATCTCTCCAGGATTTTCTCAAGGTTGACAAGACAATTTTTGAAATCTGATCCACAAACTGAGAAATCGTCCATAAATACTTCCATAATTCCATCTAAATAATCAGCAAAGATAGACATCATGCAGCGTTGGAAAGTTGCAGGAGCATTACAAAGTCCAAAAGGCATTCTTCTATAGGCAAAAGTTCCAACTGGGCATGTAAAGGTAGTTTTTTCTTGATCTTCGGGGTGAATAGGTATTTGGAAGAATCCTGAATATCCATCTAAATAACAAAAGTAAGAGTGTCTGGCTAGGCGCTCCAACATTTGATCTATGAATGGTAATGGGAAATGGTCCTTCCTAGTTGCTTTATTTAATTGTCTATAATCTATGCACATACGCCAACCTCCATCGGTTCTTTTTGCTACAGGTTCGCCCTTCTCGTTTTGCACGACTGTGATGCCTCCCTTTTTGGGTACTACATGCACGGGACTCACCCATTTACTGTCCGAGATCTGATATATTATACCTGCCTCTAGTAACTTAAGAACTTCAGTCTTAACTACCGCACTCATTATAGGATTTATTCTACGTTGGTGTTCTCTGGAAGGTTTTGAATCTTCTTCAAGCAAAATCCGATGCATGCATACGGATGGGCTTATTCCTTTTAGATCAGAGATCTTATATCCTAAGGCTGAGGGGTACCTACGTAAAACTTCTAATAATTGATCGGTTTCTTTTTGGTTTAAGGTAGCACTGACTATAACTGGACGATTCATATCTTCATCCAGAAATTCATATCTCAGGTTTTTAGGCAGTTCCTTAAGTTTTACGGTCGGTTTCATAGGGCAAGGCATAGGATCTGGGGTAAGAGATAAACATTCGTGAAGGTTATCATCAATGTAGGGTGTTTTATAATTGTCATCTTCCAAAATAAGGGTTGATGGCAATTTTATAGATTTATTTTCTTCTTCTTGTTCTAATTCCCTAATGCATTCTTCGATGATATCTAAGGCATAACAAGAATCTCCTATCACAGGTGCCATAAGAAATTTTGACAATATAAATTCTATCTTCTCTTCACCTACCTCAAAAGTTAGTTTTCCCTTTTTAACATCTATTACGGCTCCAGCAGTCGATAAGAACGGTCTACCTAGGAGGATTGGTATGTCGTCATCTTCTTTAATGTCCATGACAACAAAATCAGTAGGTATAAACAACTGACCCACCCTAACAGGGACGTCTTCAAGTATGCCTATAGGGTATTTAACGGATCTATCGGCTAATTGAAGCGACATCTTAGTAGGTTGTAATTCTCCTAAGTTTAATCTCTCACAAACTGCTAAAGGCATTAAGCTCACACTAGCTCCTAAGTCTAGAAAAGCTTTTTCGATGACATGATTCCCTAAAATACAAGGAATGGAAAAATTTCCGGGATCTTTATCTTTCTTTGCTAACCTATCTTCGGAAATAGAATTACATTCCACGGGTTTCGGATCTTCAAGTCTACGTTTATTCGTAAGTATGTCTTTGAGAAACTTAGCATAAGAAGGTATTTGGGTGATGGCTTCTGTAAAGGGGATTTCTACGTGAAGTTTTTCTATAACCTTAACGAATTTTTGATATTGATTATCGATTTGGGTTTTCTTTAATCTTTGAGGGTATGGTATTGGTGGTTTGTATGGCGGTGGTGGTACATAGGTTTTATTTTTAGGTTCTTCTCCTTTTTCTTGACTTTCCGGGGTTTCAGGCTTCTCTGGTTCCTTTTCCTCACTCCTCTCAGAAGTTTCAGGCTTACTTAATCTAGGGTTTAAAGGCTCCTTATAAGCGGTTCCACTTCGTAGAGTAATGGCATTAGCTTGCCCTTTCGGGTTTTGTTGAGGTTGTCCAGGGAACTGTCCTCCAGGGGTAGTCTGTGGGGCTTGGTTTAACGCTACCTGAGAGATCTGGGTTTCAAGCATCTTATTATGAGTAATGATTTGATCAACCTTGGTTCCTAACTGGGTAATTAGTTCGTTAACATGGACGCTTTGGTTCATGAACTCTTTGTTTTTCTGTTTTTGAGCAACGATGAAATCTTTTACAATTTCTTCAAAGCTCGGGTTTGGCGGTACAGGTTGCATAGGTTGATTTGTTCTAGGGGCTTGGTAACCTTGTTGTCTCGGAGGTGCGGTATTTTGAATAGGGTTATTATTTTTGTAGGAGAAGTTTGGGTGATTCCTCCATCCAGGGTTATATGTGTTAGAAAATGGGTTCCCTTGGGTATAGTTCACTTGCTCAGTGTTGGTTTCATTTAACAGATTGCATTCGGCGGATTGGTGTCCTTGCGTTCCACATATCTCACAATTCGGCGAAACTGCGGCTACAGTATTCGGAGTTGTACACATATGTTCGACTCTAAGGGCCAACGCGTCCATTTTAGCCTGCATCATGTCTATAGAGCTTAGCTCATGTATTCCTCCTTGGGCTTCCTTCTTCTCCACTGTCGCTCGTTCTACTCTCCATGATTGATGGTTTTGGGCCATATCCTCGATAAGGGCACTAGCTTCAGGGTAAGGTTTATTCATCAGTGCGCCACCAGCGGCAGCGTCGATGGTCATCTTAGTGTTATAATGAAGTCCATTATAGAAGGTTTGGATGATTAGCCAATTCTCTAAGCCATGGTGTGGGCATGCTCTTAATAGTTCTTTATATCTCTCCCAGGCTTCGAACAACGACTCTCCTTGGAGTTGGGTAAATCTAGTTATAAGGTTTCGAAGAAGAGCGGTCTTACTTGGGGGAAAATATCTAGCAAGAAAAACTTTCCTAAGGTCATCCCAAGTTGTTATTGAATTGGGTGGAAGGGAATCTAACCATGATAGAGCTTTATCTCTGAGGGAAAAGGGAAATAATCTTAAGCGTATCACCTCAGGAGAAGCTCCATTGGTTTTAAAGGTGTCTGCTAACTGAAGAAAGTTTTTTAAATGTTGGTTTGGGTTATCAGTAGCGAGACCTGAGAATTGTCTCTGTTGCACTAATTGCAGCAGGGATGGTTTAAGTTCAAAATTATTGGCTGGGATAACGGGGTTTACTATACTGGAACTAGGTTCCTCGTTTGATGGTTGGGCGAAGTCCTTAAGAGGTCTTCGGTTTTGTTCTTCGGCCATAGCTATCCTATTCCTATGGAAAAATAAACGTGCGCGAGCGTAACGTTCAGGTTCAGCTAGAGGGTCTACTAAACTTCCGGCACTGCGAGTCTTTCGCATTGACCGGTGGGTAACAACCTTAGTCTAAACGGTATAACTACAGGGTAATGAAATTTGACGAAATTGGTCCCCGACAACGGTGCCAAAAACTTGATGCGTGTTTTTCGCAAGTGTACGAATCACGTCAAAGTAATATAAAAGATTATCGAATCCACAGAGACCAAGTGTCAATCTATCAAACCTGTTGTTATGGTGTGTATCTAAGGCAACTATTTTTAAGGGTTTTAATAAGGGTGCAATGGTAAATAAAATTATAATTTTAAATAATAAATAAAGACAGGCTCGAATGTAATTCACGCAATCAATGATAATCCAGTACTTGTTAGTGGAACTACTTATGGGCAATGTTTTCTCCTTTGAAAAGAACTAATTTAACAGGAACTGTCGCTTTCGCGTATTCAGAACCGAGTTGTACTCTCTAATCAACCCCTCCTATTGTCACGGATAAAAAGGTGCGTACTGCGTTAGAGTAGTAAACCTATTTTTAAGAAATATAGTATCTTAACTAAGTTGAAAAGTATTTTAACCTGGACTTCTTAGCAAAAAGAGGTTCTTACGAACCAGAGTTTAAACTTCCTAACGCGTCCGAAAATCGTTTTAAAATCTCTTTTCTTTTTAATCTAAAATCTCCTAATAAACTAGACAAAGCGCTTTTGGCTGTTTTTGAAATAGTTAAAAACAATTACTTGAATTGAAAGATAAAATAGCCCTTAGGTGTTTCCACGAACAATTACACTGATTACTGGTTTAATTACGATCCTTACATTCTAACCTTTATAGAATTAGTTAGACATGATAAAGTAAATATTCTTTTTATAGTTTTTCATAAAAGTAATTTAAAGCGAGTGCAGGAAATAAACAACGTAAATGTGCGAGTGCAGGAAATAAACAACGTAAATGTGCGAGTGCAGGAAATAAACAACGTAAATGTGCGAGTGCAGGAAATAAATAAAAGTAAAATACGAACTTGAATTAAAATGGCGGCAGGATTAACTTCCTCCAGAGTGCTCCAAAAACTCGAACCACAGACAGATTACAGACTCGATCACTCGATTGCAGAGGCACCCCGATGTGGAATGGCAACTGCTTTATAACTGATATATGCCTAGAGAATTCTAATTCTGGATGAAGAAAAACGAAAATCTAAGGTCCTATTTATAGTAAAAACTGAAAGCATGAAATGACAGGGACGCCCCTCCACTAAAAAGTGGAGGTTACTGATTTTGGCCTTGTGGCGCCCGCCACAGGCCTATGGCGCCCGCCATGGTCCCTACAGGGGATGATGGAGTGGGGATCGTGGGTCTTGACGGTTGAGGAGTGGTCTTGAGACGTGGCCACGTCATGGCTAACCCCATGGCGCCCGCCACGGTGGGTGCCGTAAGTGCAAAACGCTGAATTTCTAGGTTTTCGCCCGTTTTCACTCCTTTTTCGCTCCTTTTCCCGATTCAAGCTCCGATTATTATAAAAACCTGAAAACATAAGAAAACAAAGAAATAACAAAGCAAAACAACAATAAAAGCTAAGAATGCATGCGAAATCGGAGTCAGAAATACGGTGAATTTTAGTGTGATCAGAACCCATTGCTTTTTATTGACAGTTTTGTGATGCATGGATCTTGATTAGTATTGAGACTGAACGGGGCTAGGATAACCATATAGCTTATAGCAGAAGGGCTTCAGGTGGCCAAATTTCCCACAGTATTGGCATCTCCATCTTTGATGTTTCCCTTTCTGCTGTTGTGACATCTGATGTGACATCTCAGGTTTGCTTTTAACATGGCTGCACTTAGGTTTGGATTTTGGTTTGCAACCAGTATAACTGCACTCAGCCTTGAATCCAATGCCAGATTTGTTTCCTATTATTTGGCCAGTCTGGAGAATCTCGTCTAAGATGGCAGATCCATTGTTAAGCATTCTTACATACTTAGTCATCCATCTAGCTTGGAATTCAAGAGTACAGCTTCAGTCTTCAATTTTGAGATGGTTTCCACATACTCTTCCTTTTCATTTTCCAGCTGAGCTATCACTTTCTTCTGGCTTTCAGCTTGTCTATACACTCCTACACTTTTGTGGCGCAACTCTTTGTAGGTAGTGGCCAGCTCTTCAAAGGTTCTTTCATCATCAATTGACTCTTCCTCAGACCCCCATCTTCCTGTCAATGCAGTCACATGGTTTATAGCTTCTTCTATTTCACTTCCATCAGACCAAGAGGCAACAAGACTCCTCTTTTGTTTCTTGAGATAGGTCCCACATTCAGTTTTAATATGACCATACCCATTACACTCATAGCACTGAACTTCTTTGGGCTTTTCTTCAGACTTTGTTCTCTTACCAAAGTTGTTGGATTTACTGATGTCATATGCGATGTTCTTGACATTTCCCTTTGCTCTTATATCTACCTTTTTCATTAGTCTGTTGAACTGTCTTCCCAGCATTGCTATCTCATTTTCCAGATCTTCATCAATATCTTGACCACCTTCCTCATCTTCCTCTTCAGTGTTTGCCATGAATGCTATGCTCTTGACTTTCTTTTCAGTTCCATCACATATTCCCATCTCAAATGTTTGGAGGGATCCAATTAGCTCATCAACTCTCATATTTGAGATGTCTTGAGATTCTTCTATGGCTGTTACTTTCATAGCAAATCTCTTGGGGAGTGATCTGAGTATTTTTCTTACTAACTTTTCATCTAACATCTTCTCTCCCAGAGCTTCAGAGGCATTGGCAATTTCAAGGATACTCATGTGAAAGTCATGAATATTTTCATCTTCTTTCATCCTTAAGTTTTCAAACTTGGTGGTGAGCAGCTGAAGTCTAGACATCTTTACCCTAGAGGTGCCTTCATGAGTGGTCTTGAGAATGTCCCAAGCATCTTTGGCCACTTCACAGTTGTTTACCAACCTGAAAATATTCTTGTCTACCCCATTGAATATTGCATTCAATGCTTTAGAATTTCCAAGGGCTAGATCATCCTCCTCCTTGGACCATTGTTCTTCAGGTTTCTTATCAGTTGTGGCTTCTCCTTCTTTAGTAATTACAGGATGTACCCAGCCTGTTAACATAACCTTCCAAGCCTTGTTATCAAGAGATTTTAGAAAGGCTACCATTCGAGGTTTCCAATAGTCATAGTTAGAACCATCCAATATTGGTGGCCTGTGAACAGATCCTCCATCTCTCTCCATTGTACCAGAAAGTATTGTCCCTAGATCTCCAGAACCAGAGCAGGATGCCTGCTCTGATACCAATTAAAATTCTGGTATCAGATATGAGATGTCGAAGGTAATGTCACGACACTAATATCTGAGTTACACAAACAGAAGAAAGATATAGAATGGTAATGCAAAAGACACAAGCAATTGTTAACCCAGTTCGGTGCAACTCACCTACGTCTGGGGGCTACCAAACCAGGAAGGAAATTCACTAAAATAGAATCAGTTCAAAGACTCTCCGTACACTTTGACAAGTTACAGTCTTTCTTACCTAATCTCTACCCGTGCAATTTCTACCTAAGCACTCTTAGATATGAGAACCCACTCACTTCCCTACAATCACACCTGTGATCTTAAACAACAATCCCTTGAGAAAAGAAAACACTTTTCAATGACACACTATTGATTTTACTTCACAGTTTCAATCAAGAAGACACATACTTGATCTTGCTTCACAGCTTTGATCAAGTAGACACACACTTGATCTTGCTTCACAGCTTTGATCAAGTAGACACGCACTCTTGCTTAACAGCTTTAGAGTGACAAATTACAACCATAAATCAGTCCAATTCAATCATCAAAAGATCACTTGAATGGCTTACACGTCTCACAACTAAACAAACACAAACCCTAGCTCTCTCTCTATATTTCGCTCAGTATTGGTTGTGTTTAAAACAGGTTTTCTAAGTCCCTTTTTATAGAAGCTTTCAGCTGGGCTTGGACATCTTGAAAGCCCTAAATCTATTTTCCAATTAAATCTTTTCATAACAACTGGTTAGATCTCCTTGGAAAATAAGTAAATCAGGTTGTAATCCATGATTTAATGCGCCTGCAAATCAGATCTTCAATCATACATAGATTGCCATTAATTGTGCAATCACAAAACACCAGACATTCACACTGAATGTTCTGTGTACAGGATGTCATGACATCGGGTCTGACATCCTGGAAAAATCCTGCATAATTCCATAATTCCTTTTATAACTTCCAGCAGGTACACAAACATCAGATGCCATGACATTGTGTATAACATCCTGATACAATCCTGCATAATTATGTTTTTCCATTTTAACTCCAGCAGGAACACATTATCAGAAGCCATGACATTCTGAAACAATCATGCATGATTATGTTCTTGAACTCCAGCAGGTACATAGGATATCTTATGTTAAGACATCACACATAACATCTTGTGAACACTCTTTGTTTTACCAAAATTGCTGCCAACACATAGAACCAACACTCATCATTCGGAATATGCACATAAGCCATGCACCCAAACACTCGAAGACGGTCATAGGAAACATCTTTACCACTCCAAATATGATTTGGAACATCAAACTTCAACGAAACACATGGAGTGAGGTTTAAAAGATGTATAATCATGCTCAATACTTCCCCCCTAAAGTATTTCAGAAACTTTAATTGAAAGAGTAAATATCTCACCCTTTCCACCAAAGTTTTATTCATTCTTTCGGATAACCCATTAAATTTTGATGTCTTTGGAGGAGATTTTTGATTAAGTATACCTTGATCTTTACAATAATTGTCGAAATGTCCAACATACTCTCCCCCGTTATCGGTTCGGATACACTTGAGCTTTTTCCCCGTTTCTCTTTTAACCGATGCTTGAAACGACTTAAAGGTATCTAACACTTGATCTTTCGTCTTCAAGGTATAAGCTCATGTTTTCCGAGAATAATCATCAATGAAAGTCATAAAGTAATATGCACCACCAAGTGATTGTGTCTTCATCGTACCACACACATCGGAATGTACTAAAGCTAACACTTTTGATTTCCTCTTTGGTTCGGATGACATAAAGGAAACTCGTCTTTACTTACCCGCCAAACAATGCGAACACTTTCTCAACTTTGCATCAGAAACACCAAACAAAACATTTTTCTTTGCCAAAATTCTCAAACCTTTTTCACTCATATGACTTAAACGCTTCTTCCATAATTTAGATGAGCTATCATTGTCACAAGTGTTTATGTAGTACTTCGAAACCCCAAGTTGGATGATATACAAGTTCAAATTCCTTTTTCCTTTAGAAACCAACATCGAGCCCTTATTTAACTTCCATTCATTAGCTGAAAAGAATTATCATATCCTTTATTATCCAACTTTCTAACGGATAAAAGATTAAATCAAAGTTTTGGAATGTGTTTCACACCTTTGAGAACTAAAGTAGTCACATTGCTAGTTTCGACACAAATATCTCTCATTCCGATGACATTAGCTTGCCCATTATTTCTAATATGAACAACCCCGGAGTCACCGGTCTCGTAAATTAAAAAAAGATAATGTCTCGAGGTTGCATGAGTAGAGGTACCACTATCAACACTAGGGGTGTTCAAAACCAAACCGGCCCAATAAAAAACCGCAAACCGAACCTAACCAAACCGAAAACCGCAAAAACCGCATTTGGTTCGGATTTGTTTGGGCCACTTTATGACAGAACCGCGCGGTTTGGTTCGGTTTGCGGTTTATATTTTGAGACCAAACCAAACCAAACCAAACCGCGTTATTTACAACCCATTTATTTTACACCAAACCCAAGCCCATTTCTAAAGAAAGAAACCTGAAATTCTGAAAACCTAGGGTTAGCAATAGAAGAAGGCAAAGACAAAATCGTGCACAGGCAAAGGCAAAGACAAAATCGTATCGTACACAGAAGAAGGAAGAAGGCAAAGACAAATTAGTTTCTCATCTTCATCCTCTTCACAATCGAAAGGTAAATCTCTCGCTTCCTCATGTTTCAATTTCGTTTTTCATCTCCTCTTCTCTAATATCCCTTCTTCTCTCTTTCTTAGATATGACTATTGAGAAGGAAGTCAATTCTGTTGCCGAAAATCAGGTAAAATATAGAAATTATTCTCTGTAATTTGTGAGTTTTTAGGGAGATGGGTGAGTTCATAATTTGTGGTTAGTTGTCAATGATTGATTGGTTCAGTTTTATGATGATGTGACAATGTTAGTTTGGGTTCAATTAGTTTGTTCAGTTATGGTTAAAATGCATATCTGGTTTGAATCAATGGATTGTGATCTCATGACTTGTTGCTGCTCATTTATTTGTTGTTGAATATGTGACCATTGTTGAATTTCTTGCATTGGTTGTTATTGATATGTTATGTTAATGGACTTTTGTGAAGTTATTATGATACCTTGTATGATAAAAAAATTGCTGTCATGATGCTTTGTGATGATTGAACTGCTTGCCCTGTTGCATTGCTCTTAATTGTATTTACTGTTGCAGCCTTGATGAATGATGCTTTGATCTATTATGCTTGATGTAGAATGTTAGGTTTGGATATGTTGGCGACAAATGATGTTTTACTGAGGGCTTATGAATGACAAGTTTGTTTGTATGATCATTGCAATTGGGTGCATGTGAATGGTTGCATTTCTTGTAAATGTTTGCATCATTAATATGATGTTAGGTCTGCTATGTGCATATGCGGGGTGAAATGCTTGATGACAGGGTTGCAACATTATTGATGTGCATATGCGTGGACTAGCTGGCTGCAATGTATGGCGCATAATTGTTGGTTGCTACAGCCTGTTGTGAAATTTTTATACTTAGCATGATGATTGGAAATGTGCAGCTTGATCTGTTACATGTTATGATGATGTGTTAGGTTTGCTATGATGCTTGTTTCTGCAGGTTTTGTGTGGTGCTGCAGTAGGATAGCCATGGCTTGCTGTAGTAGGATAGCCATGGCTTGTTTCTGCGGGTTTTGTGTGGTCTGCTATGATGCATGGTTCTGCAGGTTTTGTGTTAGGTTTTTTGTTCATGATTTCCTTTTATTGCCTTGGTTTGGTTTGGTCATGTATGGTGCATTGTTATGTCACTTATTTGGTGCATTGTTATGTCACTTGTGATAGGATATTAAGTGAACTATATGCATACTCAATTAAGTGCAGTTTAAATATTATGCAGTAAATTAACAAACAGTATATGTATATATATTTGCAGTATGAAAATAATCCATCGATGGCGATGCCTACAGCAAATCCATCTCAAACTATTGATTTGGACAAACATGAAGATGGTAATGTTCAAAAGAAAAAGAAAAGGAAAGTTGGAGAAGTTGGTGATTCTAATGCTAATGATTCTAATGATGGAGATTCAGGTAAACAAAAACCTTGTAGGCCTAAATCTTGGGTTTGGGATCATTTTACAAGAGACACTTCGGGTACTCGTGCTAAGTGTAATTGGTGTACGAAGTCGTATGCTGCTGATTCACACAAAAATGGAACAACCAATTTAAATAACCATTTGTTGCATCAATGTAAAAAAATTCCCAAGAGTGTTCTTGATCCTACTCAAACCACTCTTAGCCTTCAAGAAGGCGGTAAAGCAACTAGTAATAATACACTTGTTGGTATCCATTTTGATGTTGAATTATGTAGACAAGCTTTAGCTAGAATGATAATTGTGGATGAGTTGCCTTTTCCGTTTGTTGAAAATGAAGGATTTCGTTATTTTATGAGTGTTACACAACCTAGGCTCCCACTTCCGGGAAGGATTTCAATTGCTAGGGATTGTTTGAGTCTTTACATGAGTGAAAAACATAAGTTTAGAGACTTGTTTACTAAAACAAATCAAAGTGTCTGTCTAACAACTGATACTTGGACTTTCGTGCAAAATATTAATTATATGGTTCTTACTGCGCATTTCATTGATCAAGACTGGAAGTTGCATAAAAGAATTCTCAATTTTTGTCCAATAACATCTCATAAGGGAGAGATAATTGGGAAAAAGATTGAAAAGTGTTTGGAGGGTTGGATGATAGATAAGGTTTTCACCATCACAGTTGATAATGCTGCTTCAAATGATGTTGCTATCTCTTACCTAAAAAATATAATGGAGGATTGGAATTCACATCCGTTAAAAGGAGAGCATTTACACGTCAGATGTTGTGCCCACATTCTTAACCTTGTTGTCAATGATGGGTTAAAGTTGAAGAAAATGCATTCTTCAATTTCCAAAATTAGGAGTGAGGTTCGATATGTTCGTCAGTCACCTGGCCGTTTAGATAGGTTTAGGACATGTATTAAAGAAGTTAGGATACAAGACAAGTCTACAGTGCAATATGATTGTCCCACTAGGTGGAACTCCACATACCTTATGCTTGAAAGCGCATTGAAGTTTCAAAAGGCCTTTAAAAGATTAGGTGAGAAGTATGTTGAGTATGCGATGTTGGAAGGTGGTATCCCAAATAATGAGGATTGGGATAATGCCAAGTGTTTTGTGAAATTTTTGAAGTTGTTTTTTGAAATCACTACAAAGGTGTCAGGTTCAACTTATGTAACATCTTCTACATATTTCATGGAACATTGTACGATATTGGGGGCATTGAAGACTTGGACGGAATATCATAAAGATGACCCATTACTTACAAATATGGCTAATGCTATGAACGACAAATATAATAAGTATTGGGGGGATGTCATAAAGATGAATAAGCTAGTCTTTATTGCTGTCATTTTTGATCCTCGGCGTAAGTTCCAGTTTATTCGGTGGGGATTGGATAAGTTTTATGATAAGGAAGTTGTTAATTCTCTGTGTGATAAGGTGAGGTAAACATTAAACAAAATGTTTGAAAGCTATAGTCTTTTCTTAAGTAAAGACCAAGTCGAAAGTGATGCACAAGAAATAGAGCTATCAGAATTTGTTACATCTTCTGATCATATGGATGATCAATTTGAGAAGGACATGGACCAAGATTCAAATTTAAATAAAAATGAAGTAGATTTGTATCTCATGGAGACGAGGGAGAAGAAAAGTCAAGATTTTGACATCTTGAATTGGTGGAAGGTAAATTCCACCAAATACCCTACTCTTGGTATAATGGCTAGAGATATCTTGGCTATGCCAATATCTACTGTTGCTTCGGAGTCTGCTTTTAGCACCGGGGGTAGAGTTCTTAGTTGTTATAGGAGCTCTCTTACACCAAACATTGTTGAAGCTTTGATATGTGCACAAAATTGGTTAAGATCTTCCCCTTTGAAAGTGGATATTGAAGAGCACTTGGAAGACTTGGAGAAGCTCGAACAAGGTATATATAAATTTGTAAACTTTATTTGTTCATGATTCTATTTTATTCAATTGTTTGTTTTGTCTAACATTTGTTAATATATTTGATATATTTTTAGAAATGGCTCCGATCCCGCAACTAAATGAAGGATTTTCTGATATTGAATCTGATTAGTATACGTGCTTGAAAAGATGTTGAAGGATCTCTGTTTGTCGTCAAGAGGTATAATATATTTCTATGCTTTCTTTCTCTTGCATTGTTATTCACTTGGATCTTGAATCGGTTATTCTGATTTTTGTTCAGGAATGCTCAACCGCAGTTTCAGTTTATCGTTATGAATCGCAGAAATACAGGTTCAGATTTGTTGAAATTTTACTGTTCTTCAGATTTGGTATAAAGATCCTTTATATTTGTATAAGATCATGTTTTACTGTTTTGCTGATTACGTTAAATTGAAACCTAATGAACTTGTTATTGTTGCCATTGCTGCGCAAATCTTAATTCCTGAACTAATAATATCCAAATGTAGTTACTGCTTAATATTAATTCCATGATAGGTAATCAATCAAACAGTTTATCTTTGATGTTATTGTCTGCTGATTTCTTCTAAATTAATTATCGTCACTATGAAATATATTTACTACTTTCTGCATCAAACAGTTTTACTGTCCCTACTCTCTGTGTCGGTTGTGTGTATGTCTGAATCTGTGTCATCTATTCCCTATTTGATTTGACCACTTTCTGTGATGTTTGTTATGGCAGAAAATCTAGTGGAGAATCTATTGGATTTTGAGTATGAACTTAAAAGTCCATACTTGTTATATCGGAATGCGTCGCAAGAAGTTAATGGTATATGGTTTTATAATGCAGAAGAATCTGAAGAAGTTGCAAATCTCTTTAATAGGTATGTTAGTTTTCCATGTCTGTTTATGCCGTGTAATAAAAAATGTAGGATGGTTATTTGCTACTAATGTAAATGTATATTTTTGCAAAATCAAATTTGCAGGATTCTTACTGCACACCCAAAGGAGCCTTCAAATACGACAGTGCCTTCAATATTATTATGAGAAAACAAACGCCATTGTGAACAAACATGAAGAATTATGAATTATCAACTATGTAGTTTTTTTATGAACAAAGAGAAAGTTTAATTGTAATTCATAATTCTATTTTTACAAATCTCTTTTTTATGAATACTATTTTTATAAGTTTGGTAATGTGTGAATTGTTATTCGTTAATGTTTATGTATGAATGATTTGGTATTTATTTATTTTTGACTATACATAATAAAAGTATTGTAAAAAACCGCATCAACCGAACCAATTCAAAACGCATTGGTTTGGTTTGGTTTGGTTTGGTTTGTTTTTTTTTTTAATCTTCAACTGAACCAAACCGAACCGCATGTTTTTCTCTCTTGCGGTTCGGATGATTTTTAACATTAAAACCGCCCAAACCGCACCGCGAACACCCCTATCAACCACCCAATCCATCTTATCACATTATAGATTTACATTCTCTATACAAATATCACAAACAACAAATAAATCATCACCAATAGCAACATCTTCATTATTGTTACCTTCCTTTTTGTCATTGTTGTAGCTCTTCTTCTTGCTTTCCATTTTCAACTTCCGACAATACCTTTTTATGTGTCCATTTTCCCCTACAATGATGGCACTCAATATTATAAAATCTATTATAGTCTCCTTGTGATTTACCACGTGATGTCCCACGATTACTTGAACCTATACTTTTTAATGCCGCCCCCTCGATTTGGTAACCAACACCTCGGAATATGAAGAAGAATCTTGTGACTTACGCCTCAACTACTCATTGAACACACTACTTTTAGTCAAGTCCATTGACATGATACCATTCAGAGCAGAGTTAGACAAGGATGTCCTAAAAGTCTCCCAAGAATTAGGCAAAGTACCAAGAAGCCACAAACCTTGAATTTCATCATCAAAAGTAAGATTCATCGCTGACAATTGATTTAGAATCCCTTAGAAAGTGTTCAAGTGACTGGTCAATGGTGAACCATTAATATACCTCAATGACATTAATTGCTTGAACAAGAATAATTTATTGTTCCGCGTTTTTCTTGCATACAACTCCTCAAGTTTGGTCCAAACAGAGCGAACATGAGTCGCCGAGCTCACATGATTCAAAATATTATCATCCATCCATTGACAAATGTAAGGACAAACTTGTCTATGCCACAAAACTCATTCTTCATCACTCTTTCTATCAGTTTTTTCACTAGAGAAAACCGGCAAGTGAAATCCTTTAACATAAAGAAAATCTCTCATCTTCCCTTTCTAAACATTATAGTTGGATCCATTCAAACTCATCATCCTAGATGTGTTCGTGTCCATCGTTACACAAATCAAAACACGGCTCTAGATACCACTTGTTAGGAGGAAATCCACAATGCAACAGAATAACTCAACAACACAATCTCTCCCAAAAATCAAATGCAACTTAGAGACAATCAACAAAACAACACAATTTTAGCTTGAAAAACCCTTTGTTAACTAGGAGTAAATAACCACGGGACCCGTATGCCACTTAAATCTCCACTATAATCAAATAATATGTAAAATCAAGGTTCTCTCTAACACTAGTTAGAGACATACATCAACATACTCAAGACTTACAATCAATCTCGGAATACAACAACAAACAAGAGATACAATTAACCAAAACAACAACAAAAACTTCACCTCAGAAAACCACTAGGCAGATAGGTCTAGAAAACTCAAAATCCAATCACCACCGCTCAGAATGTACCTCTATAAGTGTTGAACATTGTCACCAAAAATTAGGACGATTCGACGGTTGGATCGTGAGAAAACTTTAATACAAATCAATACTATGGAGATTTTTGAACACGGATTAAACAATTTAAGACATATCCACATCTTCAACAATAGACTTCTGGATCAAACAAAAATGTTGCTAAATGTTTCTGCACGTAGTTCTCTAATGTCAAAAATGATGAAGATTATATAACAATCATTGAAATAATCATCATGGCAATACAACAGAGCTCATGTGCGGAGAAAACTGGAATCATTGGTCTAGGTTCTTGTTTTTGTACATGCACTTGTAATTTCATATAATTGGATGAATTGAATGCTTAATTCCTAAAATAATATTTTATCTACAAACATTATAGGCTTTCCAGACAGTGTTTTTTTTTTTACCCAAATCGAACATCGTTTAGTATTTAATTAGATTATTGAACTTGAAGTCTGATTGTAGAAATTTTGATTTCTGACTGTTTGAGTAAAATTATTTATGATCATGTTGATTGGTTACCTCTTAAGGTGTGGGTAGGATTAACTGTAATGATTATTGTGACCTCATGAATTTTAATGGTATAGAAAGGTTAGGATTGTATGCTCATGAGGTGTTAAATAAGTTGAATGTTGTAAGATAATGTTATAGTGATAATTTATGAAAGCTGCTTTAGTGGATTTCTAATTTAAATATATTCCTACTATAAATTGATGTTTAAATTTGATTTAAGAAGTCAAAATGAACTAATATATTAAATATAGAAGGGGTGTACATGAGTCGGTTTAAATTGAATTTAGTCAAAATTATGACTCAACTCATATATGATATATCGGTTTGAGTGAGGTAAAATAATCATTCAAAATATTATTCGATCGATTTAAACAATCATACAAATTAATGGATTGAAATGAATTGATAATAAATTATCTATATTTTTTTCTGATAGAATTATAAATATGCGTGATATTTTATTTTAATTCGATGAGGCTTTATGTAAGATATTCCAAATATCACTTATGTACTAATATTAAATAAGTCCATAATTGTACTTTTTGATTATGGTGTTTTACTTTTTTTTTTTCTATTGATTGTATAATTCGTTTTAATTTATCTTTTGTTGAACTGAAGTCTCCAATGGTCGTTTCGATCGCGGTTGATGTTAACACGGAATCGTTTTACATTTGTAAACATTGTCCCTTGTATGTTTTAGGTGAATTTTATCTTGTAGATATGTTTTGTCTCCCTTTAAAAGGGATTGATGTCATTGTGAGGATACGATTCTTTATTTTAATCCTATTTTTCTAGTGATGGTCAAACTGAGTCTATATTGTTGTGAAACGATGTCGTCAATAACAGAACAAAGTTATAAGATAAAGATTGAGTTTCTTAAACAAACACAATAAACTCTATTAGATTTATGAAAGAGAGAAGAAGGAAGACGAAGAATTGGTTAAAATTGTTCTAGTATTCACTTTCTCAATAAGGGTTAAAGATTACGAATGAATATCAACAATTAACATCTCTCAACAACCTAGGAGAACTAGTCTATTTATATACTATTAAGCTAACTTAAGCAACAAACTAACTTAAACAATTGGACTTAAACAAAGGCTTAAACTTATACATTAGTGAAGAAGATAAAGCTTCAGTCTCTACGTAAGAAGTAAGAGAATCTCTGCATGAAAAACAATGAGAATGTACCTGACTACATCTCTAGAGTGATTTCTGATCACAAATGAGATGAAGTCGTGTGGAGAAACTCTCCCTGAAGAAAATATCATTGAGAAGGTACTTAGATATCTTACTTCTCATTTTGATTACATTGTGGTAGCAATTGAACATTTTAAGGATTTGAGCATCATGAGAATAGAAGAGCTGCAAAGCAGCCTAAAGGTGCAAGAGTTGCATCTGACTGAAAGAAACTCTGAGAGAGGGGGAAAGTAGGCTCTGAAAACTTCTTTTGTCAAGAAGGACCAAAAGTAGTCTTGGTGAGAGGCCAAGAAAAGACATGGTAGGTCTCAGGAGTCAGAAGCCTCCAATTCTAATAAGAAGAAACATCAGAAGGAAACGGAAAGGAGAAATTTGACAAAAGAATGGTTCGATGCTACTTTTGTAATAGGTTTGGCCACTTTGCTAAGGATTGTTAGTCAAACAAGGAAAAGAAGTTAGAAGAAGCAAACATAGCCATAAGAGATTATGATGATGAACCTGTGCTACTAATGACTTATGGATCTGTTGATGATGAACTTATGCGATTGACGATTTTTTATTCTGAAAGAGACTCTAAATATGAGTCTAAGTCAGAAGATGATTCTAAATTTGAAGTCAAGTCTGATTCTGAATATAAGTCAGAATCAAAAGATGAATCTGAAGGTTCTGAAGAAGAGTCAAAATCTGAAGGTTCTGAAGAAGAGTCAGAATCTGAAGGTTTTGAAGATGAGTCAGAGTTAGAAGATGACTCTGAAGCTGAAGATGAGTCTGAGTTTGAAGGTGACTCTGAAGATGAAGAAGACTCTGAGGGAGAGTATGATTCTGAAGGTGAATCTAATTCTGATCTAGATTATGATGATGATCCAGAATTTGAAGGTAATCCAATCTCTAGGGATGAAACTTTTGGAGGTGGAGCTTTTAAAGGAAGAGCTTCTGAAGGTGGAGCCTCTGAAGGTGGTCTAACTTCTGAGGGTGGTCAAACATCTAATATTGTTCCAGAATCAGAAGGAGATTCTGAACAAGTTCATAGACCATTAAGAATCAGAAGAATATCTGAAGGTGGTCCAACTTCTGAGGGTGGTCAATACACTTTACAAAGTATGGAGTTTTGTTCCCTTCTAGAGAAAAGGCTAATACATAGTTGATGTGTTACTCAAACTTTGGTTGGTGTGGAGACAGAGTTGATAGAAGAAGTACTTTTGGATATTTGTTTAAGTATCTAGAAAGTTCTATTTCTTGGTGTTCCAAGAATTAACCAGTTGTTGTTTTGTCAACCTGTGAAGCTTAATATATTGCATGTGTTATATTTGCATATCAAGTTGTTTGGATTCTGAATTTACTGCAGAATTTGAAGATCAAGGTAAACAAGCCTCTAAAACTAATGACTGATAACAAGTTTGCAATTAATCTTGCCAAGAACCCAGTGTTCCATGAGAGAAGCAGGCATATTGAGACTAAGTATCATTTTCTGAGAAGTCGGGTTCAAAATAGAGTGCTAGAAGTTATGCACTGTAGCACCCAGAAGCAGCTGACAGATGTTTTGACGAAAGCGATCAAGACTGGTCAATTTCTCCACTTAAGGGATGGAATTGGTGTTATTAGTTTTGATTAGTTAAATCCTGAATTAAGGGATGATGTTGAAAGGTAATTCAATATTTTAGTATTTCACCTACGTGACATTATTATTTGTGTATATATAATATTGTAGTTTTCAACGGTTGTATCCACTGAGTATTGTAGCGCAGTGTGTGTGCAACTAATTTCTGTATGTAACTGTTTTAGCAGAGTAGTAGAAGTTTGTTAGAATTTATTATTCTCTCTCTTCTCTCTCTTCTTCCATTTTCATCTCCTTTATCTTGTACACCAACACT
Source organism: Lathyrus oleraceus (assembly GCF_024323335.1). Taxonomy (NCBI): domain Eukaryota; kingdom Viridiplantae; phylum Streptophyta; class Magnoliopsida; order Fabales; family Fabaceae; genus Lathyrus; species Lathyrus oleraceus. The sequence goes on from NC_066585.1 coordinate 227,954,969, forward strand.
TTTTAAGACATGTCTATGCCTACTCCAAAGGTCATATAGAACCTTCTTCTCGGTAACCAATATCGAAGTAGATATTTTCCTTCTAATTGCATTCTTGTTACAAATATCTTCATCATTTGGACTTGATGATTACATTGGGCTCCTTCTCACTGACCCAATTTTAGGTCGAGATCGAGTAGGAACAAAAATTATCACTATTATAAAAAATATTAAAATATATAGTTCTCACATTCATAAAGACATTAATTATATATTTTGTTCCAAGATGATGATTTAAAGACGACTGTAATCCATATAGACTCAATATATCTCTTTCTAATTTGTATTTTTGAGAACCCTTTTTTGATGGTTATCAATATAGAAACTATTATGAAAAAAAAAAGTTTTTCATGTAGAATAATGTGTCTGACTCTCCTTAAATTTCACTATCTTTATGTTAATAATACCCTTTACAATAACATATTTCCTTTATAAATGTTATTTATACCCTCTCGCAATAACACATTTTCACTTTAATCACTTCAAATGAGTTATTTTATCTATTTAATTATTGTGACACACCACAAAAATTGTTATAAGAAAATTCCAAAACCTATAAAAACACTAATGTACATAAATCGATTAAATGAATGACTCTGTACCAATTAATTAGGACAGGATGGAGGAGAAATTTCAATTGCTAAATCATTTTTCTTCGGTTTCTACACTTGGCCACCCTTTATCAGCTTGCAACTTGACAAACTCAGCCAATATCTTGATGTCTTCATCTTCCAAACGAGCTCCAAATGTACACTGCCCTCGAGGCATGCATTCTTTACCAAATCCCTGCATGAAAATTGAAGCCCCTAAACATAAACTATGAAGAATGAAGGATAATCATAAAGACAAAAGCTAATTCTAAATTCTCAAGTCTATACAATTACAATATATCTCACCGGCATTCTTCCTTTGCCATAGTATGTGACGCGGTAGATTTCTTCTTCTGTATCAACTCCATTTCTGTACAGCAACATCAGAAGAAAGAAACATTGATTCACGCCTTCACTTTAGGCCACAGAGCAATTCACAATGAGAGTTCTCAGGTTTCTTTACCTTTGTAAATCCTTTGTGTATAGAGTTGATCCCTGTAAGAAAATAAAAATCAATTTTGTGTTTGCTAGAACATTAAGAAAAGTTATGTTGAAGAGGATGATATGCTTACTGGTTGTATAATGTTTCCACCTGCATCGTGACATCCAATACATGTTTGACGGAACAATGAGGCTCCTCTTAGGATATCTAGGGTTTGGGCACTTGAAACTGTAGAACAAGAAAAGTGATTGGCAATTTGGCATGGGAGCAGTAGTGCAATTTGAATAGAAGCGCAGGGGCAATTTAGTATTTTAGACAGGAGCAAACCTGGAGTGACGCAAATTGGAGAAAAAAGCAGGAATGCAGCAGCAAGAGGAGGAGCCAGGGTGGTGAAAAACTTGACTTGGTTTGTCTTTGTAGGAATGGGCTTCAACTGGTTCTTTTCCTTTTTCAAGTTATCCTGTAATCAATCTCTTTATTACTGTTATTGTCATTCATGGTTACATGTGAAGATTAATGGAGAGAAGAAGCAAGAAAGTTTTACCTTAACGGGGATGAGATTATTGTAACCAGTAGAACCGGAAATTAGGCAGCCATGGTTCATTTCGATTCTTATCTAATGTGAGGCTTTATGAACTATGCGGGGAGATATAGTCCACTTGTTATAGAACTGGATAGATGTTCCTTTGTAATGGGCATAACGTAAGTTACCTCTTCCAGATCTACGTGGATGTAATCCTATTATTGGGACACAAAATGTGGACGTGGCTACCAATTCTATTCCAACTTGTTTTGTCACATATGGAGTTTAATCATTTTTGTTACACAGATAAATTTTTAATAAATATTCTATTTTGTTTTTTACTATAAAAGAAATTTTACTTTTCACATTTATTAAATAAACAACCTATTTAATTTATATTTAGTTAAAATATATAAAAAAATTATAACAAGAATCGGATGGAGTGACTACTTAAAATATTATTACTTTAAATAAATAAATTATATATATATATTTGCAAATAACTAATTGCAAATAACTCAACAAAGGTCCTTCATACAAACTGGGTCCCAACATTTGAATCCCGAGCCCCCTCATTTGAGCTCCAGACAAATCACTAGTCCCAATGTACGAACTTGTGATTCGTCTCTTTCACAACAATGACAATCTATGATGCATGTACAATATAATGCATAACCACAACAGACTTACATTTCCATATCTAACTGTAAATAATAACATCAAAGTAATCCTCAATGTTGAACTATGCACCACAATCTCAATTATATGTTCATCACGTAATTATCTCATCATCAACATAATTCAACATCATTAGATTAACCAAGGAATTCAATTAATCAACCAAAATTCATCAAAACACGCCAAACAACAACCAAACATCAACCGCAAGACAAAACAACATGAAAAATCCAACTCAACAAGCCAAAACGCATCCACTGACTCGATGACGGGTAGTCTGTCACCAGGGTGACACCCGTCATCACCTTTTTCCCTAACTTTTCACCCTTGTGACGACGGACAAGGCTCGACGCTTGCCTAGAGACCATGACGTTCTCCCCGTTAGACCGCTGACACCCGTCAACGTCTTAAGGCGCACACGGTCAAGTCATCATACAGATGACGCTCGTCATTTAGTTGCAGAAATAGAATTCATGTTCTACTATGGAGTTCATTTCAGAACTATGATTTTTCACCACATGCCCTGTAATCGATCGTAAACATTAGAGAAATAACATGTTATCGTTACCACATCATATACCTATCAATTAACACATAATTTCATCAATTAATCACAACTTTTAACATTTGATTCATCATATTCATGCCAATCATATGAACATAACTCATACCACTTTCATGAATACAAACATCTAATTTTTATGGTAAATTAGCACACAAATTTCAGAATAATTACAACAATCACATCATGTTATCATAGTAGTTTTATACATATCATAAAACATTCAACAATGTAAGACAGGGAAAAATCTAATGGAGATTGTTGGAAAAAAATTGTTCATATACCTTGGGTTTTGATGATAACAAATCACTTAAATAACAAGTGGATATACTAACATATATTCAAGTGTGCATGATCACAAGCTTAGTATTCAACTATGAATAGACCCTGTTAAAAGTATATGTGGAGAAGCAAAACATCTCAGATTCTGGAAGATCAAAATTTGATGACTCTGAAGGTTCATACTCCGAGTGAGATGGTTCTGCCTCTGAAGGTTCATACTTTGATCATAGTGTTCCAGCCTCTGGTGACAGCTCAGACTCTGAAGGTTAAAGGTGTCTCTAATTTGTACTATGTACCAAAAGCATATCAGTCTTGTCAAATGCCAAATTTCTGGAAAGAGTCAACTAGGTTTTTGTTTTGCAAGGCTCAAGTAATGGTGGTGTGACCTTTTCAATCTGTTTTACCTCTTGGAAGATACCTAGTACTTAGAAATATGATATGAGCAATGCTTTTATTCATTGGACAATGTTTCTAACGAGATACATCCTTCAACGTCTCTCTTGGCATGCTTCTTCATGAAGAAAGCTCTTGTACAAACAACTTTGCAGTGACTCTTTTATCCGCCTCTATAAAAGGAAACTGGAGATTTGAAGGAAGGTTACACCACTACAACATAACTACTACACAAACTAGCATAACATATTGAGTACACACTTTGAGCTAAACTTTCATCTATTTATTTGCACAAGCCTTTAAGATTTATTAACTTTGTATATCTTAGAAATCTTAAGTGTTAAGAACGTTGTGTGTGTTATAGTACTTTTATACTTCTGATTGTGTATCAAAGTATATTTGTAACCTTTTCTACTTAACTATTTATTTAAAGTAGAGGAAGTCTCTTGCTAGTTTTCTTGAGCAAAGGAAGTTTGTTGCTTGTCTGCTTAAGAAGTAAAGTCACTTTTAGGTGTGATTGAGCAGAAGTCTATTGCAGGATTGGTTGATCGGAAGTCTCTTTCTGGATTGATTGAGCAGTTGTAATCAGGATTGATTATAGTGGAAATCTCTTGTTGAGGCAAGGGGATTGAATTACTCTCAGTTGAGGAGAGGAACCAGAATAAATCTTTGTGTGTTGCTTTACTTATTATTTTTTATACATAATTTTTCCGTTGCCATTATCAAATATGACATCAGACTATGAACTTTGTTCAGATTCTGAAGTTTTTCTTTTCAGAAGCAAAAAGTTTTTGACGTACATAATTCACCCCTCACCCCCTACTTGTGTATCTTTCTCACCTTCAGTTGGCATTAGAGCACGGTCTGTACTATAACACTTAACAGTGGTGCAGAAAAGATCTAGAGAAAAATACAGCTTCCATCATGCCTGATAGTTCTGAAGTAATTAGTCTTGTTAGTTCTCCTAGTGGGAATAATAACAATAATCAAAGTACATATGATCAAAATAACTATATTGCTAGACCACCAACATTTAGTGGAGATTGTACTGAATTTGAATGGTGGAAGAGTAAGATGTACACTCATATCATTGGTCTGGATGATGAGTTATGGGATATCTTGGAAGATGGCATTGGCATTCAAGTCAATGATGTTGGTATGGTTTCTGACATAAAGTCTCTCACTCCTGCTCATAAAAAGATATACAGAAAAAATCATAGAGTGAAAGGCATTCTTGTTGATACCTTGCCTCATTTTGAGTACATAAAGATTATTGATAAGTCTACTGCCAAAACTATATTAAAATCTTTATATGCTACCTATGAAGGTAATCAGCAAGTTCAAGAAGCTAAAACAAATCTTCTAGTTCAACAATATGAGATGTTCAGAATGAAATATTATAAGAACATTGAAACAATGTTCTTAGGATTTCAAGTTCTTGTGTTTGGACTTCAGGTCTTGAACAAGAGTTACACTACTTTGGATCATGTCAAGAAGATTATTTGGAGTCTTCCTGCCAAATACATACCCAAAGTTACTGTTATTCAATAGGCTAAAGACTTAAACAAATTAAGTCTTGAAATTCTTGTTAGCAATCTCCAAAGCCATGAGACGAAGCTAAATGGAGATGAGTCTGTAAAACAATTTAAAACACTAGCTTTAAATTTTATTGGGTGATCTGAGAAATCTTCTTAGACCAAGAAGCATAAAGAAGCCACCCATGATGAAGCTTCTGATGAATAATCCGATAATGATGAAATGGCTTTCATCATTAAAAGATTTCTACATTTGGTCAAAAAGAAGAACAAATTCTCTGGTAGAATCGATGACTTAAAAAGGTCTAGTTCTATAAATGATAAAGATGATTAGAAGGGTTGCTTCAACTGTTAAAAGTCGGATCATTACATAGTTGACTGTCCAGATCTGCAGAAGTACAAAAGGAAAAAGGAAAAAGCTTTCAAAGGAACAACTTCAAAACCAAGTTCAAGAAAAGTCTCATGGAAACATAGGAAGAACTTGACAATGAATAAGAAGCTGATAAAGAAGAGTCAATCTTGTTTTGTTGGCATCAACACTTTTAGATTCAGAATCTGATGCTGGTTCTGACTCAGATTCAGAAGATATAAAAGAGATATTTTCTAAACTCCTTAAATTTAATTGTCTAAGATTGCCCCTCATCTCGCAACTCCTTTATCATTCTGCAGCCCTAGAGCCTTGTTGATTGTCTGGGACCGAGCTCTTGTTGTTACGATGGTGAAGCATCAGGTGTGAGACTTTTACGATGACGAGACATCTGGCGTTGGCTGGTCATGATGGCATTCGTGTCGCCACATCTTATGGAATAAATTTCTTCTCCTCTTGCCTGGGTTCGTGGTGTACTCTGGGTCGAATTTGAAGAGGTCCTTCTAGATATTCATTCGGTAGAGGCGGGCCCATAACATTGCTCGACTGAGGGTGGAATGGGACTCGATCGATCTCAATCTTGTGAATTTGAATTTGGACCCGAGAGGATTTATCTACGAGTTTTGATATGAGTTAGAGATCAAGGTTCCTGGTCGATTAAAACTCAACCTGGGCCCGACCGGTCTGAAGGCCACAGATATGAGTCCAGATCTGTAGGTGCCCGTCATCGTCTTTTCACGGTGGTTCAAAGCCGATACGAATAACCGATTATAGCTAGATCGGAGTTCAACAGATCCAAATGACATAAATATGAGATTTTGGCTTCTTAAGACTTTGATTTCTTCACTTGAGACGCTTTCAGATTTCATATATGAAAATCGAACGTGAAATCGTGAAAATTGCAAGAATCAGAAGTCGATTCCCACAGACGGTATCGTCGTTCCATTGCGGAACCAAAAATAGAGAGGATTGCGGAAATCACGGTGGAACAAGATTTCCTGAGCATTACGACGATGTGTCACTGTGAATCGAAGTTTACGATCACAATGCTTCTTAAACCAGAAGCATTGATCTTGAATCGACATTGTTATTCTTCGATACAACATATTAAAGGAGGGGTATTTGCATGGTTAACACTCTAACACCCAAGTCAGTTTAAGGTTCAAGCTAATGGTAGTGAAAATGCAGATTATAGATTGTGTACCTGAAAATCCTTTGTAAATGTATTTATATCTTGTACCTGATGGAAGAAGTTAGATAAACGAGTCTCGTATTAACGAGCCTTTGATCGGCGTAGAACAGTGAGTCCCTGACCTTTGTTCGACACAAAAGACATATTTTTTATAAAACTCCATTATCCACGCTTTCGCTTGTAAAATTCATGTTTTTTGAAAAAAAAAATATTTTTTTAAAAATGATTTTAGAAAAAAGTCTTTTCAATCTTTCCTATCTGACGAATATACCTCATATTCTGTACAACAATAAATATCACTAGATTTAGAAAAATTAAATTCTATGAAGTAATATATGATGGACAATGCAAAATAGGTTATACATTTTCTTTAAACTATTCATACAAAATTTTGACTTAGATCTATGAAAAAAATATTCATATGTGTAAAATAAAATATTAATTAAATTATAAATTTTTGAGAAATTTATTGGATTAGACAAATGATACAATTTATATTTTCCTATCATTTATTCAACGAACTAATATTAACTTGTTTAGAAATTTAAATTTTTTAAATATAGTAGTACATATCAATATAGGAATAAATAAAAAATATGGGAAGAGTATTTTAGAAAAAATCTACATGTAAATCGGAGAATTTTTTTTTTAAATAATCAGAATTTTTAAAAAAATTTCAAAAATACCCATTTTTTCCAAAAAATTATCAAAATGGGCAATTTTTCCCTAGTTCTCTACATGGGCGCCACCCTAGTTGGCGCCTACCCTTAAAGGGTAGGGCAAGTCGCCACTAGGAGTGGCGCCTACCCTTAAATTTTTATTTTTTTTTTTAAATATGTTTTTTTTTAATTTATTTTATTTTATTTTTTTTAATTTATGAACTTATATTTTTTATAAATTATATTAATTTATATTAACACATATATATAAATAAAATTATTTATAAGATATATATATATATATATATATATATATATATATATATATATAATTTATATATATATTAATTTAATTTATAAGTAATTATTATTATTTAAATTTTTTTGGAAGAATTAGGGTTAATCATGTTAAGGTTAATTTATCAATTATAATTAGGGTTTATTGATCGGTTATAATTAGAGTTTGGTAGTTATGACCTAATTGAAACCCTAATTCCCCATAAGATTAATTAATCAAGTGCGACACTAATTAGGGTTAAGTAGACTGGTGTACAACCCAGATCTTTTCCTATAAATAAAGTGTTATTTCCTTGCATTTTCTTCACCACTATTTCCTATCACCTTCTCTATCAAGTTGAGTTCATGGCATCCCTAAGACCGTCGTCATGGCAGCGAACATCATCAAGGCGCCCGGATCCTGAACCAGTAATCTTAAAAAGGGATGGGCATGTTATTTTCTCGCCTTTGAAACCTCCAATGGAGATGAAATTTTGGAACATCCGTTCGTTGGACCAACTAAAAAGGTCCTTGATGTCTTGGTTAGAGGGAGATTACCAACCTGGTGAAGTCATCAGAAGGATTCAGAGGCTTAGAACAAGGTTCTCATTTGAAACTGGAGAAACGATACGTTGGTGGGTTGAAGTTGAAAGCGACATTGATTGCATCCAAATGATGCATGGATCAGACGACATAGTGTTAACTGTTGTAATTTCTTAGATTTTAATGGTTGTTTGTCATGTTGTTGTTGTATTTGTTATTGTTCTAGTACTTGTTCTTGTTTTAGTACTTGTTTTTGTTCCAGTATTTGTTTTTGTTTTAGTAATTGGTGTTGTAATGTTAGATGTTTGTGTTTGTTGTTCAAGTGTCATCTTCTATTTGGAATAAAAAGTAAACTTTAATTTAAAATGATTTTGGTACACAGATTTATGAAAATGAAAACTAAGTTGTGGAACTAGATCCACGATATGGACATTTGTTCTTATTATGCCCTAGTTGTCTACATATGCTACACTTCCTCTGCATTTTCTCTGCGACGTCCATTTCAGTTCTAATGCGCCTGCTATTTGGGCGACCACTTTTATTCCGCCGCATCGATTCGTTGTGCCAAACAATTTCCCCGTCATACTCTGGCCAATACGCCTCCAATGCTACCACCGGAAAGGGATTGTCGTATACATTGAGCAATGTTGCAACTTTGTAGATTGGAGACACTAGCGATAATGCATCGAAGTGGCTGTGTGAACACGCTGCAATGACATGGGAACAAGGCATACGATAGGCCTGAAATTAACCACAGTCGCACCAACGGTCTGGTATTAGGACCCTATACTCTTGTCTGGGCAGCCCTTGGTTGTGGTCAATTGTTTCCTTCACACTAAAAGTGTGGCCATGGCGGTCGAATTCCGTAACCCGATGGCTGCTGGCTTTGGCAGATTCCTGCCTCATAAACTTCATGCAGGCATCACTATATACTTGACTCGTCTGCAACACTTCATTCCAGCGCCTGCCTCTTGTTACGAACAACGTTGCCATCCGAAAATAGGTCGCACTCACCAATGCGGTTACCGGGAGGTTACGTATGCCCTTAAACACGTCGTTCATTGATTCCACAAGATTTGTTGTCATGTGGCCCCACCTCACCCCATCGTCGTATGATCTAGTCCACTTCGCTCTGTCGATATTATCGATCCACCTCCCTGCATCAGAATTTGCCAACACTATTTCCCGGCGGTAGTATTGGAATCCAGATTGGTTTAATGCATACCCCGCGTTTATCAAATGTTGCTTCAAGAAGTTATCCTTGAACTCCCGGCGGTAGTATTGTGAAGATTGCTGTGAAGATATTGTGAATACCTTTGCGAAAATGTGTGTGAATATTTATACTGCAAGAATCTTACTGCCTATCCATCAAGTCTTCACCACCAAGTCTGGCAGACTCCCACGCATGCCTTACACGTGTCACACCCTTGAATGCAACACTCCCACCTAGTCTGTACTAATGCATGCCAACCTATCCACCTAGCCTGAACTTAGTCTCAGAGATTCCCATGCATGCCTGTTCCCCATCAAGTCTTCACCACCAAGTCTGGCAGATTCCCACGCATGCCTTACACGTGTCACACCCTTGAATGCAACACTCCCACCTAGTCTGTACTAATGCATGCCAACCTATCCACCTAGCCTGAACTTAGTCTCAGAGATTCCCATGCATGCTTGTTCCCCATCAAGTCTTCACCACCAAGTCTGGCAGATTCCCACGCATGCCTTACACGTGTCACACCCTTGAATGCAACACTCCCACCTAGTCTGTACTAATGCATGCCAACCTATCCACCTAGCCATATTTCCCCCCATTTTGATGAGGACAATGCATCTCTCAAGGGGGTGGTAAATAAAAAATGTTGGATAAATATTTGGAGTGATTAAACTCCCCTCACTGATAAAGAGATTATGCTTTACTCCCCCCTAAGAGTTTACTTATGCCCTTTTGGCATAATAAAAAAGGCGATAAACTCCCCATCATCAGATTCCACCAAGTCTTCCCCAAGACAAGACAACTCCCACCTAGTCTGCACCAATGCATGCCAACACTACCACCTAGTCTGCACCTATTCTGCAAGATTCCCACGCATGCCTTACACTTGTCACATTTTTGCATCATCAGATTCCACCAATGCATGCCAACACTACCACGTATGACTTACACTTGTCACATTTTTGCATATTCAGTCTACTTGAAAACGAGTATAAATAGAGGGTCATTCTTGCAAGTTTTCATCAACCACTAACACTTTTATTCAAAGAACTCCGGCGAAACTTCTCATCCACCAAGCTTCTTCCTACATTGCAGTCATGTCTCTTCTTACCATGGGCCAAGAACACAGAGGCACTAGGGCAAACATTGCCTCATTCGTAAGTTTTTCTTGAACATTGCCTCTTTCGTATGTTTGTAATTAGTTTTTTAAAAGTCCAATATAATGATTGTTTATATTGTTTGTTTTTAAAGGATCCCAAGAAATTTCGTCAACGTTCACACCCAATGCCTTATCCAGACCCATGGTGCGTACATTACATAGAGCGTGCGGGTTTCGGTCATGTTATGCATGTCGTAAATGCCACAATTGATGCCAAATTCATTTTGGCTCTGTGTGAACGTTGGAGACCTGAGACACACACTTTTCACCTACCAACTGGTGAATGTACCGTCACATTAGAGGACGTGTACATGCTTTTAGGTCTTAGAATAGATGGTAAGCCTGTGACCGGAAATGTTCAACAGCCTAACCAAATATGTGTTCAAATGTTGGGGGTAGATCTGGTCGAGGGTGAGGGGTCTGCCAAAGCAAGGGGTCAGGGTATTAAATTATCTAGCCTACAATTGTACCACGACTCCATAACTTTGACTGAGGAATCCTCCGAACAAGAAAAAGTCATAAAAACCCGGGTTTACATTATGCTATTGTTTGGGAACTTGCTATTTCCCGAAGGGACGGGAAATAGCATAAACTTTATGTACTTGAGTTTGCTCGGGGACATTGATAGAATAAACACATATAGTTGGGGTTCTGCAGTATTAGCATTCCTATATAGCTCTTTGTGTAAAAATGCACAAAATGAGCACTGTACATTTTCTGGATGTGCTTTTTTGCTCCAAACATGGGGGTGGTGGAGATTGCCGAGGCTAGCCCCAGAAAATCCTAATGACTACTCCTTCCCCTACGCAACTAGGTAAATTTATGATCTTATTTCATTTTGTATATTTATTCTAAAAATATTTGTAACTAATATTATTTATCTTTTTTTGTTTAGGTTCATTACAACCGGACTGGATTACAGTCTTACCCCCAAAAATAAAATTATATTTTATCGTCAACTCTTGGATCGGCTCCGAGCACAAGATGTATTACCACTAAATCACTCAGCTTCTAACTGATTTATTAATATCATGCATTCTCGATAAATAACATATTTACTTTTTTCTTTGCAGTTTATTTGGAGGCCATATTTGGGATTGGAACATCAACCCAACCCCGAAGATGCAGCTGTTTGGACAGCAAAAACGGCCATAATGCGGCTCACCACTGTGGAGATGCACCAAAGTGACCGTGTCAAGCTTCAATTCGGAATGCATCAAGAAATCCCAGGCCCCCCAATGTCTATGGAACCTTGGCATCTAAAAAAAGTCAGCCACCAGTGGTATGCCCAAAATTGGAAGGAATTTGCTAAGGAGTTTCGTAAAATGTGGAAAGACCGTGCCCACTATGTTCTACAATTTCCGGTGGCGCCCAACGAAATGAAGCCGACAAGGGAATATGTAGATTGGTATAGAGCAAATACCAATCCAGAAATGATTGTGTCTGACCCGTTCTATTTGGACGATCCCCGGATGCAACAGCCATATTTCCAACAACAATAACCACCACAGTATTCCCAACAACAACAACCACCACAGTATTCCCAACAACAACAACCACCACCTTATTACCAACAACAACCACCACAACCATTTTACCAACAACAACCACCACCACCTTATTACCAACAACAACCACCACCACCATATTACCAACAACAACCACCACAACACATGTCCACCCCCCAACCAAATCAACAATACATACCACAAACTCAATCCCAATACCATGAAGACTACCAACAACAAACTCAACATTCCCACCACCATCAACAGTCCCAACACCTACCACAATATCAATCCCCCACTTCCACCAATCCCCCCACTTCCATCACGACAATTTCCCGAGCTCTTCCAGTCCTCCACCTAGCCCCGACACGGGTATACAAGAGGACTACCAACAGGACTACTACACACCACAACAAACATTGCACTTTGGCCAACCCGATTCAACCATAAACTACCAAAGACCACAATTCGAGGGCGCACCCAGCAGTAGTCAGTTTGTCCCACCGAGACAAAGCTTCGAGGGCGCAGAGGGGACCCGTCTTTCCTACAGCACTAAAGGGACTTCGACCCAACCACAACGGCAAGCGGCAAGGGGGCGCGTTAGGGCAAGGGGTGGTAATAGGGAAGCACCACCACCACGTGAACCGTCTAGGCGAGTAAGTAGACCTCCCCCGTGCGGATCGTACCAGGGACCGCATCATATGTGATAAATCCCAAATTAATAATTTTTTTTAATCATATCTTTGTAATATTTGTCTTGTCTATTACTTAAATAAAAATATTTTCTGTTTATTATCTTTATATCTTTATCTTTATCTTTAAAGATATTGTCTATCATATCTTTATATATATATATATATATATATATATATATATATATATATAAGAATATATATATTAATTTACATGTGTATAAATATTTATTTACACGTATCTAAATTAATTTTTTTTCCAAAAAATTATAAATAATATTTATTACTTCTAAATTAAATTAATATATATACATTAATATATATATAAATTAATATATATATATATATCTTGTAATAATTTTATTTATATATAAGTGTTAATATAAATTAATATAATTTATAAAAAAAATATATTTATCAAATATCTAATATTTTTAAAAAAAAATAATTAAAAAAAAAATAATAAAACATGTTAAAAAAAAAAAAAAAATTGGGAATGGGTGTAGGCGCCACTCCTAGTGGCGACTTGCCCTACCCATTAAGGGTGGGCGCCAACTAGGGTGGCGCCTATGTGTTAATTAGGGCAAATTTTGCCCATTTGTGTAATTTTTTGGAAAAAATGGTTAATTTTAAAATTTTTTTAAAAATTCTGGATATTTAAAAAAAAAATTCTAAATCGGAAGTAAGATGTTTATAATTAATTAATGGTGCGGTTTTCGTGCTTTTCTCAAATTCATCTAATAATTTTAATAAAAAACAAAAAAAAAATGAAACTATGTCAGAAAAGTCAAAAAAAGAAAGTAAAGTGGAGACATCAAAATTAAATATACTTTTGAAAGAAAATAATTTCTTCAGATGAAAAAAATAGTTTTATTAGAAAAGCGAAATCCACGTAAAAAAACCGACGCAATCGGCAATCATCCAACCTCAACTCTTATCCATTTACATTTCCTTCCCTTTCCTTCCTTCTCCCTCGCTGGCGTACTCAACAACACGTTTCCCAAATTCAAACCCTAATCCCAATTCAATCAATCCATCATTCTCATTAGGGTTTCCATTTGTCGATGACGATGTTGTTGGAGGACGTCATTCGATCCATCGAGCTATGGCTGCGTCTCTTGAAGAAGCCCCAACCTCAAACCTACATCAACCCCAATCTCGATCCTGTGTTATTGGTACCCGGCGTTGGTGGCTCGATCCTTAATGCTGTTAATACCGACGGTAGCCAGGAACGTGTTTGGGTTCGGTTTCTCTCCGCCGAGTATAAGCTGAAAACTAAGCTTTGGTCACGCTATGATCCTTCTACTGGTAAACCTTAATATTATGCTACTTTTTTGTTATACAGGTTATCACGGATATATCATGTTGATTATCAAGGCTATACTACTACTAATTAGTCTGTGTTGTGTTTTAATCAAATTGCATGTTAATTATTTTTTATTTGCGATAATTAATTATTATTTCAGTTTAATGATCAATTGTTATGCTCTTATTGCAGTTTATTGCTTTGCTATCTTTAGTTTAACAATTTATTTGTGTTGTTATACTTTGAATAGTTGTCTGTGTAGTTAATAGTGGAAAATAGGGGATAACCAATATTGGATCGCATAGCGCAAAACGGTTAAAATAAATATTTATATAGAAAATAAAACCTGCCACACACAAATAAAGCTGCATAAACAATGTTGCAGAAAGCTTAAAAATAGAAATTAAAAATAAATTAAAACTCAAAAGTTAACTAGTTCAAACTAATAATTAGTAGTTCTTCTAAATCTAATTAGTGATAAAAGATCTAATTATTCTCCTTTTCTCCAACACAATCATTATGCTCGTTTTCAGATAGTGAGACATCTTCAGATGAATCATCTGAATCAATGTCCTCACATTCTGCTTCTGATTCTACGAAGATAGGATATTGTACTTCAACCACATGTTGATTTCTCTTCCTAGATGAAAAACCACCCGCCTACTTCTTTGTTTTAGATGAAGTGCCAACAACACTAGGGTTTGAGAGTTACTTTTATCTTTTTAGTTGTTTGCCTAGTATATCTTGTAGGCTCTCCAACTCCTAAAATAGCACGCCTCTTCACAGTCTGTTTTCCTATTGTTCCAAACTCGGTATATATAACACCCACACACCAACTTAGTAGCACACACCTCTTCACGTTTTACTTTCTTTTTTTAATAAGCAAGATGGTTTGATTAAAAATAGAGTACAAGGGGGAACTCTTTCCCTTACAAAGAAACAATCACAAAATTAAAGAAATTACAAACCAACTCAATTTAACAGAAACAACTCAAGGGAGCTATGCATAAGTCATATAAATTACAGTTGGATTTTGGAATTTCTCCAATCCTTCTCCAATTCCACACCTTAATTTAATTGCCCAGATCAAGTCCTCGAAATTGCAAAAATAATCATGAACAGAATATTATTTCTAAGTTTTCATATATTCCACAGTAGCCAACCAAAAGATTCCTTCCTTATTCACTAACAGATGCTGTCTTAAATTCCACACATTTTACTTTTTAATGTTCCCCTTCACGTTCTACTCTTTAATGTTTTAAAATATGACATATTATAAAAAATAATAATAATAATATTGGTTCCGATATCAAATACATAACCGGTATACAGGAAAAGTGCCAATATCTTGAGCGTCGCGAAATCGAAATGAAATACCGGCTTTTCTATTGGATAGCCAAAACTTCGATACACAATACCGGTATACCGACGCTATACCAGATATTTAACAACACTGATAGTTGTTACAAGAAACTCACTCAGTTTGATAAGCATGACATCTCTGACAATGTTTGTTGCAATCAGGAAAAACCGTAACAATGGATCCAAAATCAACAATTGTGGTTCCTGAAGATAGGCACGGACTCCATGCAATTGATGTTTTAGATCCTGATTTGGTATGTGTGTTTTAAATTGAGTTGTGTGAACTGCATTGTTGATAGCTGAAGAATTGATTGTTGTAATCATGTATCCATTTTTGTGATTCAGGTAGTTGGAAGTGAGGCTGTATATTATTTCCATGACATGATCGTTCAAATGCAGAAATGGGGGTATCAAGAGGGGAAGTCACTTTTTGGCTTTGGATATGACTTTCGACAAAGCAATAGGTAGCTAACTAATCATAAACTGGAACAGGAATGGTTTAATGACAGTGATTTGATCAAAATTGAAAAATGAACCCATTCCCTTCTCATTATTTACCCAAATTAATTTAGTGTAATTTTCTTTAGAGACTCCACTTTTCACATCTGTAAATTTTATGATATTAGTTCATTTCATCTTTCTGCAAGATAAAAATAGATCTCATTTTGATAATAGACTCTGACCCTGTTTGGATAAATAGATAAATTTGTAGCTTACAGCATGAAAAATGCTTATGTATAAGCCATTTCTATACCAAAAGGTAAAATAAATGTAAATTGTTTTGTATAAGCTATATGCTATTTTCATCTGCTATCTTGCAATGCTTATGAAAATAAGCTGAAAACAACTTATGAAGTCATAAGCTGTTTTCATAGGTTTTGTCTAACTGTCCCAGAAGTGCTCATGTCAGTAGATAGGCTTAGATAAGTCAATCTAAAGAGGCACTTCATTTTTAATAATATTTGTATCCTGTATTTGTCTTTGTGATTGTTTTTACAGAACAGTTCTCTCAGGAAGTTGTTATCTGTTCAACAAGCATAGCCTAAAGTAGACTACAACTGTGCAAATAATTTAATCTGAATTGCTATCTTCAAATTGTTTTTTTTGTTTTGTTTTGTTGTTAGATTTCCCAGTGATATAATTTCCCACAATCCTAAAGACAAGGTCTTTAACAATTCTGATTATTTTCATTCAGGTTGCAGGAAACAATGGATCGGCTTGCCACAAAGTTGGAATTAATTTATAATGCTGCTGGAGGGAAAAAGATAAACCTCATAAGTCATTCTATGGGTGGTCTTTTGGTGAAATGTTTCTTGTCCCTGCATAGTGATGTAATACATACATTAAGCTTCCTAGATCAATTTTACTTTATTTTGTAGTTTTCTTTAACCTTGTCATTTATATCCATCAAAACCTTGGAATTTTTTCACTGTTAAGATGTAATTTTTCAGTTTGCAATTTTGTTGTCCTTTGCAGATTTTTGAGAAATATGTTAAGAATTGGATTGCAATTACTGCGCCATTCCAGGGTAAGTAATATTCTATTCTGTATATACTCAAAAGATCAGAAGTAAACAATAAGGATATTTGACGAATATGATTCTTCTAGCACTTCAATGCAATTTGTAAAGCCGGGACTGTTGGAAATTGTTTTCCTTAATCTTATTAGAGAGAGCAATGTCATCTGTATGCGGTAGAGAGTAAATAGTTGATGCACAAAAATTTGCATCAAAAGGAGGGTTTTTGAAATATTGGAGGATAAATAATAAAGAAAAGGAAATATAGTTTATTTATGGTGTTTTTGCTTGTCTTGGTGAAAGAGATTAAGCAAACGTTAAATTTGAAAGTGATAGGTGCGATGCTGTTACCATCATGCCTTTTGATGGCAACTGTTCACATTAGCTCAATTCTTTTTCTCATAATTTCTGTTTTGAAACTCTTCAGTTTCTCTCTGATTTTATAGTCTTTCATTCATGTATTGGTTTTTATATCATCTAAGTTCTTGCAGCTAGATGGAGGTTTCTTAAATCTTTTTTTTACCATAATGATGCAGCTGTACGTTTTTGCAGGTGCCCCTGGATGTGCCAATTCTACCCTTTTAAATGGAATGTCATTTGTGGAAGGATGGGAGCAAAACTTTTTTATTTCCAAATGGAGTATGCACCAGTTGGTACAGATCAATTATTTTGGCCTTCTCAATTTGTGTTTTGACTTCAATTAGTAGTGCAAGAATCCCTATTACAGGGACTTGTCATAGTCCTTTCTCTTGTGGTATATATTATCTCTGATATCTGTTGGATATAGATATTTGAGGGTGCTGAGTATTTAATACTTGTATGATTTCTATACGAGTTTATTCGACTGTCTCAACAGTTTATCCTTCAGTGATATAGTTGTCCAAATGTATTAAATGTTTATTATCCAGCATGAAGCAAAAGGAAAATACTGATGAACTCACCCTTAAACCAAAGCCAAAAGGCAATAATGATTAAATGATAATCAAAATTCGCATTCATTCGTTTGATATCTATGTTCATATCAAAAGCAAAATAGTATGCAATGTCATAATACATAAGAAAAAATATAAACTAGTTTTGGCTGCTATTATTTATAGTTTGTACAAGTTATTATATTATTATTATATAGCATTTTCGTGCACGATCACTTGACTTTGATTGCTCGGTTTGTATTTTCCTTGATTGTATGATGTAGTGTTCTCTGTTATAATGTTTTTCTTTCCTATGCACAAGGTTGTATAAGCATAAAGCATTGTTCTCTATTATAATGTTTTTCTTCTTTCCTATGCACAAGATTGCATAAGCATAATCTTGCATGTGGATTTTCTTTTAATGTGTGCATTTTGGTATGAACTTATAATACATTTTTTTTCTTTTCTTTTGGTATTTAGATGCCTTGGTTTTCAAAATTACTTATTGAAGATTGTTCCATGTCACAGCTGATTGAGTGTCCATCAATATATGAACTAATGGCCTGTCCTAATTTTCATTGGCAACACATTCCTGTTCTGGAATTGTGGCGTGAGAGACTTCATTCGGATGGAAAATCTCACGTTATTCTGGAGTCATATCCGCCATGTGATAGTGTCGAGATTTTGAAGCAAGCTCTTTTAAACAACAAAGTGAGTTACAACTTACAAGCTCTACCTTGCTCAGCTTGCTGTTTAGTTGAACTTAGTAAATATGCATGGGTTTAAATAATGTATTACAAAATAATTTTGTTCAAATTCCACTACACTATAACTGCTATTTGACAACACTGTCTGGAAATACATTTATATGTTTGAGAATAGATATGTTGCTATTCAAGACCTAGTTGTCTAGGATATTTACTTGTATGCACCTTAATTTCGATTGGTTTGATGTCCAGCTTAATTATGATGGTGAGGAATTGCCTCTGCCCTTCAACTCAGAGATTTTGGAATGGGCAAACAAAACGCAGGAGATTCTATCTTCTGCCAAACTTCCATCGGGTGTTAAATTTTACAATATTTATGGGACCAATCTTCAGACCCCTCATAGCATTTGGTAATATCTCTATCAATTCATTGGGTCATACCACTGTTGCCCTAATAATGCGTATTAATTGCGATGGGATTGGTCTAGTACTATCTCATAGGTATTTGGTATTCCTTTTAATATATGTGACCCTCGCTTTACATGACAACTATTCTGCAGCTATGGAAATGCAGACAAGCCTGTTTCAGATCTGCACGAGTTACGCTATTTACAGGTACATTTGTAATTTTGCAAATATACATTTATATTTATTGGTAGCCAAAGCCATATGGTTCAGTGGACATGTTATTGATTCCCCTAATTTCCACTACAACTTTTTATCCATACTTCCTTTGGAAAAAGTCTGGCCAATTTGCATATGCTATTTGGCCCTTATTTTAGAATTTTTAATTAGTTTAAAAATCTGTGTGTATATTAATGCAATGAGTAAGTTTTAATAGCTTTTAAGCCTTCAGAACATCATCTTGAATTTGGAATGCGGCAACCTCTTCTCTTGCCTCAACTTGAATCTATCACTATTTCAATTCACATCTATTTCCTTTGTTTTATCTTCTATTTCGTATATGTGCAGATTTTACTTTATTGTGTGTTGTGTTACATCTGTGTAAACTACTCCCCAGGAATTTCATTTCCTTTGTATACAAAGTCTGACTCTATTTTATAATATTCAGCCCAGGTTCGTGTGTGTTGATGGTGATGGAACAGTTCCAGTAGAGTCAGCTAAGGTTTGTTAACTCCTCTTCATATCTTTATGCAATTAGTGACTTTATTTTAGTAATGCTTTATCTTTTGGCCTTGTATGCAGGCTGACGGCTTCATTGCGGAGGAAAGGGTTGGAATCCCGGGGGAGCATCGAGGTATCCTTTGTGAGCCTCATCTATTCAGGATTCTCAAGCACTGGCTGAGAGCAGGAGATCCCGATCCCTTTTACAATCCTGTCAATGATTATGTGATTCTACCTACTGCTTTTGAAATAGAGAGCCATACAGAAAAGGGTATAGTAGTAACATCCCTTAAAGAGGAATGGGAAATCATTTCCAATGACCAAGATGGTCAAAGCAATACCGGTGACAAAATGTCCTTGAGCTCAATATCTGTTTCACAAGAAGGAGCCAATAAATCGCATTCTGAGGCTCATGCTACTGTCTTTGTTCACCCTGGCAGCGACGGTAAACAGCACATTGAACTGAATGCATTATCTGTTTCAGTTGATGCCTCATGAATCATTCTGTTGAAGTGTACGTGAACATGGTGGGAATACTTGATGTATATTTTGATTGTGGCTGACATCTCTGTGTATATATAAGGACATTCATATGATGCTGCCACCATATTCCTCAATGTTTTCTATGCTGTATAATATGTGTGTCAGTTATGATAAAAAATATCATCTCTAACATTCTTATCCAACTTTGTCAAGAGTGGCGTGCTATTCATATTTGTATCAGCCTATGTACAAAGTTCAATTGAAAAGTTATATTTATTTTTATCAGCCTATCTTTTATGTTTTTCATTTTTTGTTGTCCTAAAGTAATAACTATTAGACCCGGTAGGTAAATGAGGATTTGTAACTTGAACTTTCTTAACCTAATTCAATTTGTTAGACTGAAACAATTTATATTTTGAGAAAACAGTTTAGTAGAGGAGTTTGTTTGTGTATTTTGACATGATTATGCATGTATAATTTCATGTAAATTAGTAGTATAAAATTAGAAAATAAACACTAGAAATTTAGACACTCAACAGAAATATATAGAGCAACACTAAAAATATATGATACTAGTTGGGGCAGCTTATGTAAAACATTGCCAGAGACAAATGTCCCATGTGTGTCAAACATAGAGCCATCACCCCTCCTCTGACAATGACACACTGCAGTATAGTATGCATAATATTATGAACAATCCAAAGGACTATTCATGGTGATTTGTCTGTTTTATTTATTACAAAAGAAACTAAGCTTTATTGCCACATTACATAACTATATATTCCTCATTCTTTTGGTTTGATTGCACTGCCTTTGATGACAAGCCCCCACATAACTATATATTCCTCATTCTTTTGGTTTGATTCCAATGCCTCTGATGACAAGCCCCTGCTTCCACGTACCACCATCATATTCAAACAAAGATATCTCCATCTCACCACCATCTTTCTCACCTGCTACAAACTCACCTACCAGAACCGCCGTCCAGCTTCCCCTTAACATCTCCATTAAATTCACCTTGCGTTGCTGCTTCTTTCCTCCTGGAAGAACTAGTCTCATATTTATCGGACGTTCCCAACCCTGAGCCGGATCTTTCAACATTACAATAAATCTAACTTGATATAAAATTCCTGGTGAAAGCTTTCTAGTGTCAAATTTTCCATGCACTCCTAGCCAACAAACTTTCTTCAGTTCAACTACCTCAGGCAGCCTGTCGCAACAAAACATATCTTACATTAATCACGACTAAAAACTATGTAACGTAACATGAAATCACTGATATGTATGTGTACCCTTCATCATTTTGCGGTATCCATTTCCAGTAAATTGGATTCTCTGCCCAAGTGATTGATAGTGCTCTTGCAAACAAAACAAAACAATTGGCGTTGGTCTTCTTATCAACCCAATACAACTACAAACAACGATAATCATTTCTCAATGCATAAGTAATAGTTTCATTAACACATAAGTTATACTAAAAATAAAAATTCATTTTGAAACTTGCCTGAGTTTTATCATGTAATAACACACCATCATGTAGTTCATCAAACATCTTTTCCTTGGAAGATCTATCAACTGGTGAGTCTGCATCCCTTAATATGCGCTCAAAGTTGTGAGGAAAACTTAGTTGTGCTGATTGAGTCTCATATTTGGCTTTTACAGCTGGGTCCTTTTGTACCACCTTTCTGGAGGGTTCTATGTTTTGTTGAGGAGACAGCAACAAGTTTTTCCCTGTGGAAGATAATCGTAGTTTTACCTTAGTTTTGATTGGTGGTTCTTTTGGTTGGTGATGCTTTTTTTGTTGCTGTGACTGTGAATGATGATGTGTTTGAGGATGTTGGTGCTGCTGCTCTAGCTCTGATAGAGAAGCCCCCAGAGGATGTTGGTGCTGCTGCTCTAGCTCTGATAGAGAAGCCCCCATTTCAGTTGGTATGCTATATGTTTTTCGTTCGTGCTTTCTTTTATTTATATATAAAATTAGATACTGTTATTTTAGAAAGTAATGTATTCTCTAATTAGGAATATTTGCCTCAGACCGTGAGTTGATGATCCTTTTGGAATATTACATATTGTGAAAATTCTCAAGAAGGTGGTTTATACAGCATAATGACATAGGAAATGTATTTGTTAAATTTTTTTAAAAATAAGTATAGGTGATATTCATTTTATCTAAAGTTTAATGAGAGTATTATTAAATCTGCATTCGTATCCATTAAATAATAGATATTTAAATATCCATTTATTTTATCAGCGGATATTTATTAAGCTATCCGTCCTGTACCCGTGATAGATTTTATTTGGCGCCACCTGCGGGTACACATTTTTTTTGCCATCCTTAGATTTTACCTTCTTCGATCTTGAGATCAGATAAGTCCATAATAGCTTGTTTCTAAAATAATCTTCATCATTCTTCTGAGACTTAGGTGCCAAAGCTTCCTACGCCACAAATTAGTTTCTTCAACTTTAGATATGAGACATGATTGAGGTTTATTTTCATAAGTGGGTAACTACAAGTAGCAATTGTTACTAGATCTAGAATCCTTCATGAGTTAAGTGTGTTGTTTATATGTAATCGTGCATTCTTCACTATTAAACTTAATGCTTAAATCCTGATCACATAATTAACGGATGATGATGAAGTTTCCAATAAGACTATCAATCAACAACACATCTTTAAGACAAGGAAGTCCAGGACAATCTAACTGATCCTTTTCAATAATTTATCATCTAACACCATCGCAAAAACTAACATAATAGTTGGAATGGGGTTTGATATTCTTTAGATAGTTCCTTTCATTAGCCACATGTCTTTAATAATTTCTATTAAAGTACTAGTTTTCTCTAGATGAAACTTTGAAAAAGTTGCAAGCAATATTAGCTTGAAGCTTAGGCTTGTCACGTTATAATTATTGAGGATGTCGACCAGTCTTTACATTCCACTAGGGATATAGTTGTTTTTATGTAGATTTTTACCATATAGTTTATAACATCAAGGATGAATGTGCCCACACCAACCATAGTAATGACAAACCCTGAGAGATTTGACTAAGGTGTTAGTGTGTTACTAATAATGTTAGGTAGGTTGTTGTGACATTATACCATACATCGTAGTTTCATATTTATGTGTAGGAGGAACAAACACAATATTTGGGGCTGATGATATGCTAGTATATCCAAGTTCTTTTTATTCTTTGCAAGTTTGCCCATACTTAAAATGTCATCAAGTTTATCATATCCATAAATTAGCATGCGCATATATTTGGTCATTCCTTCAAGTTCAGAATTAAGACGTCCAACTTCTTGCTTCAAATCATTAATAGTGAGCATGGTTCAATTTTTTTCTTGAAAAATAGTTTCAATTCATACCTTTTTTTTGTTAATCACTTTTGATTCTTCGTTCCACTTTAAATAAAGAGCTTGTATATGCTACATAAAGGGCATCAATCGATAACTCATCTTCACCACTTTCATTCCCATTACAATTAGGAAATATATAAGCATTAGGTAACTCCGTATTAGAAATCTCTTTGAAGCGAGTAGTAAGAGCCACAACATTATTTGTTTGATCAAACTCACGTTCATTGTCAGATTCATCATCTGAAAAGGCAACATTATCGTTTTTTCTTTTTTTTATTATAAAATTAGAACATTCAAATTTGATATGTCCAAATCCTTCACATTCACGACATTGGATTTCTTTAGCTCTGTTGGGATCACAAGAGTTTTTTATTTTACCATATTTTCCTCGACGCTAAAATTTACCACTTTTCAGATTTTGTTGTTTATTGTCTTTGACATTGGAATGACATTGTTCTCAAATCTTCTATCAATTTTCTCATGCTAAAGCTCTAAGTGAGTATAGAAATAGATTCAGTTAAATTATCATCAGTGTCATTGACTACATGGTCTTCATGATCAACAATGTCAACTTTGGTACACCTTTATTCTTTCTCTCAGATTTTTCATCAATGGCAATATCAAAGGTGGGTAAGGAGCCAATCAATTAATTAAATTTCATTTTGAATATATTTCTAGCTTCCTCAATGGTAGTAACCTTCATAATAAACCTCTTTGGTAGAGATCCTAGAATTTTTCTTATAGGCTTCTCGTATGACATCTTTTCACCAAGAGCGAATGAGTTATTAGCAATGTCACAAAGATGTACATTAAATTCACTAATAGGTTCATCCTCAAACATATTCAAAATTTCAAATTTAGTGGTAAAAAGTTGAATTCTTGACATAAAAACTTTGGAAGTTCCCTAATGAGCAACTTCAAGAGTTTTTCATTCCTTTTTAGCACTAGTGCTTATGTTAATGATTCATTCCTCTAACTATATTTTTGTAAACTCCATTGTAAATAGAATTATGAAAATGATAACTCCCAAGTGCATCTTCATCTTCGACATATGTCTAATCTTTTTCAGGCTTCACATATTCTGAATCATCATCATCTTTGATCGTAGGAGGATTTCATTCATTGATGATCTCTTTCCAAGTTTTGTCATCCATGATATTAAGAAAGGAGACCATATGTTCTTCCAATAGTCATAATTAGTACCATCAAGAATTGGTGGACGGTTAATATATCCTAATTCCTTGGTATTGTCCATCTTAAACATAATAGAATAGATACCCTAAAATGCACCCAACTAAAGCAGGGTGCATACTCTGATGCCAATTAAAATTATGTTTGATCGATAACAAGATGTTACACACAATGTAGAAACAATGTGTGAGAAAAATTGATATGAAATAATCGATGAACAATCAAATAAATTATAAATAAGAAACACAAAGAATTGGTATCCCAGTCTGGTGCAATCATCACTTATGTGTGGAGGGTTGTAGCCCAAAGGAAAGGAAATTCACTAATTAGAAGTAGTCAATAATATACGATGGTCTCATCTTAAGGAATATCTTGAGTTTCTTGAAGAAAGTAATAAAATGCTTAAGTTTGAATTTGCTAGTATTAGAAAATCAACTTAAACATGTGAGACTCGCGTCTCTTTGAAAAAGGAAGCGACATATCTATATGAAATCCTAAGTAAGTTTACTAAGGAAAAATAAAACATTGACCTGGTCTTATTAAGTCAAAGTCCTTCCTTAAATAAAATTGGATTTGTTAAAAATTTCAAGAACATCAAAAATAAATATTGGTGATATTCCTTTTTTTAATCTAATTGGAGTTTTAACCTCTTTCTATTTAAATATTAGATAAATAAACAATCAAAAATTAATATATTTTTTTATGCATTTTTTTTTTAAATAAACATGCTATGATGCAAAATGATGAAATAATGGCTGGTTGGATGTGTATCACGAGGCACAGGATCAGAACTTCAGCATGAATCCGGAACCAGGAACCATAGAACACAATCATCAACTTAGAACTCATACTTCAGAACCAACGGTCACCAACAAGAACCATACACAAGTCACCATCAGAACAAGTCACCATCTGTACCTGTAAATGATTCATTCCCGCCCCACTCACGGGTGTAATCTAGGCTAGGGTAAGGTCAAGAGAAACGCAGGATAAACAATCCTTTCAAGAATATCATCATATGCACACCAGGTGTATGTAACGATAATACCCCATCAGAATTTGAACTGCTCGTGATACCATGTTCCGCTAAGTGGCGCCATACCACCCGCTTCCCATGAATCACTCTATTCCTAGGTATCCTAAAGTTCACTCCTAGCCTGTGTATTGGACCTTTTACCTCTTGTGACTCCCACCCAACAGCGAAACAGATACACAACCAGCACAGTATGCATGAAACAGTAAAGCGCACATAGGATGCAATGCAAGCAGATAAGTATGCAAAGCAATAAATAAATAACACACAATAGACAATAAACAAACAAACGCTAGGAAAGGCCCACTAGGAAAAATACATCCCCAACAGAGTCGCCAGCTGTCGCTCCCCGGATTTCCTGAATCCAAGTACAAACGCGAAAGGGTGTGGCGCGGAAAAAAGAGTAGATTCGTCAGTTATGTACTTTTATCCCAAGAAAAAGGTAGTACTGCATAACCAAGAGGGAACGGATAAAACAAAGTCTCGAACCAAAGAAAACTAAGTAAGGGGGCCGGTTACGTGAAGGGAAGGTTATCGCACCCCTTCACGTCTGTGGTACTCCACAGGATCCACGCTTGCTATTTATGTCTAAAGTGTGTGTATAAAAAGTCCTATATGCGATGCGAAAGAGAGAAAATCAAAGTAGGGAAAAGAAAGAGTTATTGCTCGCACAGGCCCTACCCTGCTGCATACGTATCTCAAGAAGGATTGAGAATCAGAGCACCGTAGCTCGGCTAACTTATTTTTGTTTGTTTTGTGTTTTTTAGGTGAACGACGTTACTACGCAATCTACCGGATGCTCGACCTTTGGAGACTTACTCGCCTGTAGTAGAAGGAGTAACGTGTTCTTAGGAGAAGAAAAATCAAAGATGTTTGTTTGTGTTTTAGGAATGCTCATGCAAAAAGGAAGTCCTAGACGAAGGAACTGTGCTACCTTAATTGACATGCAAACGAGAGATATACGAAGCCTAACAATCCTATGGGGAGACGATCACACCATAAAAAACAAACATGCATAAAGTAAACATGCCAACAAGGGGGCTCAAACATACATGGGTAGGGCTTTAGTCAAGAGGGGTCATATCAACCTCGACAAACAAGCCATGGAAAGGTAATCAAATGGGCTCTTAACCACTGACATTGAACGTCAGGGTGAGCAAATCAAAAGGGTAATGAGGATAAGACCTCATAGCTCTTAACCCTGGACAGGGTGAGCTCATGACAAAGCGTGGGGGTTCAGAAAGATGGAACCCTCTCCACTGACTGACCGGATAAAAGATCTTGGGCTTTTGTTCTGATGCATCGACACGTAGTGTGAGCTTAAAGAACGACACACTGAATAACAGGGGATTGACTACTAATCCCTTTTATCCGTCAATTGCCTCACCATGGAGGTCTTTAGCACTGGTGCCTCTTCTTGGAGGTCTTTGGGCACGAAAGTAAACACACAAGAACATTGCCTCCTATCGAGGTCTTCCAGCTAAGAAAGCGGTAAAATGCGGGAAAGATAAAGGGATCAAGAGATCTACCACACGGATAAAGATCCGAAGTAACAACAACTCAAGAGATAAGAAACCCAGAGGTCTCTCAAGCTAGCATCATCAAAGAAAGCAGGTCAGCAAAACAATCAGAATAAATCTCCAAATGGTATCCCACAAATAAAGTGGAATACCAAGAAGGCTATCTCTTCAAGAGTCATGTGAGCCCTCACAAAAACTCAACAAAAAGGTTAGAGAAACAAGATGGGGTGCAATTAAGAATTGCACCAAACAAAACAATCATAACAACAATAGCATCAGGTAAACAACGCACGAATGCAATAGAAAACATGTCATAACAAAAACAAAACAGATTGGAGAGCAAACAGAAAAAGCAGCTACTGTCGTGATCGCTACTGCTTCGCTTAGCGAAGCTTCGCTACAGGTTCGCTTAACGAGGTGCTAGCGAATGCCTGCGGGTTCTGGGTTCCTCTTTGATAACAGTCCGATTTCAGAAACCCCAAACCCTATGGTGCTCATTTCAGAAACTGAGTGATCAAACATTCAAGGTATTGTTACACATTCATGCATATCTAAACCCACATGCAAAACCTAACGATACCCACTCTTCCAAATTCAACTGAAATACCTCATACATTCAGAAATTTCAAATTGAAAGCATAAAGTAATGGAAATAGGGCAAACCTGGTTGGAGAGATCGAATGAAATTGAATTGCACCGTTGGGTTTGCAAAGCAATGTTAGGGTTTATATGAGATGGAATTGATATAGGCGATTCAGAGTGAAAAGTCTCATAGTCCGAGTGAATTTTTCTCTTCAGTGTCAGGAGGCTGTTGCAGATTCGTTAGTTCACTCTCTCTAGGGTTTTGTTTCAATGAAATTTAGAGTTTATATTCTAATTTTCGTGGCTTGGTGGGCTCAGAATGAAGGCAACTCAAGCCCAAAATTTTTCTGTTATATTTTTTTATTTTCAAAACGCGTGGGCTTCGCCTAGCGAAGAGTTTGCTCGCCTAGCGAGCATGACAGTTCAGACTCTGGTGGCTCGCTAAGCGAACCACTCTGCTCGCCTAGCGAGCATGACAGTTCAAGTCATCTTTCCAAATTTATAACTTGTGCGCTGGACCTTTGTTCCTTCAAGAGTGATATGTCGAATGATGAATAGTCCTCATGTTGGAAGTAACTCAAGTCATCCCCTAGCCATTTGACCCTCAGTTGACCAACAATTGACTTTTGACTTTTGATATCCAAACTTCTTGGAAAGTAAACTCTTGGAGCTAATTCTGATTGACATGATGAAATGCAATATGAAATATTAAATGACCTAAAATGAATGCATGAATGAGGAGGGCAAATTTGAGGTGCTACAGCTGCCCCTATTCAATCAACTGTGAACCTGAACGGATGAAAGCAGCGGCTATCAGACTTTCAAGCTTTCCTTTCACGGGCTGGTGAGAAAATAAATCTCACTGGGATTATCAATTCTGAATGTTGCTAAGAGCAACTGCTGCGAATGTGCTACACAGATGTTGAAAAATGATCCGTCTCTTCCGGAGATATGATCCAATCTGGTTTAATACATGTATGCATATGTTTGAGTTTTTCATGGCGTAATGCTCCATACTGAATGGAAATGCTACGCGATTTGAGAATGCGAATGCAAATGATGATTACTACATGCAAGATGCAAAGGGAGGAAAACTCCTGCTGGGAAAGCAAATGATCACTTTACTGAGCACACAATTTCTGATTCGATCTTCCAACTTTGTGGGGACATACAACAATTCTGCTGAGGATACTTACTGATCTGACATTCTCAGAATGGTAGAGAAACCAACTCAACTGGGGAGTCACTTGTTGGGAAAACACCAACCTCTCGACCATGCTAGGGAAACAAATTTTGAACTCGACTAAGACGACCCAACTTCTTACACGACTGGACAGTGTTGAAACAACAGGGTCTTCCTTCGAACAAACTTTGGCTCATCTGCTTTAGCCATCAATCAAAGATAGTAACCTGCAAAACGGCAGGACATACATGCCCTAGGGGATCGTATGGACAAGATATACCCAAGTGTACTTAACATTCAAAATGATTTTCAGATGTTTTATCTTTCCGCACGTCATTGTCTAGCCTTCATGTTTTTAGATGCAATGTTTATCAAAAATTCGGACATTTTTGCAAACAAAATAGTAGAAATAAAAGAAAATAAGAGAGCAATTTGACTGAATAACGACTTTTATTGATTGAAAATGGCCTATAAAGGCAAATACATCAGGAAGCAATTCCTAGGAAGAGGTAATTGCGCCAAAAGAGAAAATAAACTATCCTATTGGCAATGTGAACACGGCATTCCACTATTTTCCAATTCTGTTATGACTCATAGATCTTCAATTTCCCCAAATTCTTTGCTTTCTGAGAAGAGTGATTAGACCGATCATATCCTTCAAGATGGTAGACACTGAAACGCGATGAAGTACAGATAACTCAGACTGTAGTCTTCGCTTTAATCCCTCTTTTGCCTGGACCGCCTTTTCAGGTTTTCAATCCACCGGG
This sequence comes from Lathyrus oleraceus, assembly GCF_024323335.1. Lineage (NCBI taxonomy): Eukaryota > Viridiplantae > Streptophyta > Magnoliopsida > Fabales > Fabaceae > Lathyrus > Lathyrus oleraceus. The sequence continues at coordinate 227,984,668 of NC_066585.1, forward strand.
ACACCCATTTTTGTCTAAGCCGCCTTTGCAGGTTTTCGACTTACCGGATGTACATATTATTTTTTATTCTTTATCCCTAACTTTTGCCCGAACCTTTTTCTTTTCTTTTTTTTCTTGGTTCGCCGGGATGCCCTTTTTTGCCTGAACTTTCTTTTTTTGTCCAGCGGTCAGTTTATGCGAAGTATTTTTTGACTACATTAGAATTCACAGGAGACGGAAAATCTTCACCATCCATAATTGTAAGCATCAAGGCTCCACCAGAAAAGACTTTTTTAACAACATACGGACCTTCATAATTCGGGGTCCACTTGCCCCTGTTATCTGTACCGGGAGGAAGGATCCTCTTCAAAACCAAGTCACCTATCTGATAGCTTCGAGGGCGCACTTTCTGATCAAAGGCCTTCTTCATCCTTCTCTGATATAGTTGTCCATGGCACACATCTGCTAATCGCTTTTCCTCAATTAAATTTAACTCATCAAACCTGGCTTGAACCCACTCATCCTCGTCAAGTTTTACATCCATCATCACCCTCAAAGAAGGGATTTCAACTTCTACTGGCAAGACTGCCTCCATGCCATACACAAGTGAAAACGGAGTTGCCCCGGTTGACGTACGCACTGAGGTACGATACCCATGCAAAGCGAAAGGCAACATCTCATGACAATCCTTGTACGTCACAACCATCTTTTGCACAATCTTCTTAATGTTCTTGTTTGCCGCCTCTACAACACCATTCATCTTTGGTCTGTAAGGAGAAGAATTGTGGTGTTCGATCTTAAAGTCTTTGCAAAGCTCTTTCATCATCTTGCTATTGAGATTCGAACCATTATCAGTGATGATTCTCTCAAGAACCCCATAACGACAGATAATTTCTTTCTTAATGAATCGAACAACCACTTGTCTGGTAACATTGGCATAGGAAGCTGCTTCCACCCACTTGGTAAAGTAATCAATCGCGACTAGGATGAAGCGATGTCCATTAGAAGCAATAGGTTCAATCTTTCCAATCATATCGATGCCCCACATCGCGAATGGCCAAGGAGAATTCATAATATTCAGAGGGTTTGGTGGTACATGCATTTTATCTGCATAGATCTGACATTTGTGGCACTTCCGAGCGTATTTGAAACAATCAGATTCCATGGTTATCCAGTAATAACCGACTCTTAACAACTTCTTGGCCATTGCATGACCACCGACATGGGTACCGAAAGATCCCTCGTGTACTTCCTGCATCAACATGTCTGCTTCGTGTCTAACCACGCATCTGAGCAGAACCTTGTCAAAGTTCCTCTTGTACAACACATCATCCTTATTCAAGTAAAAGCTTCCAGCTAACCTTCTCAGTGTCTTCTTGTCATTCTTTGACGCTACTTCAGGATACTCTTGGCTTTTGAGGAAATTCTTAATATCATAGAACCACGACTTCTCATCAATAACAGACTCGGCTGCAAACACATACGCAGGCCTCTCGAGTCAATTCACAGCAACGTGTGGCACATGATTCTGCCAATGAACTTTAATCATGGAAGACAATGTGGCCAAGGCATCAGCCATTTGATTTTCATCTCAGGGTACATGATGCAACTTTACTGTCTTGAAGAAAGTCATGATCCTTCTGGTGTAATCTCTATAAGGAATCACATGCGGCTGATGAGTATTTCAGTCTCCATTGACTTGGTTAATCACTAGAGCATAATCTCCATAAATGTCCATAGTTTTGATCCTTAGATAGATGGCTTCCTCAATCCCCATGATACAGGCCTCGTACTCAGCTTCGTTGTTGGTTACTTCAAAAGTCAATCTGGCAGAAAAAGGTATGTGTGCACCTTTAGGATTAATGAGTACTGGCCCAACACCATTTCCATTCACATTTACCGCCCCATCAGACATCAGTGTCCACTTGTCATCGGGATCCGGTCCTTCCTCGACAAGAGGCTCTTCATAATCTTTCATCTTTAAGTACATGATATCTTCATCGGGGAATTCAAACATCATCGGCTGATAGTCATCAATTGGTTGCTCGGCAAGGTAATCAGACAGAATACTACCCTTGATGGCCTTTTGCGACGTGTACTGGATATCATACTCTGTCAAAATCATCTGCCAACGAGCCACTCGCCCGGTAAGAGCCGGCTTTTCAAAGATATACTTTACTGGGTCCATCTTAGAAATCAACAAGGTAGTATGGTTCAACATATACTGTCTTAGTCGGCGAGCAGCCCATGCCAAAGCGCAGCAAGTTTTCTCGAGCAGCGAATATCTTGTTTCACAGTCGGTAAACTTTTTACTAAGGTAGTATATTGCATGCTCTTTTCGACCAGACTCGTCATACTGTCCCAATACACACCCCTATCTTGATCTCTTTCTTTGCGTCCTCAGTACCAAGGTTAATGACTTCTAACTCTTCCTGATGAGGTTGAATGACCCTTTCCTCCTGTTTTAATAGTCTGGCCAATTCTTTAGGGAGTTCACAATCTTCTTCACTCTCCTCTTCGGCTTGGTAAATGGGATTATCGAAGTCATACTGAGCCATAACAGAACTGTTTTTAATGGAATCCGCAAGATCAATTCTGCACGAACGATGTTTCATGCTTTATTTTAGAAAAGAGTTCAAGGAAGTCACAAAAAAAGGAAAAAAACATTGCCATTTTTATTGTTTTTAAAATGAAAGTAAAAACAGAAAGACAGTGAGCACAAATTTGATTGCAAAACGTCCTTTATTGATGATAATCATTGAAAATTCAAAACATGATGTGGCCCTACAATGAACCACTACGCCTTGGGCAGAGCGTAGGGTTTTCATGCAAAATGAGAAAACAAAAGAAAATTATTCTGTCTGAAGAGTAACTTGGACTATTTCTTCAGCAGTCCAGTTGTTGATCTTCTCCCCTGGAGCACACGGGCGCATCCAATTATCCATATCACAATCACTGTCACCATCTTCATTGTCTGTTGCAAAGACATCCCCGTGATTCATCAATCCAGCACTAGTGAAAGTACACGGCCCTTTCTGATTCTGGACACCCTGCTCTGATGATTGAAAAGGCTGATAACCAATGCCAAACATGTCTTCTTTTACGGGCACATCAATCATCTTGCCCCAGCCTTCCGCGTTACCTGAATGAATGACCTCCAAAGCTTGTTTATAGGACGCAATCGAGGTACTTGGTTTCTTCTGTTCAACAAAATCCACCTTCTCAATACTGACAGTCTCAAAAGCTTGACATAGAGTTTCATGAATTTCGCCATTCATCTCCACATACTTGAAGGAGGATAAATGGCTCACAAAGATGTCCTCTTCACCACACACGGTCACAACTTGTCCATCCCACACATATTTTAGCTTTTGGTGGAGAGTCGAAGAAACTGCTCCGGCTCCATGTATCCAGGGACGCCCCAATAGACAACTATATGCTGGTTGAATATCCATCACATAGAAGACAATATTAAACACTTCCGGGCCGATCTTCACAGGCAACGTGACTTCGCCAAAAACTGATCGCTTGGATCCATCAAAAGCACGGACAACAAGGTCACTTGGTGTGAGAACAACCCCTTCGGCGTCAAGCTTACTCAGAGCCTTTTGGGGCAGCACATTCAAAGAAGAACCGATATCAACCAAGACATGCGACAACACCGCACCTTTGCATTCCATCGTGATATGCAGAGCTCTATTGTGATTGCGACCCTCAGGTGTCAAGTCTAGATCCGTGAATCCCAAACCATGTCTCGTGTTAACATTTGCAATAACACCTTCAAGCTGGTTAACAGAAATCTCTTGAGGCACATAAGCCATATTCAACATTTTCAACAGGGCATTACGATGTGCCTCGGAACACATCAACAGAGAGAGAATAGAGATTTTTGAAGGTGTCTGGTTCAACTGATCCACGATCTTGTAATCACTCTTCTTGATAATTCTCATAAATTCCTCCACGTCCTCCTCAAAAGAACCCTCAGGCACTTCCTTCCGCACTGGTTCTTCTTCAACCGCAACTTGTTTTCCTTTTGTTCTAGCAAGAGCCTCAGCATTGTTATCCTTCGGAACCTGTGGTGCAAACAAACGACCACTTCTCGTAAATCCTCCGGGTCCTCCCACCTTACCCACAACCGAACCAACTGTTACTGGAGTCTTATTTGATGACCCAATCGTCACTGAGTATGATTTTTTGATCTGGTTTGATTCTCTGGTCTTCTATTTCTGCAAAAAGCATTGTCATATTGCCACGGAATTGCTCTACTATTCTCAAAAAGTCTTCCACTAGAAGCAGCAATGGTGGTAGGAGTACTGATAGTTACTGGAGCATTAACAATCACGGGAACACCAACAGTCACCGGAGCAGATATGGTCACTGTAACACCCTTCTAAAATACCCCAATAATTAATTAAAACAACAAAATATGAATCAGAGTAGATATGCAATTTCAGGGTGTCACACTTGACACTTCACACCATTCACCAAAATAACTTGTCATGCTCATTTATTAATCAAAATAAAACATTGCACAATTCGCAGCGGATAGAAATCTAACAACATGCAAATCATGTAACACATTTCATGTAAAATTGTTCAACAACCAAAAATGAAAACAAAGTAAAACATCCCGTCCCGATGTTACATATACCAGAGCATGACCCACTAAGGAACTACACTAGACTCCAAGCACTAGCTTCTACTCAATCACTGCTCGTTACCTGAAACATAGTTGTAAGGGTGAGTTCCTCAATCGATATAATAAGCATTATAAAATATCATGTAATGCTAAGTAAATTAACACATTCATCACCCTAATCATATCACACATTCAGCAACGGCAACATCAACTCATAATCATACTCAACACAAACACAAAACACACGTATAATATTGGAATACATCCATTCATATTATACGCCATACATACATTATGAAATGAGACTCCATGCATACGGTACCGACTATTCGTGAACACATAGTTCAACCTCACCGATCAAACCCAGATACGGCTACCAAGCTCACTAGTCCCACTCATTTGAGACCTAGTGACTCCCTCACTAATTCCTCACCATGGGAATTAGCTACCACCATAAAGGCTATGCTATGCATGCTAAATCACCTAGCATGCAAACATCAACAACAATCCACAATGGACATATGCTCACACTCTAAGCCATAAACAGTCCATCCACAATTGCATACATAATAGATATATTCACAGCATTATGCATACCATCATACATCATCAGTATATTTATCACAGAATCATATCATATCATGCCAAATAATAAATCACAGTATTAGCACACTCTACTAATACCTATACTGCTCAAAACAACGGGAAATGATCCCTACTATATCATACATCAGCTAAATTACATCACTCAGCTGAAACGACCAAAACTGCACAACAACAGCTCAGAAAATCAAACTTCTGCCCATACACGTATGCCTCATGCCCATACGCGTATGGCACATTTCCTAGCCAAGCCCATACAATATGTACACATAATTCCATTCCAAAACGTACACAATATTTAAATATCAATTTTTCACTTTTCAAACAGTGTTAACCTGTTAACGCAATTGGTTAACCTGTTAACGCAAGACAGAATACAAATTTTACAGTATTTCAACAGTGTTAACCGGTTAACGCCCTGGGTTAACCTGTTAACGCAAGACAGAATGCAATTCTAACAGTATTTCAACAGTGTTAACCGGTTAACGCCCTGGGTTAACCTGTTAACGCAAGACAGAATGCAATTCTAACAGTATTTCAACAGTGTTAACCGGTTAACGCCCTGGGTTAACCTGTTAACGCAAGACAGAAATTAATTTTTTTAATTATCATAACAGTGTTAACCGGTTAACGCCCTGGGTTAACCGGTTAACGCAAGACAGAAAGCTGTTCCTGCGCTAACAACGAACAGAATGCAGAATTACCCGCATTTTTCGCCGTTGGAGGACTTCCGGACCTCCGATTTCGATTCCGTAAAAAGCTACACGTCCAGAAAATTACGACTCATCCAAATATAGATTCATTCACAGTTTTAACGTAATTTATTCATCATAATTCAAAGGTATTTATCGAAACCTAATAATTCCAATTCAAGCCAATTAAGGATTTCAACCTAAAACATGTTCCTACCCATTGACCCAATCATACTAACCCATAATAATAAGGATTTCCCCCCTTACCTGAGTTAATCCGGCAAATCCTTTAACTTCAAGCTTTTCCCTTCTTCAACCCTTTTTCTCTTGCTCTTCCTTTTTGCCCTTTTTCCACTTTTTAGTCGCTTCTCTGTTTTCACGTGTAAAAACCTTTTTACTAAATGGGACTCTTTACTGATTCCAAAAATCGTTCCAGTTCCAACTTTATTATTCCAATAATAATAATCCAATAATATTCCAATTATTTAATTAAATTAATAAATATACTAATAATAATATATATGAATGGTTTATCTTTTATTTTGAAAAATAATACTCTCTCATTCATATTATCATCATAATATACTATTAAACTTAAATTAAATAATTATCATATTTTATCGGGGTGTTACAGTCACGGGCGTAGCTACGGTCATAGGAGTACCAATAGTCACAGGCACACTAATAGTTCTTGGAGCACGTACAGGACCTTCTGACGGCGTAAAGTAAATGGTAACAGTCGATACCTCTTCACGGTCTTTTACTACTCGATCAAACTGTAAACGACCTTCATTCATCAATTCCTGTATACCTTCTTTCAATTTCACACAGCCGTTTTCATGATTACGGCAATCTGAACAATTCTTGTCACATCCCGGGAATACTCCCCCTCTAAGCAGACGTTCCTTCACCACAAACAACGAAGTCTGAACGTCATTAACATCGACTACCAAGTTCAATTTTTCCCCATCTTCCACACTGTTTACTCTGGGGCCTCCATGCTGAGGCATAGGATTATTCATCACATTCGGAGTAGGAGCGAAGTTAATCGTCTTGGCTTCGATCAAGTCTTGGACTTTATGGTGAAAAGCCCGACAATTCTTGATGTGGTGCCCCGACGCACCAGAATGAAAATCACAACGGACATTAGCATCATAACCAGCAGGAATCCTTGTTAATGGAGCCATAGTGCGAAGTTCAACAAACTTTAACTTGAGCAATTCAGGGAGTAATTCAGCATAAGTCATTGGCAACGGATCAAAATGACGATCTGGCATTCTTTGTCTTGGTTGGAATTGGCGTTGTTGTTGTTGTGGTTGTCCTCTTTGTTGTTGTTGAGGTTGGGTTGCTGGAATAGTCACAGCAGCAGCTTGACGGTATTGTTGTCCTCTGTTTCCATTTCTCTGATTATGTATAGCATTTGTCTCACCCTCTCTCCTTCTAGGTGCCCCTGAAAATGGTTTCTTAGCACTTGAAGAACTTGAAGAACCAGGTGTAACACCTCAAAATTTGCCCTCCTCTCTTGGGACTAGCTTAACATATTGCATATCATTTTGTAGGTCATTAGGAATTGCATATTTGCATATCATATGGCAACATTGAGTAAGTCATCCTCCTAGGTCTTGGTCAGAAGATAAGAGGTTGTGATTCAAGCTAAAGGTTTAATTGAATTGATCACTAGCCATCTGAGGGTTGTGATTCAATTAGGGTTTCATGGGTCCTCAAGAAGGTTGAGCATCATCTTGGTTGAAATGGTACATCATCATCATCATGGTCTTGTCATCACCAAGAGTTTCCTTATGCTTGATCAGATGCCTTGAGATTAGGGTTTTGACCTCTGGTCAACCCTAATCAGTTGTATTGGGCCAATCAGGGCTTAGCAAGAAGATGAGGTATTTCATGGATATGGGGATCATCATATGATTTTATTGAGCTTATGGAAGCTAGGGTTTCATCATTGAGCCATTTCATCAGGAGTTTGAAGCTCAAGTTCAACAGTCAAGTTGAAATTCATCTATCAGTCAGAAAAAGTCAACCACAAGTCAACTGATGGATTTGGAGGTGGGAGAGGGTTAGAGATACTTCATTCATGTCCAAACAAGTTTCATTTGACATTTCAAACATCAAGAATGAAGAAAATAAAGTCAGATGGAAACTTTCCAAAAATAGAAAGTGACTTGTAATTCAAAACTGCCAAAAATGGAAAGGTTTTCACCTTAAAATTACATGTCCAAAAATGCTTCAAATGAAATTTTGTCCAACATGAAAGTTGTAGATATTGCTCTCACCTTTCCAAAAAGTCCAAGAACATGAATTTCTCATTTGTGGTTGGCAAGTTATGGATTGATCATTGTCCAAAAAAGTTGAATTTCAAAGTTGCATAACTTTTGATTCACAAGGCCAAATGGAGTGAGGTTTTTTTGAGCAAAATTCTTTTGATGTCCTCTATCCAAAACAAGCATTACCTGTCATGAAAACTCATCACATAAAAAATCCATTTTCCAAGTGAACCAATTTTGAAAAGTGGAGGGAAAAAGTGCATTTTGAGAAATAAGCATTGTTTTTACTCCATTCCACTTGCATTAGCTCATAAATGTCATTTGAAACTTGCTGCAACAAAAAAATTCTACTGTTACATTGGTTTTGCACAAGGGAGGTGAATTGACCAAATTGGCATTTAGCATGAAAACTTGATTTCACTAATCCATTGCATTAACACTAATTAGGATTAGAAACATCATTAACCTCACATATATAAACATAATTGTAACTGTTTTCATCTTAATCATAACAGAATCAAGATCTAGATCTGAAAATCTCCAAAATTCTTCAACTTCTTCTTTCATTTTTTTTGCAATTTCTTCACAAGCCTTGCCAAGATCTTCATCCATTCATCATCTACATGCATTTTTGAAGCTAATTGAGGCAAGATTTCATCACTATCAAGCCAAATCGTGGACTGTTAAAGTGAGGTGCAACAATGGCAAATGGAGATTTCATCAAGATCGTGCGTAATTGAGCAACAAACCTTGTTCCATTCATCAGTACAAGCATCAAGGAGCATCTGTTTTGCATTGCCATAGCCAGAAAGCATCAAATTCGCAACTGTCATCCAAAGGAGGTGAGTTTTCGAGTTCGACTATTCATGAAATTGTTTGATGCTTCTTGTAGATCTTTCTTAGTAGATCATTCTGCACTTTGTTCCATTAAATTTGGTTGAGAAACGAACAAGTTATGTTGATTTGAAATTTCATGCTCAAATATGTTTTGATTCGATTCTCTTAAACTAGGATGAATTAGGCTTAATGAATGTGATATTGTTGATGTACGTTGTGAGACCTTTCCATTGATATAAGGTTTGTGTGATTTGGTGAAAAATTGTTCATGAGTGATGAATGTATGAAGAACACGGTTGAATGTTTAAATTTTTTTTCCAGAAAGTGATTTTGATCCAGTTTTTCGTGTACTGTGCATGTGGAAGGTGTTAGTGCGCCACTTTTTGAAAACCGGACCGGCTTCGAGTCCTGCCTGCGCCAATTCTCATTTTGGCCTTTTGACATTTATTTTCACCATGACTCCATGTTTCACCTTGCCTTGTTCATCATTTTTAAATTTGTTTTCCATGATAATAAATTCATAACTCATTCAATTTTTGTCCAAATAATATGAGTTTTTTTCCATAATGATCCTTGCCATGCCTATTATTTTTTGATGATTTTTGCAAAAATTGTGCCTGTGTGGATTTCTGTTTTGGCTAGGGTTTGTATGAACATGTGTTTTCTTGCACCTTGCTGGATGTTTTGATCATGAAATGATGATGCTTAATTGGAAATTCTTGAAACTTTTCATGCATAATCTAGACTCATTCCTGGTCATTTTGGTATATGGTTTGTGATTTTTGCATTCCTGGATTGTGAGATATGACCTGATCATTGGAGGTGTGACAATTTGTGTCACACCATGTCTTGCCTAACTTTCTGATTTTATTTTCCATGCCTATTGAACTTGATTTGAGCTGAAACTTTGCATGTTGAATCTTCTTGATGTTAAGTTTGAACATGAATTTTTGTGGATTTTTTTGAGTACATTTCCATTTTGATTGAGAATTTCCTTTCTGTTTGACCAAATGTGGACCTTTTGTGAGTCATGATCTTAAATATTTTGTGAAATTCTGGATATGTATTGGATGGACTTGAAATTTTGTGGAGTGATTCTAGACATCTTGAATTGTATCTTGGTTTTGGTTTCATTCATTTATCATGTTCCAATTCTGTTTTATGATTGCTTGAAGTTGATGCATGCTTTGATGCTTTGTATGGGCTTGTTTGAGTATGCTTTGACTTAGGGATTTTAATTGACTTGCTTCCTCTTATCCAAATGGCTTGAAATTTGGTGTGTATCTCATGTTGTGAATGCTGATTGACCATGAGTTTTTTGGGGATTTATTGAAATGTTTGTGAGTTGATTTGAGTTGAACCATTCTGTTTGGTTCTTTGAGGTTCTAAATTGCATGCTTTGTACTCTTTGCTTCATGAAATGATAATGGTGAATGATATGAACATGAAACCACTTGGATTTGTTTCTTATTTGATTAATCTTGAGTTTTGATAAGTTTCATGTTCTGTTTTGGGTTTTTGATCCCATTTTGACCCTAGTCTTGTACTAGTGGTTTGTGCTCTCACATTTGAGCTTTGTTTCAGGTTAAAAGCACAATTGCTTATGCTTGATGATGTGCACTCAATTGGAGTTAGTTTATAGCTTGTTTATGACTAACTTTGAGTTTGTTTTGTAGGTTTTGAAATTTGAGTTTGTGCCTTGTGGCTTGCACCTTTGTGCATTGACTGTTGTTTGACTGTATAGTTAACTGTTGACCATTGTCTGTTTGCTTTTTGTTTGAGCGGTGTACTGATCATGTTAGATTGATTTTAGGTACCTTAGTTGCTATAGTTCTTTTGAACTTGTGTTGGCTATTTCTTGGTTGCTTAACCAATTGAGGTACAACATCACTAACTTCATGTAGTCTGGAAGACCTGGCCTGTTACTTGGCCAGGCACCTGTCTGAAGTCCTCCTTAAGAGGCAATGTTTGTGCTTGTTTATTTTTGTCCCCAAGCAGGAAAAGACCTTGAATAAGGCAATTGGCAGATAAAAGAGATATGCAATCTATCTCCCGCTATTCTGTTGTGTCATCCCTCTGCTCACACCACTGTGTTGATGCATTGTGGATACTAACCCAAAATCGTTGTACAGTTGAGTCAGAGTCATAAGTGTAGAAGGGTTCCCACTTTCTGGACCCACACTTCTTTGTCTGAAGCTCTCCCTGGCCAGGGATAAGAGCTGTGAGGCACACCTCTCACTTCCTATTTCATCTGCTTCACCCTGACTCTTAATGTCAGGGTGAAGAGCTAACATCACCCTGATACAGTTGACTTGCTTTGGCAGTCTAACCTTTGTGTGAGCCCACTTTGTCTGTATATAGTGTGTGCTAATTGTGAATGTTTGCTTTGTTTTGTTTATGCTTGCATGCTTGCTTTGCCTGGTTAGGATAGCTTGCTGTTGTGCAAGTAGATAGAAAACTCAACCTAGGGCCATTGTGGAATACATGATAACTATTAGGCTCGAGTCAGTCTCCCTTTTAGTTGGTCATTTCCCAGTCTCTGGTTAGGAGAAAGTTTCTCCCCTGTTAAGGGGAACTACATTTCCCTGATCTTCATACCAGATGAGGTACGTATGCAGGAGGTCGTGCGAGATCTCTCCGCGCACCCTTTTTTCTTTTTGTGTGCGTTTCCTTAGTAACTTGTTGCTTGTCTCTTCTTGTGTGTGTAGGAGATGGATGTAAGCCCAACGATTGGCAGTCCGTATCCTCTTGTTGTGTGCTTGGAGTCCGGTATAAGTCCATCAAGTGGCATCTGGTTTCCAGTGTGGGTTTGTTTGGTTCGGAAGCTGATGTAAGTCCAGCAATTGGCGTTCGGGTTCCATGTTTGCCTGTTTGTGTATTTGTTTTGATGTCTCAGCGTCTGTGCGTGTGTTTGTTTCGGCGTGCGTGAGCCGAACTACGGTAGCTCTGATTCTCATTCCAGATGAGATACGTAGGCATAGGATGCGATATCCTAGCGAGCCCTTTCCCCTCTTCTTCCACCTGTGTTGTTTTCAGTGTGTGTGTGTGTGATGTTTGTTTTTAGCAACCTTTTCTTTCTTTTAGAGCGTGGATCCCGTCGAGTACGACGGATGCGTAGGGGTGCTAATACCTTCCCTTCGCATAACCGACTCCCGATCCCATTCTCTTTGGTCGCGAGACCATGCTTTTTCCAGGTTTACTCTGAGCGTTTCCTTTCCCTCTTTTGGGATAAATAACGCACGGTGGCGGCTCTGTGTTGTTTTTGTTTCAGCCCGCCGGTTGTTTTTTCGCGGATGCGACAGCTGGCGACTCTGCTGGGGATTATGAGAAGTTGACCTATTGCTGTACCATCTTCCCTAAGCGAGTCTCTCCTAGCGTTCTAGGATAGTTTAGGTTGCTTGTGTTGCTTTATTTATTGCATTTATTATTCTGATTGTGTATATATTTGCATAAATATTTGCATGCATCACACTATCATGTTGCCGTCCTCTGTGCAGGTGGTTCCTCTGTTTTGGGGTGGGTGTTCTGAGTGGGGCTAAAACCCAGGCCCGAGTATACACCTAGGATTAGCGTGGTCTCACGTCTCCTCAAATGTTAGGTCAACATGGTTGTTGCGACGTGACATACCACAAGCCGGACGAGGTTCTTTTGAGGGAATTCTTCCTTTGTGGAGTATCCACTTTGGCTGAGTGACTTCATCTGAACTATTGACTTCGGTGACCGATCATTCCCGGATCTTTGGTTTAGACGATCTTAAGGGAGCTACAATGGCACACCCGAAAGGGCAAACCCATTGAGTATCTTTGCCCGATTGTCGAGACTATTATCCGCCTTAGGATGACCTGATTAGAATTTACCTGTGAGGGGAGGGTGATTCTTACAGATGCATGTTCAGAAGGTGACTTTGATGGTGACTTTTGGTTCCGTTGATCAGAGTCCTATTTATAAGTCGGATTTATGGCCATTTATTTCTGTGACGCCGAGGTGCTGTCTGTGTTATTTATCAGTGGGGATCCGTTTATTTCGGGATTCCCCGGGCCGATTCAGAGGATTGCGGTCATCTGCTCAGAGATGATGATGGTGATGGTGATGTATCTTGCAGTTCCGTTTATTTCGGAATCCCTTGAGTTGGATCTGTGGTTACATGTTTCTTCAGATGGTGGTGATCAGTTCAGAGATCAGGGCTGTAACTCAAAGCAGTTGATGATCAGATGACTTGGAGGATGGCAATGCATTGCATTCATTCATCAGCATCATTCTCATTTTGCATTCATCTGCATCGAACCTATGTCTAGCCATATGGGGAGTATTATTGATTGAGAATCTGGTTGAGAGACATCTTGCATTTCAGAATGTGGATGCCAAAATATTATCTGTCTCGATGAAGCCAGGATAGAAAGACAGAAGCTTCCTCGTATGGATAGACGTTGCATTCATGCATGTTAACCTATTTGCTGTTTTGCAGGTATCAGTTCTAACGTGCTTGATTGTTTCAGGAATCATTGCTCGTGCTCGTAGAGTTGTACCTTTGCACTCAACACGTCCGCACCGATACTTCACCAGACGCAATACTCCCAGACTGATGGATCTCCCTAATTCAGATGTGCTCGAGCTAAAAGACAAAATGAATGAACTGATCAACATCATGCAAGGTTTTGCAGTTGGTCAAAAAGCTTTGGCTGACAAAGTTGAGAAGCTCGAGCGGGCTTCAGCGGCTAACAGTGGTGTCAACCTGGATGGTGTCTCCAACCAGGGGCTGGGTGGCTCTAGAGATGGTGGAAAGAGGATGACGGCGCCTGTGGTAACTAATATTGCTGGCGGTTTCGGTGTCGCCACAGGTGGTCAACCTGGTCCGGTGGGTCAGAATTTAAAAGACAGTGTATTCCCTCCTTTCTTCGGGGTCGATGATGACAGAGAGGAAGACCGAGAAGCGGATCAGTTTTCCATGCACAACGAACCGTTCGGTCAGTACGGTGCCCCACCACAGAATAAAGAGATTCAGCTGCTGGCAGAAAAAATCAGAGCTTTGGAAAGCTATGTCACTCCTGGGGTCGTAAACATGTCAAATATGGGGCTAGTTGAGGGGATTGTGATCCCGCAGAAGTTCAAAGCGCCCGTTTTTGACAAATATAATGGGAGTTCCTGCCCCGAAACTCATCTGCAGGCCTTTGTCCGCAAGATCTCTGTGTATACAATGGATCAGAAATTGTGGATGTACTTCTTCCAGGACAGTCTGTCCGGAGGATCCTTGGAGTGGTACACCAAGCTGAAATCTTCTGATGTTAAAAGCTGGCAAGATCTTGGGGATGCCTTCTTTAAACAGTATCAGTTCAACGCTGATATGGCCCCGAGTCGTACCCAGCTGGAGGGTATGTCTCAGAAGAATAACGAGGGGTTTAAAGAATACGCTCAGAGATGGAGGGAGTTGGCTGCCAGAGTGCAACCTCCACTAGTGGACAGGGAGATGTCTGATCTCTTTATGGGTACCCTGCTGGGGGCATTCGTTGAGAGAATGGTGGGTTGTCCAGTGACGAACTTTGCAGACATAGTCGTGGCTGGTGAAAGAATTGAAAGTTGGCTGAGAATGGGGAAAATACAGAGAAATGCCCCGTCATCTGGAGCAAAGAAGCCATTTGGGAACGGTCAGCGCAAAAATGAGGGCGAATCGAGTGATGTGTATGCCCAAAGGGGACACGGTAGGGATCGTTACTACCAGCACACTGCTGCGGTAACCACCCCTGCTGGTAATCAGTCAGTCCGACAACAACATCAGCCAACTCAACAGAGAGCGCAGAGAGCTGGGAATCAAGTGAGAGGAAAGGGGATTGATCGCCATTTTGATAGGCCACCTGTGACATATGCTTTACTGTTTAAGAAGTTGATGGATCTTGGGTTGGTTCAGCCAAGGACGATGGCTCCGTTAAGATCAGATCAGAGGCCTCCTAACTATGATGAGAATGCCAAGTGTGAATTCCATTCTGGTACACCAGGGCATAACATTGAGGGCTGTAGAGCTTTTAAGCATGTTGTCCAGGATCTGGTAGACTCCAAGGCCATCAACTTTGCACCATCTCCGAATGTGAATGCCAATCCCATGCCGGCGCATGGTCAGGTGATGGTGGGTGCAATTGTTGAAGATTCGGATCACGCCTGTGCGGTAGGTGGAGAGACTGACGGTGACTGCCAATTCGATGGTTGGATAAAACCGTGCGTACCAGGGATGGAAGTCCAGAACTGGAAGGCCTAAAAACAAGATCAGCACTGTCACTCGTCCGGAAGAGTAATATTTCTTGTTTTTCAGTTTTTATCTGCATGAAAGCCATACGTGTTGCCCGACACGTAATGGTTCATTGTAAGGGCCACCTCATGTTTCATTTTGCAACATTTTGCATCATAAATAAATGGATGTTTTTCAATTAAAAGCGGTGTTCCCTGTTTTTCATTTATTTTTGCAGTTTAAAAACAAATAAAAAATGGCAATGTTTGCTTTCATTTTTCCCCTTTTTGATTTGTCTCGTTCCGACTTCGAAAAGTAATTCTCCGGATCTCATTGATCACAATTTGGTTACACCTCATATGACTTCGACAATCCGAGCTATCAGGCCGAAGAAGAAGGCGAAGAAGATTGCGATCTGCTGGAAGGTTAGCCAGGTTGTTGAAACAAGAGGAGAAGGTGATTCAGCCGCATGAGGAGCGATTGAGATTGTTATTCCAAGCGCCGCCGAGGTCAGAAAGGAAGTGAGAATTGGGGCCGCTTCAGAGGCGAGTCGAGAGCAGAATGGTAGCCCTATTGAAAGAGCATGTGGATACCGTCGCCTGGTCGTGTCAGGATATGCCAGGGTCGGATACCGACGTCGTTATGCACAAGCTACCAGGGAAAGAAGACTGTCCTCTAGAGAAGCAGAACGCCAATGCCGCGTATCAGAGTGACTTTGTTTCATGATATGATTCATCATGAAATTGAATGCTATATGACATGATAGCAAAGTCCCAAACAGAAGAGGGGCATCTGGCAGATCTGGCCAAGCTATTTGACCGGTTGAGATAATTCAAACTGAGGTTGAATTTGAGCAAGGGCACTATCAGAGTGCGGTCCGGTAAGCTGCTGGGGTTCATCGTAAGCGAAAGAGGAATCGAGGTTGATCCTGCTAAAAAAAAAAGAAAAAAAAAAGACAAAAGAGAAGAAAAAAAAACAAGAAGTGCCTGAACCGAGAATAACGAAAGAGGTTCGTGGTTTCTTAGGTAGATTGAACTACATGTCATGGTTCACATCTCATCAAACGGTCAGGTGAAATAATGATTGCCAAGGGGCATTGAAAAATAAAAGAATATTCGCAGGAACCTCCGATTCCGATGCCTCCTGTGGAAGGAGCAATTGTTAATCTGTACTTGACGGCCTTCGAGGGGGTCTACGAGGTGCATTGTGTCAGCATGACGAGTCTCGTCGAAAAGAGCATGCAATTTACCTTGGCAAAAAGTTTATCGACTGTGAAACAATACATTCACTGCTCGAGAAAACTTGTTGTACTTTGGCATAGGCTGCTCGCCGACTGAGACAGTATATGTTGGTTCATACCACTTTGTGGATTTCCAAGACGGATCCGATCAAGTATGAGCATGAGAAGCCAGCATTGACCGGACGGGTTGCGAGAGAGCAAAAGAATGATGACTAATTTGTAATACTCTCAGAGAGCAGTAAAGGGGTGTATTGTCTGATTACATCGCCCCGCAACCCATTGAAGACTATCAACCGATGAAGTTTGAGTTCCCTGATGAGGACATCTCGAGGTGCTCAGATCGAAAGATTGAGAGTAACCGATCCCGGAGGAGGGGCCTGACCCTGAATCCGAACGGATTCTGATGTCTGATGGGGAGGTTAAGGTGAATGAGCTTTTGTTGCCCGGATAACGTTTGAATGCACCGACGGTGTGATTGAGTATGAAGCTGGTATTCTGGGTATCGATCTTCGGTGCGTACATCTACTGGGGCAACGCCTTTCTCGTTGGTATATGGAATGGAAGTCGTGTTACCGGTTGAGGTTCAGATTCCCTCTTTGAGAGTCCTGATGGACGTGAAGTTGCAAGAGGCTGAATGGGTAAGGGCCCGGTACGAGGAGTTGAGCCTGATTGAAGAGAAAAGGCTAGCAGCCATCTGTCATGGGCAGTTGTACCAGCAGCGGATGAAGCGTGCTTTTGACAGAAAGGTACGATCTCGGGTATATCACGTCGGTGATATGGTGCGGAAAAGGATCCTTCCTCCTCAAAACGATCGTAGGGGCAAATGGACACCCAATTATGAAGGTCCATTCGTGGTCAAGAAGGTTTTCTCTGGTGGAGCCTTGTTGCTAACGACCATGGATGGCGAGGATTTTCCATCCCCTGTGAATGCAGACGCAGTTAAAAAATACTTCGTATAAAGAGACCCGCTGGACGAAAAGAATGAAATAGTCCAGGCAAAAATGGGCATCCCGGCGAACCAAAAAACAGAAAGGTTCGGGCAAAAATTAGGGATAAAATGAAAATTGTACACCAGGCAAGTCGAAAACCTGGAAAGGCGACTTGGGCAAAAAGAGGTATCCCGGTGGACTGAAAACCCGAAAGGGCGGTCTAGGCAAAAGAGGGATTGAAACGAACAACTGCGTCTGGCATGATCGTTTGCGCTTTGGTTAAGGCATTATGGATAATACCCGGTGGGGATCAATCAGAATCGTCTTGTTCAGAAGGCAGAAAGCACGGAGAGTCTGAGGACATATGGGGTGTAACTGAGTTGGAACTTGATGAAATCACGGGTTTCACATTGCCATTAGGATAGATTTTTCCTTTTGTGCGCAATTACCTCTTTTCAGGAATTGCTTCCTTTGTATTGCTCAATTTGAGCCACACTTTTTCAATCAATAAAATGCATATTCAGTCAAATAATTTTGTTTTTGTTTTCATTACCGCTTTGATTGCAAAAACATCCAGATATTTTTGATAAAGAATTGTGCATTTTAAGACATACAGGTCCCTTCCAGTGCATGCTTATAAGATTGAAGACTTGAAATCTTATTCGGAAGGTTGAGCGACCCAAGTGTTGAAACCTTGACACGCCTGGGGCACAGTTTTATCTAACGATCTCTTTTGCAGGTACTGTTAGATATTTTCACTCACTTGCAGGTTGTGGTGTGGAAGCTTTTGACAAAACAATCCCCAGAGAGTCCGATCAGGGACAAATGAATTGAAGAACGGTGAAGAGACGACGAAGGACGTACGACGATCCTTGAAATTAATCAAGAAGACTCTTCAAAGTCGGAAGATTGAAAAGTCTGTGTAAGTCCCAGGAGTTCGCTCTCCGTCGAGTGCGGAGCGATCGGGAATACGAGATGATGGAGTAGAAAAAGTCCAGACGAGTCTGGGAGTTCTCAAAATTGGAAAGCTGACATTGGGGTTTGGATGGTGGATGCCATGGTTCGACAAGTCGATGGATGTTCAGTACCGGACTTTCCCCATCTCCCCAAGCAGAGTCAGAATGACTGGTTCCCCGGCAGATTCAAGGTCTCCCTAGCAGGGTCAGGATGGTTATCCCCAGCAGGTCTTAGATCAATGCTTCCCCAGTCGTCGGGCCTGAAGGTTACGATTTCCCCAGCAGAAGTATCTGTGTGCGGTGGTTCCCCAAGCGGAGTCGGGATTGATATCCCCAGCAAGTCAGAGACCGTTGATTATCCCCACAGAGTGCGGTGGTGGATCTTTCCCCAGCAATTCCCCGAGTGGGTCAGGTGCAGAGGAGGTTTTCCCCAGCAAGGGTGCTTTTTCCCGGCAGCAGTGCTATTCCCCAGTAGGGTGGAGTTGGAGTGTTGACAAATTCCTCAGCAGAGTGCCTCGAGCTCCCCAGAGGAGTCCCTTGAGGGGGATGCTTTTTATACATTCATCATGTAGAATAAGCATAGCATATTGCATAATAAATCGCATAGCATTTCCATAATTATGGAGCATTACGCTGAAAAAAAATCATGCATCATCATTGCAAACATAAGCTAGTCTCAAGCCGTGTTTACCGTTTGAGGTTTGGTTTTGCCAGTGGGTGAAGATGCTACTCAAGTCGTGGTTACCGTTTGAGGATTGGTTTATCTGGTTGGAAGATCAGTCTCAGCATGACGCGATCAGCGCGACTCAAGCCGTGTTTACCGTTTGAGATTTGGTTTCGCCCGAGTTTGAAGATGTTACTCCGAGGAGTTCAGCATTGTGACATTGGGTCAATGGTACCCCAGTAGTGCGATACTGGAGGAAACTTTTCCGTCGGGCAGAGATGGAAATGTTACGCGATCAGCGCGACTCGAGCCGTGGTTACCGCTTGAGATTTGGTTTCGCCGGATGGTGAAGATGTTACTCTGAGGAGCTCAGCATCATGACGTCAGGTCAGCAATATTCCCCAGTAGTGCGATACTGGAGGAAACTTTTCCGTCGGACGGAGATGGAAATGTTACGCGATCAGCGCGACTCGAGCCGTGGTTACCGCTTGAGATTTGGTTTCTCCGAATGGTGAAGATGTTACTCCGAGGAGTTTAGCATCAGGATGTCAGATCAGCAATGTTCTCCAGTAGTGCGATACTGGAGGAAATTTTTCCGTCGGGCGGAGATGGAAATGAAATCAAAGGACGTTACGCGATCAGCGCGACAATCGGGGTTCAAGGGGAGAAAGGGAAATGTTGAGGCATTTTCTGGAGAACGGGGTCCAAATGGAGATTGGAGTTGAAGATTATATCCGGGATGAGGTCCTCATGATTATCTTCTGTTCATGTGTCACCTTAGACTTTTGGCTGAGGCCAATGGAGGTCGTTATGGGTGTCTTCTGAGGAAGAGATGCACATTGTTACCTTCCTTTTGTGAAGGTGTACCCTCTGATATGTCGCCATCAGAGTGGTGTTTTGGTGTTATTTCCGGCGTTGCCAGCGGAATTATCACAAGAAAGCGGAGAACGGGGTTCAAACGGAGAAAGGGAAATGTTGAGGCATTTTCTGGAGAGCGGGGTTCAAATGGAGAAAGGGAAATGTTGCGGCATTTTCTGGAGAACGGGGTTTACAATGGCGATCGCGAGATATCGTCAGGCGACTGGGGTTCAAATGGAGAATGGGGTTCATTATTTTGGCAAACAAGATGTCGGGGTTCAAATGCAGTGATCCGGGATCATTTGCGCAGAAAATTTCGGGGTTCAAGAAACAGAAAAAGAGAAATCATCAGAAAATTTCGGGGTTCAAGAAACAGAAAAAGAGAAATCAATCAGAAACTTTCGGGGTTCAAGAAAAAGCAAAAAAAGAGAGGATAATCCCCAGCGGATGTGGTGTTTAGGCCATGGTTATCCCTGCGTTACCATTTATTTTGGTATCCAGGTCGACGCTCTTGTTTCGGTATTCAGGCCGACTTTCTCCGTACCAGACGGGTTTTTCTTTCAAGGTTGTTTCTTTGCCGATTCTGACAGGCACTGTTAATTATTTTCCCATCAGAGTGCAAATTGTTCGTCTGTTCTTGGTATTCAATCACTCTTCATCCTGATCATCTGAAAGCCGAGGCTATTCATATCGACAGGTTCACAGTGGATTGAATAGGGGCAGCTGTAACACCTCAAAATTTGCCCTCCTCTCTTGGGACTAGCTTAACATATTGCATATCATTTTGTAGGTCATTAGGCATTGCATATTTGCATATCATATGGTAACATTGAGTAAGTCATCCTCCTAGGTCTTGGTCAGAAGATAAGAGGTTGTGATTCAAGCTAAAGGTTTAATTGAATTGATCACTAGCCATCTGAGGATTGTGATTCAATTAGGGTTTCATGGGTCCTCAAGGAGGTTGAGCATCATCTTGGTTGAAATGGTACATCATCATCATCATGGTCTTGTCATCACCAAGAGTTTCCTTATGCTTGATCAGATGCCTTGAGATTAGGGTTTTGACCTCTGGTCAACCCTAATCAGTTGTATTGGGCCAATCAGGGCTTAGCAAGAAGATGAGGTATTTCATGGATATGGGGATCATCATATGATTTTATTGAGCTTATGGAAGCTAGGGTTTCATCATTGATCCATTTCATCAGGAGTTTGAAGCTCAAGTTCAACAATCAAGCTGAAATTCATCTATCAGTCAGAAAAAGTCAACCATAAGTCAATTGATGGATTTGGAGGTGGGAGAGGGTTAGAGATACTTCATTCATGTCCAAACAAGTTTCATTTGACATTTCAAACATCAAGAATGAAGAAAATAAAGTCAGATGGAAACTTTCCAAAAATAGAAAGTGACTTGTAATTCAAAACTGCCAAAAATGGAAAGGTTTTCACCTTAAAATTACATGTCCAAAAATGCTTCAACTGAAATTTTGTCCAACATGAAAGTTGTAGATCTTGCTCTCACCTTTCCAAAAAGTCCAAGAACATGAATTTCTCATTTGTGGTTGGCAAGTTATGGATTGATCATTGTCCAAAAAAGTTGAATTTCAAAGTTGCATAACTTTTGATTCACAAGGCCAAATGGAGTGAGGTTTTTTTGAGCAAAATTCTTTTGATGTCCTCTATCCAAAACAAGCATTACCTGTCATGAAAACTCATCACATAAAAAGTCCATTTTCCAAGTGAACCAATTTTGAAAAGTGGAGGGAAAAAGTGCATTTTGAGAAATAAGCATTGTTTTTACTCCATTCCACTTGCATTAGCTCATAAATGTCATTTGAAACTTGCTGCAACAAAAAAATTCTACTGTTACATTGGTTTTGCACAAGGGAGGTGAATTGACCAAATTGGCATTTAGCATGAAAACTTGATTTCACTAATCCATTGCATTAACACTAATTAGGATTAGAAACATCATTAACCTCACATATATAAACATAATTGTAACTGTTTTCATCTTAATCATAACAGAATCAAGATCTAGATCTGAAAATCTCCAAAATTCTTCAACTTCTTCTTTCATTTTTTTTGCAATTTCTTCACAAGCCTTGCCAAGATCTTCATCCATTCATCATCTACATGCATTTTTGAAGCTAATTGAGGCAAGATTTCATCACTATCAAGCCAAATCGTGGACTGTTAAAGTGAGGTGCAACAATGGCAAATGGAGATTTCATCAAGATCGTGCGTAATTGAGCAACAAACCTTGTTCCATTCATCAGTACAAGCATCAAGGAGCATCTATTTTGCATTGTCATAGCCAGAAAGCATCAAATTCGCAATTGTCATCCAAAGGAGGTGAGTTTTCGAGTTCGACTATTCATGAAATTGTTTGATGCTTCTTGTAGATCTTTCTTAGTAGATCATTCTGCACTTTGTTCCATTAAATTTGGTTGAGAAACGAACAAGTTATGTTGATTTGAAATTTCATGCTCAAATATGTTTTGATTCGATTCTCTTAAACTAGGATGAATTAGGCTTAATGAATGTGATATTTTTGATATACGTTGTGAGACCTTTCCATTGATATAAGGTTTGTGTGATTTGGTGAAAAATTGTTCATGAGTGATGAATGTATGAAGAACACGGTTGAATGTTTAAATTTTTTTTCCAGAAAGTGATTTTGATCCAGTTTTTCGTGTACTGTGCATGTGGAAGGTGTTAGCGCGCCACTTTTTGAAAACCGGACCGGCTTCGAGTCCTGCCTGCGCCAATTCTCATTTTTGCCTTTTGACATTTATTTTCACCATGACTCCATGTTTCACCTTGCCTTGTTCATCATTTTTTAATTTGTTTTCCATGATAATAAATTCATAACTCATTCAATTTTTGTCCAAATAATATGAGGTTTTTTCCATAATGATCCGTGCCATGCCTATTATTTTTTGATGATTTTTGCAAAAATTGTGCCTGTGTGGATTTCTGTTTTGGCTAGGGTTTGTATGAACATGTGTTTTCTTGCACCTTGCTGGATGTTTTGATCATGAAATGATGATGCTTAACTGGAAATTCTTGAAACTTTTCATGCATAATCTAGACTCATTCCTGGTCATTTTGGTATATGGTTTGTGATTTTTGCATTCCTGGATTGTGAAATATGACCTGATCATTGGAGGTGTGATAATTTGTGTCACACCATGTCTTGCCTAACTTTCTGATTTTATTTTCCATGCCTATTGAACTTGATTTGAGCTGAAACTTTGCATGTTGAATCTTCTTGATGTTAAGTTTGAACATGAATTTTTGTGGATTTTTTGAGTACATTTCCATTTTGATTGAGAATTTCCTTTCTGTTTGACCAAATGTAGACCTTTTATGAGTCATGATCTTAAATATTTTGTGAAATTATGGATATGTATTGGATGGACTTGAAATTTTGTGGATTGATTCTAGACATCTTGAATTGTATCTTGGTTTTGGTTTCATTCATTTATCATGTTCCAATTCTGTTTTATGATTGCTTGAAGTTGATGCATGTTTTGATGCTTTGTATGGGCTTGTTTGAGTATGCTTTGACTTAGGGATTTTAATTGACTTGCTTCCTCTTATCCAATGGCTTTAAATTTGGTGTGTATCTCATGTTGTGAATGCTGATTGACCATGAGTTTTTTGGGGATTTATTGAAATGTTTGTGAGTTGATTTGAGTTGAACCATTCTGTTTGGTTCTTTGAGGTTCTAAATTGCATGCTTTGTACTCTTTGCTTCATGAAATGATAATGGTGAATGATATGAACATGAAACCACTTGGATTTGTTTCTTATTTGATTAATCTTGAGTTTTGATAAGTTTCATGTTCTGTTTTGGGTTTTTGATCCCATTTTGACCCTAGTCTTGTACTAGTGGTTTGTGCTCTCACATTTGAGCTTTGTTTCAGGTTAAAAGCACAATTGCTTATGCTTGATGATGTGCACTCAATTGGAGTTGGTTTATAGCTTGTTTATGACTAACTTTGAGTTTGTTTTGTAGGTTTTGAAATTTGAGTTTGTGCCTTGTGGCTTGCACCTTTGTGCATTGACTGTTGTTTGACTGTATAGTTAACTGTTGACCATTGTCTGTTTGCTTTTTGTTTGAGCCGTGTACTGATCATGTTAGATTGATTTCAGGTACCTTAGTTGCTATAGTTCTTTTGAACTTGTGTTGGCTATTGCTTGGTTGCTTAACCAATTGAGGTACAACATCACTAACTTCATGTAGTCTGGAAGACCTGGCCTGTTACTTGGCCAGGCACCTGTCTGAAGTCCTCCTTAAGAGGCAATGTTTGTGCTTGTTTATTTTTGTCCCCAAGCAGGAAAAGACCTTGAATAAGGCAATTGGCGGATAAAAGAGATATGCAATCTATCTCCCGCTATTCTGTTGTGTCATCCCTCTGCTCACACCACTGTGTTGATGCATTGTGGATACTAACCCAAGATCGTTGTACAGTTGAGTCAGAGTCATAAGTGTAGAAGGGTTCCCACTTTCTGGACCCACACTTCTTTGTCTGAAGCTCTCCCTGGCCAGGGATAAGAGCTGTGAGGCACACCCCTCACTTCCTATTTCATCTGCTTCACCCTGACTCTCAATGTCAGGGTGAAGAGCTAACATCACCCTGATACAGTTGACTTGCTTTGGCAGTCTAACCTTTGTGTGAGCCCACTTTGTCTGTATATAGTGTGTGCTAATTGTGAATGTTTGCTTTGTTTTGTTTATGCTTGCATGCTTGCTTTGCCTGGTTAGGATAGCTTGCTGTTGTGCAAGTAGATAGAAAACTCAACCTAGGGCCATTGTGGAATACATGATAACTATTAGGCTCGAGTCAGTCTCCCTTTTAGTTAGTCATTTCCCAGTCTCTGGTTAGGAGAAAGTTTCTCCCCTGTTAAGGGGAACTACGTTGCCCTGATCCTCATACCAGATGAGGTACGTAGGCAGGAGGTCGTGCGAGATCTCTCAGGGCACCCTTTTTTCTTTTTGTGTGCGTTTGCTTGACAGTTGCTAGGCTCGAGTTCCCGACTCCTTAGTAACTTGTTGCTTGTCTCTTCTTGTGTGTGTAGGAGATGGATGTAAGCCCAGCGATTGGCAGTCCGTATCCTCTTGTTGTGTGCTTGGAGTCCGGTATAAGTCCATCAAGTGGCATCTGGTTTCCAGTGTGGGTTTGTTTGGTTCGGAAGCTGATGTAAGTCCAGCAATTGGCGTTCGGGTTCCATGTTTGCCTGTTTGTGTATTTGTTTTGATGTCTCAGCGTCTGTGCGTGTGTTTGTTTCGGCGTGCGTGAGCCGAACTACGGTAGCTCTGATTCTCATTCCAGATGAGATACGTAGGCATAGGATGCGATATCCTAGCGAGCCCTTTCCCCTCTTCTTCCACCTGTGTTGTTTTCAGTGTGTGTGTGTGTGTGTGTGTGATGTTTGTTTTTAGCAACCTTTTCTTTCTTTTAGAGCGTGGATCCCGTCGAGTACGACGGATGCATAGGGGTGCTAATACCTTCCCTTCGCATAACCGACTCCCGATCCCATTCTCTTTGGTCGCGAGACCATGCTTTTTCCAGGTTTACTCTGAGCGTTTCCTTTCCCTCTTTTGGGATAAATAACGCACGGTGACGGCTCTGTGTTGTTTTTGTTTTAGCCCGCCGGTTGTTTTTTCGCGGATGCGACACCAGGATATTGGATCTTTCCCGCTTTGATAAGACTTTCAGTTCTTTCTCCGCAAATCACAACATCCGAAAAACTACCAAATGGGCAACTTCCCATACGATCCATGAATACACCTTGCAGGGTTCCAATGAACATATTAGTCAATTCTCTCTCCAACATCGGAGGTTGTACTCTCGCAGCTAGTTCACGCCACCTCTGGGCGTATTCCTTGAAACTCTCACCAGTCTTTTGAAACAAACTCTGCAGCTGGGCTCTGCTTGGAGCCATGTCCATGTTATGCTTGTACTACCTCAGAAAAGCTTCACCTAACTCTCTCAAGCTCCTGACAGATTCTTTTCTCAAGTCCATGTACCAATCCAAAGAGGCTCCAGACAAGCTGTCTTGGAAAAAGTACATCCACATCTTTTCATCATCAGTATAAGCGGATATCTTCCGGTAGTAAGCTTGCACATGAGTTCGGGGATAAGAAATGCCATTGTACTTGTCGAAAGATGGCGCTTTGAACTTGTACGGGATCCTCAATCCATCAACTAAACCCATGTTAGTAACATCAAAGCCCAAAGAATTCTGGCACTCCATGGCGTGAATCTTTTCAGCAAGGGCGTCAACCTTTCTATCTCTCTCTTCCGCCTTTCCGAATTCATCATCATCACTGGGAATAGTGAACATATCTTCTTGCTTGTAAACCAAATAAGAAGGATGGTGAACTGGAGCACGTGTCGCTCGAGCATTAGCAGCCTCTGTAATGATGGGTTGTCCATCGATCCTAATACCACGCAATTTGTCACCATTAGCATAGTTGTTGATAGGGTTGGTAACAGCAGCGGTGTCATTGACAGGGGTTCCTTCTGGTGGATTCTGACCGACAGGGGGAATCGCAGTTTCTTGTCTCTGGGCCAAGGCTCGGAGTTCCTCTTGCCCTTGCACTACCCCTTGCATCATACTCATGAACTGGGCCATGTTGGCCCTCATCTCTGCTAGTTCTGCTTGAACTTGATCCATGATCTTCTGTTGATTCTGCCTTGTTGCGTAACGGTGCGGACGATACTCAGCAATTCTGCCTGAAACGGGAACAAGAATGAGAACTCCTCTTCAAGAACACCTGTAATGATGCAAGAATGATATGTGTATGATGCGTATGCTATGTTTTATCATTTCTCAGGTATTCAAGAGTCTCGTCCACCTTTGAAAAATGGCAACCTGCACTCGTAAGCGGAACATAAACAACAAAGAAGCAACATACACTGGACGGCAAGCAAAAGTGAAACATCAACAATCTCATCCACAGACATAAGAAATAAGGTTCATACAAACATAGTTCAAGCAAAGCTTCAGTTCATCAGTGTAGAACACGGAATCCCATCCAACAATCCTGGAGGTGATTCTCACAATGAACAACAAGACAAACTAGGGAAGTCGTCCTTCAGGAATGAGAGTCTTCAAATACTGGCACTGATCCATCAATCGGTCACACTTTGAACACTCAGGTAGAGGGGTGAGCTTCTCTTTCAGTTTCACCCTGAGTTCAACAACTTCCTCTAGGAAATGAGATGCACGGATGTCACTTCCTCTGAGCTGGCTCTCTGCTGCATGCCTCAGATCTACCTCTTTCTTCAACTGAGTATCTTTGTCTTTAAGCTGTCTTTCCAAGTCTCGTATCTTCCTTTTGTAATTGGCTTCCGTTTTCTATAATCTCAAGCGTTCATGGTGTTCTTCATCCAACATTGTTTCTATCTCATCATAGGACCTCTTTTTGTCTCTGGATCTACTAGAACTTTCACCTTGCACTCCTTTGAGTTTATGAGCCAAATTCAGCCTATCAGCTTTTGCTTTGTAAAGCTCCATTTGGATCTCTTGTTCATTTTCTTTCAACTGGCGATTCTCCGTTAAGGCTTGTTTGTAATACTCAGCAGGCACACTCTCAGAAAGGATCAAAGGCGGTTGCTCCTGTAATGGTCCCATCCGGTCATATGGTAGCAACAAAGTCCCAACTCTTTCCTTAACCCACTCAGTGTAAGCAGGCATAGCAATTGCAAACTTCCTCCCTAAAACAGATCCATCTTTTATACCAATATTCTCCCAAGCTTTTCCCACTTGCTCCAATCTTGTTGGATCGCTCCGTTTCTCAAAGTACACATTTTCAGCTATCTCGACATCTTGCGGCCTTTCCTTCATGATGTCGCATCACGCGAAAAACCGGCGGGAAAACAAGAACAACAGAGCCGCCACCGTGCGTTATTTACCCCAAAAGAGGGAAAGGAAACGCTCAGAGTAAACCTAGGAAAAAGACATGGTCTCGCGACCAAAGAGAATGGGTTCGGGAGTCGGTTATGCGAAGGGAAGGTATTAGCACCCCTACGCATCCGTAGTACTCTACGGGATCCACGCACAAAAGGAAGGATAAATGGTTGCTAAACACTGCTCAAATACTCACACACACTGGCTGAAAAGAGACACAAGAAACTGACTGAAACTGACTCGGCAGGATATCGCATCCTGGGCCTACTTAGTCTATCAGGCATAGACATCAGAGTCGAAGTAGTTCGGACTGGGGAAACGACACATGCTCGCTAGGACATTGCATCCTATGCATACGTATCTTCTCGGACGAGAGAAGAATCAGAGCATTCGTAGCTCGGCTGACACGCGCACAAACAAACACAGGCAAAGGCAAACGTGGAGCCTGAATGCCAATCACTGGACTTACATCAGCATCCGAACCAAAACGCACACAAGAAGGCAAACATGGAGCCCGACTTCCAATCACTGGACTTACATCAGCATCCGAACCAAAACACACGCACACTGGAACCCAAATGCCACTCGATGGACTTACATCGGCTTCCATGCACACAACAACACAACAAGTTAATAGGGAATCGGGGACTCGAGCCTATAACTGTCAAGCACACACTCAAACAAACAAACAACAAATTGCTAAGGAGTCAGGCACTCGAGCCTAGCAACTGTCAGACAACACACACAAAAAAGCAAAAAGGGCGCCCGGAGAGATCAGCTCAATCTCCTGCCTACATACTTCATCTGGTATGAAGATCAGGGCGATGTAGTTCCCCTACAGAGGGATAAAGGACTAGCCTAACCAGATAACAGAGGGAGACACAACTAGGGAGACTACGACTCGAGCCTAGATGTTATCATGCAAATCATCCCTAAGTTAAGGTTTCTAGCTAACTGGCACAGGGAGCCAGCCTATCCTAAGCATGACTTGCACAGGGAGCAAGCCACACACACACTTAACTTGCACAGGAAGCAAGCCAAGCAAAACCTAACTTGCACAGGAAGCAAGTCTAAACTAATCCTAACTTGCACAGGAAGCAAGTCAAACAATCCTATCTTGCACAGGAAGCAAGTCAAACAATCCTATCTTGCACAGGAAGCACACACTATACACAAGCAAGTGGCTCAAACAAGGCTAGGTTTTAGTCGAGGGGTCATATCAACCTCAACAAACAAACCTCTGGAACTGGGTGAAGTTAGCTCTTAACCTTGCCATTGAGAGACTAAGGTGAAGCAGATGAAAGGTGAGTGAAGATAAGACTTCACAGCTCTTATCCCTGGCCTGGGAGAGCTTAAGACAAGAATGTGTGGGTTCAGAAAGTGGGAACCCTTCTACACATTTAAAACTGACTCAACTGTACAATTGTACAAGATCTTGGGTTTGTATCTGCAATGCATCAACACAGTGGTGTGAGCAAAGCAGATGACACACTGAATAGTGGGGGATAGATTGCATATCCCTACCTTCCACCAATTGCCTCTTCACTTAGGAGGTCTTTGACTCTATGCAAGGACAAAATTAAACAGTCACAAACATTGCCTCTTAAGGAGGACTTCAGACAGTTGCCTGGCCAAGTAACAGGCCAGGTCTTCCAGACTACATGAAGTAAAAGAGACATACCTCAATGCAAATTGCTTATACAAGCAAAGCAAAGCAAAAGTTCACAAGGAACTAAAAGCAACTAAAGTACCTGAAATCAGTCAAGCACAGTTAGTATACAAGTCAGAGTTAAATCAAAATGAAACAGACATCAACCAGTCAACACAAGCAAGTGAATGTGCAAGGCACAAAGCTTAAGGCATGTGAGCCAAGCTACCTACAAAACAAACAAGTTAGACAATGATATTTAAGCAAGCTCAATCAAAAGAATTGGTCTCAATGGCCATTTGATGGTCAACCTGAAAACACAAGCTCAAAGGTGAGTAGCAGGACCACTAGGACAAGCCTAGGGTCAAAAATGAATGGAAAAGTCAAAACAGCAAAGGATGAGTATCCAAAATCATGTTCCAACAATCAAGAAACAAAACCAATTGGGTTCACATTCATATCAATCATCATCATCATTTCATGAACAAAAGAAGTCAAAACATGGCATTTAGAAGCTCATAGAAGTCAACAGCAAGACTTGCATCAAAACCAATCTTAAACATTTCCAAAAATCACCAAATAAATCATGATCAAACCTAACACATAGCATGGTAAGCATGTAAAATTTCATCTCATTTGGACAAGTGGAAGGCAGTCAATGAAAATCATAAAGTCAAAGCAATTTTGAACATGCTCAAAGAAGTCAACCAAACATGCATCAACTTAGAAAAATCATAAATCAGAGATGGTGTATGATAAATGAATGGGACTAAAACCATGGCAAAGATGAGTATGTCTAGTATGCACATGCAAAATTTCATGATCATACAATAAGGTATGAGAATTTCCCAAATGGAATGGCAAGATGTGTCACACAAAGTCAACATTTGACTAGACAGGGGAGAAAAATCTCAAACAAATGGAAAATGCCACAAATAATTCCAAGAAAATTCACATGTAAACTAGACATACAAGAGTAGGTTCATGCAAAATTTCAATCCATTTTGAGGTCAAGAAGCATGGTAATGAAAATCATGAAGTTAGACATCAATGGTGTGACACAAATTGTCACACCCTAATTCAAAAAATCATAACTCACAAACCACAAATGATAAATTCACAAACTTTACACCAAAATCACCATGAGTGTGTCTAGTTTATGAACAAAAAATTTGGGAGCCATTGGATACATTCTCATCATTTCACAATTGATTTGGCAAAGTGTACAAAATTTGGTCACATGTCACAAACCCTAGCAACATTTAAAAACCACTCATCCAAAAATTCTGGAAAAATAATGATAAAAAAGTAGAGATCATGATGAACACAACACAAAAAATCCCATTAAATTTGGATCAAAATTGGATGAATTATGAATTTTGGAAGTTTGAGTGATTAAATGAAATAAAATGAAGAAGAGATAACTTAATTCAATGTGACATGGGGTCCGAGTGGCAGTTTTGTAAATAGCTGCGCCACTTATCAAAACGCACCGTTTTGGTCCAGAAAATGAAATATTTTCATTGGCTCGTGGGGGATGGCACAGTAACACGTGAGAGAAAAACAGTTCTGGGCAAAGCATTTGAAAAAATAGGGTTTTCTACTGTAGCATTACCATCCCAAATCGTGTTTCTCAATTTTCTCCAGAAATGTCAATTGCATATATGGAAATGACCAGCAAACAACAAGCAACATGAATCCATCACTGGTTTTCACTAAATCGAGCTAGGCAATAAAAGATAAACAAAACAAATTTGAAACATCAATATTCATTTCAACATTTCTCTCAACATACACCACCATTTTAAAAACCACCAACATTGTTGAGCTCAGCATAAAAGGATCTCTTGAAAGCATATATTGATTTAACAAAAGGGGGGGGGGGGTCGAATCCATACCAAAAATTGAAGGACAGTTGTGTCCTTGATGTTGTTTGGTTGTTTTGAAGTGAAACAGTTGCACCTTAGGCCTTCAAATGATGAGTGTGAAGTTGGCTTTGGCTTGTGGATGCTTGGCTTTGATTGAAATCCCATCTGCCATGGTTGAGCTCTTTGAGAACAGTGCTAGGAGGGGAGCTTACAGATGGAGAATGATGCTTGCCATGAGTCCAAAGTGATGCTTGGATGGTGAGAACACAATAGCCAGGCTCAGTTCATTATGAAGTTTGGACTGTTTTTGGAAAGAATGAGTTTTGAGCATAAGAGCAACATGGTTTCTTGCTGCAGTTAGAGGTTTCCTTTTGACAAAAAATGATGGAAGATGTTCTGTTTGAAGTTGCTTTCGGCAGGGCAAAGCTTGGTCTTTTGGAAGTTTGGACAGAAAAATCACAAATGCACCAAAGATGGAGTTTGAGAAAATGAGTGAAGTAGGTTGGTTCTTGCTGTCAAAATGTGTTTGATGGTTTCAAAATGATGAAATGGTGGTGAAACAACAATGCAAGGCTTAAGTCTTTGGTGTTTTTGTTGACTGTTTTGGAAAATGGCCAAGAGTGAGGCTTGAGAGAATGTCAAGTTATGTTGGTTCTCTTGCAGCTAGCAGGGTTCACCATGACAGGAAAATGATGAATGAATGTTGAAGAACAAATGCCAGGCTCAGGTTCTTTGGAGCTTTGGACAGAAAATTTGAAAATGCAAGAAGAGGTTTTTTTGAAGCTTTTTAGAAAATGGCCAAGAAAATGAGTATCAATGCATGAAGTTCCATTGGTTTGTGATGTGAAATGGTGACTAGTTGTGTTTCAACATGACAGAAAATGGTATATAAAATCTGCTGTTAGAAGCAACAAGCATGGCAAGGTTTTTCTTTCTTTTTGAAGTTCTTTCACAGCCCTTTTGCAAGAATGTCAAAGTGAGTCCTTTTTTAGCATGAATGAAGGTGGTTTTTTGTCTGCTATTGGTTCCTCATTACAGGAAATGAGGTTAAGATATTCTGTTTTTATGTTGCTTGTGTTTTGAACAGCATTTCCAATTTGGAGAAGAAATGCCTCATGAGAGAGAGTAAGGACTTCTGTTGGTTTGGCTGCTAGTTCCTCATGACAGGAAAATGAAGTTTTTTCAAAATCTGCTGTTAGCAGTTGCTGTTGTGGTTTGGCAATGTCTTGCCACTTTGGAATTTTTGACAGCTTCTTTTGAAAAATGTCAAGGCAAGGTCTTTAGCATCAGTCAAAATCGGTTGGTCATGTGTTGCCAAGGGTTTGTAGTATGACAGAAAATGAACAAGACTGCTATGTGCAGTACCAAGCATGGCCATGGAAATATGGAATTTTTGACAGCTTTCTTCCAACAGTGCCAAAGTGAAGCCTTTGCAGCATGGAGTTCTGCTGTGTTGTGCAGCCAGTAGTGTACTCCCATGACAGAAAATATGATGCACAAAACTGCTATGCTGTGGTAAAAGCATGGTTCATGGATTTTGTGAGATGGATTTAATGAAAACATGTACTTTCCTCCCAATTCCAAGCAACTTGGCATGGCTTTTGTTTTGCTGGTTTTTTAGGCTGCTACCTGTGCTTCAATTGACAGCAAATGATCATGAAAATCTTCTGTTTTGATGAAGTACAAAGCATGGCAAGGTTCATGGGAATATGGAGTAGCATGGTGAAACTTGTACTTTTTTTCAAATTTCAAGCAACTAAGTAATGGCCTCATGTACTGCATAATTTGACTTGGCAAACATGTTTTAAATGATATTTCTGAGCTGTTCCAATTGGCCAAATGTTAGAAAAATGTTTATATCAAAAAGTCAAACATTGGTCAAACTTGCATTTAAATGAGATAGGTCAAAAAATGCCATTTTGATTGGTGAAGTTTTGGCTTATGAAATTTATATTTTTGGAAAGAGGGGATCAAATGTGACTTGTAGGAAAAAACCCCACCAAAATTGGCCAAATGGTTTGGGAGATATGGCCTCTTGAAGTTCAAGATTTTCTGAAATCGATTCGATCATAACTTGCCAACCATACATGGGAATTGAGAGTTCTAGGGCTTTTTGGAAATGGGAGAACAAGATCTTCAACTTTCATGTTGGGCAAAAATTCATTTGAAGCTTGTATCATGATGTAAGTTTGAGGACCAAGACTTTCCATTTTTGGTAAGTTTCAGTTACAGGTCCAGTTTCCATTTTTGGAAATTTCTGATCTGGCTTCAAATTCTTCCATGATAGTGTTTTACATGATATATGAGGACTATTTGGCCATGAATGAGCTCTCACAAACCAATTCCAATCATCAAATCACTGATTAAATGGACAGTTGACCAACAGTTGACTTTTAGGGTTTCTGTCTGATTGTGCATTGACTGATGACTTCCAAACCCTAATTCCTTGAGAATTTGACTCCAAATGATGTCCCAAGTTGTATGAACTCTTGATTATTGATCATGGTGCCCAAATTCCACAAGAATGGTCACCATCCACTGCTTTGACTGACTGTTGACTTTCTAGGGTTTTTGACTGTCTGTGCATGAACTGATGACTTCTGAGCCTTCAACCCTTGACTTGAACACTTCAAATGAACCCTCTAGTCATGTGAACTTTTTGGACAAACCCTAGGGCCTTGGCTCCTTGAGAAACACCCTTGCTTGCTTGATTGACTGATCTCCTGACCAGTTTGACCTAATTCCTTGCTTGGCTTGCACTTGAGGCAAAAGAGGCAATGCAATGCTATGCAATGGACCATGATATGCTATGACCTAACATGAAAATGTATGTACAATGATAGGTGCAAATTTGAGGTGCTACAGCTGCCCCTATTCAATCAGCTGGGAACCCGAATGGATGAGAGCAACGGCTGTCAGACTTTCAGGGTAAACAGGGATTGAATACCAAGAACCGTAGAATTTGGACAATACAGGGATCCGCCAATGGAAACGTCCACTGGGATTTGATATTTATTGCTGGGTATATATTTTTTGGGTTTTGTTTTTAAAGGGTACGACCACATCCAGACATCGCAACGACGATGAATGGGGGAAAGAAATCACAACTAGATGCCAACGGACAACTAGGAAAAACTCAACGTTTATCGGGACCAACGGAGAGGTAACCAGACGTTATTGAATGACTGGAAGGGATACAACCATACGTCAACGGACGAAATGGGAAAAACTCAACGTTTACCAAGACCAACGGAGAGGTAAACAACTGGGGACGACCAGGAAAAACTCGACGTTTATCGGGACCAACGGAGAGGTAACCAGACATTAATGAATGAATGGAAGGGATACAACCATACGTCAACGGACGAAATGGGAAAAACTCAACGTTTACCAAGACCAACGGAGAGGTAAATCCACGTGGGGACAGGTACAACTAGACGTCACAGGACGAATAGGAAAAACTCGACGTTTATCGACACCAACGGAGAGGAGGAAAACTCTACTGGGGAGAGTGAACACAACCAAATCATCAACGGATGATCAGGAAAAACTCGACGTTTATCGACACCAACGGAGAGGAGGATACTTCACTTGGGAAGGAGGACACAACCAAATCATCAACGGATGATCGGGAAAAACTCGACGTTTATCGACACCAACGGAGAGGAGAATACTTCACTTGGGAAGGAGGACACAACCAAATCATCAACGGATGATCGGGAAAAACTCGACGTTTATCGACACCAACGGAGAGGAGAATACTTCTTCGGTCTGAATACCGGAAAATTGGCCTTGTGCCATGAGTACATCGACCTGATCGTCGGAAACTCCTTCGGTCTGAATACCGGAAAATTGGCCTTGTGCCATGAGTACATCGACCTGATCGTCGGAAACTCCTTCGGTCTGAATACCGGAAAATTGGCCTTGTGCCATGAGTACATCGACCTGATCGTCGGAAACTCCTTCGGTCTGAATACCGGAAAATTGGCCTTGTGCCATGAGTACATCGACCTGATCGTCGGAAACTCCTTCGGTCTGAATACCGGAAAATTGGCCTTGTGCCATGAGTACATCGACCTGATCGTCGGAAACTCCTTCGGTCTGAATACCAGAAAATTGGCCTTGTGCCATGAGTACATCGACCTGATCGTCGGAAACTCCTTCGGTCTGAATACCGGAAAATTGGCCTTGTGCCATGAGTACATCGACCTGATCGTCGGAAACTCCTTCGGTCTGAATACCGGAAAATTGGCCTTGTGCCATGAGTACATCGACCTGATCGTCGGAAACTCCTTCGGTCTGAATACCGGAAAATTGGCCTTGTGCCATGAGTACATCGACCTGATCGTCGGAAACTCCTTCGGTCTGAATACCGGAAAATTGGCCTTGTGCCATGAGTACATCGACCTGATCGTCGGAAACTCCTTCGGTCTGAATACCGGAGAAACATGAGGCATATTATCTAAAGCCGTCAAAACGTAGATAATACACTCGCATGGAAGATTATCCATAACCGGGTTGTGGGTTGCTAAATGAATAATCGACCGAAAAGAAAGGCATCTGGGTACCAGACTAGGTATGCAAAAGATGACCAATCAAAAGAGGATAAAGTTGCTAACTTGGAGCAAGTATCCAAAAAGAAAGTGAAGACCCAATGTGGACAATACTGTTTGATCAAAGCAAGTATCCAAAGGGGACAAGACC
This sequence comes from Lathyrus oleraceus, assembly GCF_024323335.1. Taxonomy (NCBI): domain Eukaryota; kingdom Viridiplantae; phylum Streptophyta; class Magnoliopsida; order Fabales; family Fabaceae; genus Lathyrus; species Lathyrus oleraceus. Next base: position 228,020,704 of record NC_066585.1, read on the forward strand.
ATTAATACCACAAAGAGGGGATTACATCTACCGGTTTGTAGGCAGAAAACCACGGAAAAGTAACCAGTCATCATCGGGACGAGCACAAAGGGTTAATTCCAACAAGGGGAGGAAAGTGGGATTTTACAACTACCAGCTAGTGGGTAGAAAACCACAAAGATAGGACTTACAGCTACCGGTTTGGTGGTAGAGGCCAAACAAATTCCGCTGAGGATAAGATGAATGAGTGTCGGTTAGTGAGCGACTATTCATTTATGCCCCAGGGAAGTACAGGAGACAGCCAACAGGAAGCCAATTTAGGATCGATCCAAAAAGGCAGACTGAAACAAGACTCATCCTAATGAGGAAAGAACTCAATAGGGAAAACCCCTCCCAATGTGTGTTGGGAGGGAACGGAAGCAACCGTCATCCACGAGGACGTATCTCAGTGGGGAAATGGCAGGAAAAGATTGACACTTTCTGCTTAAGGGATAGACTCTACATGGAGAGATCGGACACACCCATATCTGCTTAAGGAAAAAAGACCCAAGCTGGCAAGACGCTAACAATTGGGGAGTAACACTGCTGGGGATACCCACTCGACCGAGGAATCACTTGTTCGGAAAACACCAACCTCTCGACCATGCTGATGAACCCAATTCTGAAGCCGATCCAATGGCGCGATGCTAAACTCTTTCCAACAATCCAATCTCGGCTGGTCACCACGGCCTAGGGCTAATGGATATGCTTGCAATGTTGATGCATGAGTTTTTTCTTGCTTTACACAATGCCCCATGATCATGGAAATGCTATGCACTAATGATGCAATATGCTATGCTTATCTAAATGCTGAATGCATAAACACACGTTTCCTTCAGAGACAACACCGGGGAACTCCAGGAACTGTGCTGGGGATCCTATAACCATGTCAACTTCCATCCTGCCGGGGAAAGACAAACCTTGCTGGGGAAAAAACCATCAACACAACCTCTGCTGGGAAGACAGCTTCAGACTTGGAAAACAGTCACAACTCCGCTGGGGATGCCGATATCAGTCTACTACAGAAACCCGTCCAATCCACTGGTAGGATGAACTCTGCTGGAGAAATAAATGCTACTCCATTAGGGACGACCCAACCAATCCATATGTAGGAGAATCACTGCTGGAGATGTATTTCATGAGACCCGCTCCACTCGGGGAACTTGCTGAGGAAAAACCACACCATTCTGCTGAGGAGAACGATCCTAGTGGAGAGAACAACAACCGTAGCAGTGAGAGTAACAACTCTGTTGAGGATGATAACACGTCATATCATACCGGAGATGAATTCCCACAAACCTGCTTGGGATGAACACTCACGGCCATACTGGAGATAACAGCATCATAAACCCAATTGTTGAGGAACACACAAACAGTCTATTGATAAACTCCACTGGGGTGCTCCCGGGGAAAATAACTGACAGGTGCTCAGCGGGGATTCTCAACTGGGGGGATCTGCAAGCACATGCCTGCTGGGGAGAGGAGAAGACTGCTCTGCTGGAGAGAGGAACGATAACGTCTTCAGCAAACACTCTGCTTGGGGAACTGCCCCACAAAAATATTTCAACAGCAACCTTGCTGGGAATGCCCCACGGTAGGGCTCAAACAAACCTATATTGGAGATGCCCCACAATAGGGCTAACAGGGACCTGGAGGAAGAATGTTGTACTGTCGGGAACATGAAGATAAACAACTTCAACCAACACTGCACTGAGCAAATTCACTGAGGAGAGACCATACGAGGTTCTGCAGGACAAAGATACAGTCATGCTCGAGATACGAACAATTGTCTTACCTGCTGGTAATCATACCACCCCCGGGAGAGCACCGTGGGTCTCCTAAGTATCCTTCCATCATTGTGAACGTTCACTTTGTTTAAGAACAATTTTTTTGAAAAATTTGTTTATTTTGAAAACAATGATACTTTATCAATTGAAACATGCAAAACGTTTGTTGAGTTGAAACAAATAAGAGTGCAAATAATTGGATGAAAAGCTCAAATTGATGTGATGGAATGGTAGTCTGCAAAGGGCGAGACTCCATAGATCTGTACAAGTTTGAAATCGGTGATATATATTGGAGAGGGCTACATCGAACATAATGACCTTTCCTCTACCATTCTGAATTTGCGATGTATTCAAAGCTTCAGTCGACGACGAGTCGAGAATCCCTGACGGATGACAGATATAGAGCACAGTCTTGTCAAGATGCAGTTACTTGCCAAATCCCTAATTTTTGCCTAGATTGCCCCAGTGTGAGGTGATCAATCTAGCGGGATGCAAATTCTCTTTTTTTTCAATGTCTCTAACTTTTGCCTGGATCGCCCTTTCGAGTTTTCAATCCACCGAGACGCTCCTTTTTGCCTAAGTTGCCCTTTGGGGTGTTCAACTTAGCGAGCTGTTACTTTTTTTGTTTGTTTTAGGCGAAGTATTTCTTGACTGCACCAGGATTCACAGGACGAGTGAACTTCTTCATCCATCGTAGTAAGTGTCAGAACACTGCCTGAAGAGGCTCTCTTGACAACATATGGACATTCATAGCTTGGGGGTTCACCTGCCCCTGGAATCGGGTACAAAAGACAAGACTTTCTTGAGCACAAGGTCACCTTCTCAGAACACACGAGGCTTGACCTTCTTATCAAATGCTTTTTCACTCTTTGCTGATATGACTGACCATAACACATGGCAGTTGATCTCTTCTTTTCGATCGGATTCACTTGGTCGTAGTGACTCTGAATCCATTCAGCATCAGTCAACTTGGGACTTTGAGGGTGCTTTTGTTCTTTTGTTTTCTTTTGATTTCTTTCTTTTTCTTTCTTTTTCTTTCTTTTGATTTCTTTTGATTTTGATTGACTTCCTTTTTTTGACTTTGCACCCTCCTCTTTCTTTTTCTTTTTCTCTCTTTTTTTGATACGTGCCCCAGTTGGCTGTTCTGCTGATATTCGAGATGCAGCTGAGTGATCTTCTTTTCTTGCTCAAGAAGTCGGGAAATCTCGTCAGGAATCCCTTCAACATCATCTTCTTCCGCTTCGAATACAGGGAATTCAAAATTGGGAGATGACGTCTGATCATTACGTTCAATGGGTTTGAGAAACAACCTGCATAATGATTTAGAGATGAAAAGCTCTTTGAAAATCAAACAAGACAATCGTTATGCAGATGAAAAGATTGCTTTTATTCTTGTTTTTTAGGGTTTTTTGTGATCACCAATTTCATGCAAAAAAGCAAAAAGGGAAAACAAATGGAAAACAAATGTTTTAACATGAATTATTTGAATGAAAATATCATTGCACAAAATGTTGCCAACAATGTCATCACTTCTCCTTTTGGCATGGGAGAAGGGTTTTTAAACAAAGTGATTGTTACTCTGACTTATGAACAACTGCGGGAACGCCCACAGTGACCCAATTGTGATAGATCCCACCAAGGATAACAACTGTCAGAATCTCTTGCATTAGTAGCTTCTGCTTTTGATCAACCCTCTTTGTTGAAGACCTCAGAAGAAAAGCCAACGCCAGCCCGCGACTTGTTATCTTCAAGCTTGATTAACACGGGGACCCAAGTCTTCAAAGATAAGAATACCTGACCTTACGAGATCTTGCACCTTCATCTTCAGCTGAAAGCAACTGTCCACATCGTGACCAGGAGCACCCGAATGATACACACAATGCTGCTCAGGCCGATACCACCACCGAGGGTTGACGGGTATAGCCGGCGGGTCTCTGGGAGCGATCAAGTTCCGCTCTATCAGAGTGGGATACAGCTCGGCGTAGGACATGGGGATTGGATCAAAAATGATCTTCTTCCTCTCATTACTCGTACTGGCTTGCTGGGAAGCCTGCTGCTGAGGACGATGTTGTTGATGCTGATATTGTTGAGCTGGTCTTCTCTGTTGCTGTTGAGGTTGAGTTGCTGGAATAGTCACAGCAGCCTGACGATACTGTCCTCTGTTTGCACTCCTCCGACGGTGCACAGCATTTGTTTCAATCTCTCCCCTTTTGGGTGCCCCAGCAAATGGCTTCTTAGAAGCGGAAGAACTTGAAGAGCCAGGATGGCGAAACGGAGCACAGGTTGCTCTGACATCAACAGTCTCTGCAGCAAGTGGTTGTTCACTGATTCTGATCCCCCTCAATTCATCGCCCAAGGCATAATCATTGACGAGAATAGTGACAGCAGCATTCTCATGAACGGGTACACCCACTGGTGGAGCACGGTGGATTGGTGGAATCACGGCTTCCAGTCTCTGGGCTAAGGCACGCAGCTCCTCTTGCCCCTGAACAACTCCTTGCATCATCGTCATGAACTGGGCCATGTTCGCCCTCATCTCAGCTAACTCAGTCTGAACCTGATCCGTACTCCTCTATTGATTCAATCTGGTTGAGTAACGATGCGGTCTTCGATCAGCTATCCTGTCTCAGTCGGGAACCAAAGCGAGGAGTCTTTCCAAACATGTCTGCAATGCAAGGATGTGTATGATATGCATGATGCGGATGCGGATGCTATCTTATCATGAATGATCCTGAAAAGGATATGCGTATGCGAGTTAACTTTTTTCATGCATTACTATTTTTTGAAAATAAATATGCTATGATGCAAATGATGGAGCCAAGACTGGCAGGAACTGGCATCTGAGGAACCATCTGAAACCCCAAAGTCATCTGAGGAGCTGGCATCTGAACCCAAATCTGGAGAACTGAGTCACCATAAATCCGACTTGGGGAGTTCCGAAATAAACGAAACTGGAGATTACATCACTATCATCGCAGGAACATCCACTGAACAGATGACAGCCAGCTCCTCTGAACAGGTACTCTCAAATTCAACCCGGGGATCCGAAATAAACGGAACCCGCTGATAAACCACGGACAGAATTCCGGCGTCCCAGAAATAAATGTCCACAATTCATAGTCACCGTCAGTACCGAGAGTCACCAACTGTACCTGTTAAAATGATCATTCCCTCCCACTCACGGGTGTCATCTAGGCCAGGGTAAGGTCGAGAGAAACGCAGCATAAATAACCTTTCGCAGAATATCATCCTGTGCACACCCGATGTATGCACCGATAATATCCCACCAGGGTCTGAACTGCTCGTGATATCAATGTTCCGCTAAGTGGCGTACACCACCCGCTTCCCATGAATCACTCTATTCCTAGGTTTCCTAGATTTCACTCATAGCCTGGGTATTGGGCCTTTTACCTCGAGTAACTCCCACCCCAAACAGAGAAACACAGACAGCACAGCAGATGAATAATGAATGTGAATGAATGCAAACATAAGTGCAAACATAAATGCAAACAGTAAGTGCACATATATACAATGAATGCAATAAATACAACAGCAAACAGCAACCAAAATCCTAACCTAGAGAGCGCTAGGAGAGACTCGCTTAGGGAAGATGGACCAGCACAGGTCGACTTCTCTATATCCCCAGCAGAGTCGCCAGCTGTCGCATCACGCGAAAAACCGGCGGGAAAACAAGAACAACAGAGCCGCCACCGTGCGTTATTTACCCCAAAAGAGGGAAAGGAAACGCTCAGAGTAAACCTAGGAAAAAGACATGGTCTCGCGACCAAAGAGAATGGGTTCGGGAGTCGGTTATGCGAAGGGAAGGTATTAGCACCCCTACGCATCCGTAGTACTCTACGGGATCCACGCACAAAAGGAAGGATAAATGGTTGCTAAACACTGCTCAAATACTCACACACACTGGCTGAAAAGAGACACAAGAAACTGACTGAAACTGACTCGGCAGGATATCGCATCCTGGGCCTACTTAGTCTATCAGGCATAGACATCAGAGTCGAAGTAGTTCGGACTGGGGAAACGACACATGCTCGCTAGGACATTGCATCCTATGCATACGTATCTTCTCGGACGAGAGAAGAATCAGAGCATTCGTAGCTCGGCTGACACGCGCACAAACAAACACAGGCAAAGGCAAACGTGGAGCCTGAATGCCAATCACTGGACTTACATCAGCATCCGAACCAAAACGCACACAAGAAGGCAAACATGGAGCCCGACTGCCAATCACTGGACTTACATCAGCATCCGAACCAAAACACACGCACACTGGAACCCAAATGCCACTCGATGGACTTACATCGGCTTCCAAGCACACAACAACACAACAAGTTAATAGGGAGTCGGGGACTCGAGCCTATAACTGTCAAGCACACACTCAAACAAACAAACAACAAATTGCTAAGGAGTCAGGCACTCGAGCCTAGCAACTGTCAGACAACACACACAAAAAAGCAAAAAGGGCGCCCGGAGAGATCAACTCAATCTCCTGCCTACATACTTCATCTGGTATGAAGATCAGGGCGATGTAGTTCCCCTACAGAGGGATAAAGGACTAGCCTAACCAGATAACAGAGGGAGACACAACTAGGGAGACTACGACTCGAGCCTAGATGTTATCATGCAAATCATCCCTAAGTTAAGGTTTCTAGCTAACTGGCACAGGGAGCCAGCCTATCCTAAGCATGACTTGCACAGGGAGCAAGCCACACACACACTTAACTTGCACAGGAAGCAAGCCAAGCAAAACCTAACTTGCACAGGAAGCAAGTCTAAACTAATCCTAACTTGCACAGGAAGCAAGTCAAACAATCCTATCTTGCACAGGAAGCAAGTCAAACAATCCTATCTTGCACAGGAAGCACACACTATACACAAGCAAGTGGCTCAAACAAGGCTAGGTTTTAGTCGAGGGGTCATATCAACCTCAACAAACAAACCTCTGGAACTGGGTGAAGTTAGCTCTTAACCTTGCCATTGAGAGACTAAGGTGAAGCAGATGAAAGGTGAGTGAAGATAAGACTTCACAGCTCTTATCCCTGGCCTGGGAGAGCTTAAGACAAGAATGTGTGGGTTCAGAAAGTGGGAACCCTTCTACACATTTAAAACTGACTCAACTGTACAATTGTACAAGATCTTGGGTTTGTATCTGCAATGCATCAACACAGTGGTGTGAGCAAAGCAGATGACACACTGAATAGTGGGGGATAGATTGCATATCCCTACCTTCCACCAATTGCCTCTTCACTTAGGAGGTCTTTGACTCTATGCAAGGACAAAATTAAACAGTCACAAACATTGCCTCTTAAGGAGGACTTCAGACAGTTGCCTGGCCAAGTAACAGGCCAGGTCTTCCAGACTACATGAAGTAAAAGAGACATACCTCAATGCAAATTGCTTATACAAGCAAAGCAAAGCAAAAGTTCACAAGGAACTAAAAGCAACTAAAGTACCTGAAATCAGTCAAGCACAGTTAGTATACAAGTCAGAGTTAAATCAAAATGAAACAGACATCAACCAGTCAACACAAGCAAGTGAATGTGCAAGGCACAAAGCTTAAGGCATGTGAGCCAAGCTACCTACAAAACAAACAAGTTAGACAATGATATTTAAGCAAGCTCAATCAAAAGAATTGGTCTCAATGGCCATTTGATGGTCAACCTGAAAACACAAGCTCAAAGGTGAGTAGCAGGACCACTAGGACAAGCCTAGGGTCAAAAATGAATGGAAAAGTCAAAACAGCAAAGGATGAGTATCCAAAATCATGTTCCAACAATCAAGAAACAAAACCAATTGGGTTCACATTCATATCAATCATCATCATCATTTCATGAACAAAAGAAGTCAAAACATGGCATTTAGAAGCTCATAGAAGTCAACAGCAAGACTTGCATCAAAACCAATCTTAAACATTTCCAAAAATCACCAAATAAATCATGATCAAACCTAACACATAGCATGGTAAGCATGTAAAATTTCATCTCATTTGGACAAGTGGAAGGCAGTCAATGAAAATCATAAAGTCAAAGCAATTTTGAACATGCTCAAAGAAGTCAACCAAACATGCATCAACTTAGAAAAATCATAAATCAGAGATGGTGTATGATAAATGAATGGGACTAAAACCATGGCAAAGATGAGTATGTCTAGTATGCACATGCAAAATTTCATGATCATACAATAAGGTATGAGAATTTCCCAAATGGAATGGCAAGATGTGTCACACAAAGTCAACATTTGACTAGACAGGGGAGAAAAATCTCAAACAAATGGAAAATGCCACAAATAATTCCAAGAAAATTCACATGTAAACTAGACATACAAGAGTAGGTTCATGCAAAATTTCAATCCATTTTGAGGTCAAGAAGCATGGTAATGAAAATCATGAAGTTAGACATCAATGGTGTGACACAAATTGTCACACCCTAATTCAAAAAATCATAACTCACAAACCACAAATGATAAATTCACAAACTTTACACCAAAATCACCATGAGTGTGTCTAGTTTATGAACAAAAAATTTGGGAGCCATTGGATACATTCTCATCATTTCACAATTGATTTGGCAAAGTGTACAAAATTTGGTCACATGTCACAAACCCTAGCAACATTTAAAAACCACTCATCCAAAAATTCTGGAAAAATAATGATAAAAAAGTAGAGATCATGATGAACACAACACAAAAAATCCCATTAAATTTGGATCAAAATTGGATGAATTATGAATTTTGGAAGTTTGAGTGATTAAATGAAATAAAATGAAGAAGAGATAACTTAATTCAATGTGACATGGGGTCCGAGTGGAAGTTTTGTAAATAGCTGCGCCACTTATCAAAACGCACCGTTTTGGTCCAGAAAATGAAATATTTTCATTGGCTCGTGGGGGATGGCACAGTAACACGTGAGAGAAAAACAGTTCTGGGCAAAGCATTTGAAAAAATAGGGTTTTCTACTGTAGCATTACCATCCCAAATCGTGTTTCTCAATTTTCTCCAGAAATGTCAATTGCATATATGGAAATGACCAGCAAACAACAAGCAACATGAATCCATCACTGGTTTTCACTAAATCGAGCTAGGCAATAAAAGATAAACAAAACAAATTTGAAACATCAATATTCATTTCAACATTTCTCTCAACATACACCACCATTTTAAAAACCACCAACATTGTTGAGCTCAGCATAAAAGGATCTCTTGAAAGCATATATTGATTTAACAAAAGGGGGGGTCGAATCCATACCAAAAATTGAAGGACAGTTGTGTCCTTGATGTTGTTTGGTTGTTTTGAAGTGAAACAGTTGCACCTTAGGCCTTCAAATGATGAGTGTGAAGTTGGCTTTGGCTTGTGGATGCTTGGCTTTGATTGAAATCCCATCTGCCATGGTTGAGCTCTTTGAGAACAGTGCTAGGAGGGGAGCTTACAGATGGAGAATGATGCTTGCCATGAGTCCAAAGTGATGCTTGGATGGTGAGAACACAATAGCCAGGCTCAGTTCATTATGAAGTTTGGACTGTTTTTGGAAAGAATGAGTTTTGAGCATAAGAGCAACATGGTTTCTTGCTGCAGTTAGAGGTTTCCTTTTGACAAAAAATGATGGAAGATGTTCTGTTTGAAGTTGCTTTCGGCAGGGCAAAGCTTGGTCTTTTGGAAGTTTGGACAGAAAAATCACAAATGCACCAAAGATGGAGTTTGAGAAAATGAGTGAAGTAGGTTGGTTCTTGCTGTCAAAATGTGTTTGATGGTTTCAAAATGATGAAATGGTGGTGAAACAACAATGCAAGGCTTAAGTCTTTGGTGTTTTTGTTGACTGTTTTGGAAAATGGCCAAGAGTGAGGCTTGAGAGAATGTCAAGTTATGTTGGTTCTCTTGCAGCTAGCAGGGTTCACCATGACAGGAAAATGATGAATGAATGTTGAAGAACAAATGCCAGGCTCAGGTTCTTTGGAGCTTTGGACAGAAAATTTGAAAATGCAAGAAGAGGTTTTTTTGAAGCTTTTTAGAAAATGGCCAAGAAAATGAGTATCAATGCATGAAGTTCCATTGGTTTGTGATGTGAAATGGTGACTAGTTGTGTTTCAACATGACAGAAAATGGTATATAAAATCTGCTGTTAGAAGCAACAAGCATGGCAAGGTTTTTCTTTCTTTTTGAAGTTCTTTCACAGCCCTTTTGCAAGAATGTCAAAGTGAGTCCTTTTTTAGCATGAATGAAGGTGGTTTTTTGTCTGCTATTGGTTCCTCATTACAGGAAATGAGGTTAAGATATTCTGTTTTTATGTTGCTTGTGTTTTGAACAGCATTTCCAATTTGGAGAAGAAATGCCTCATGAGAGAGAGTAAGGACTTCTGTTGGTTTGGCTGCTAGTTCCTCATGACAGGAAAATGAAGTTTTTTCAAAATCTGCTGTTAGCAGTTGCTGTTGTGGTTTGGCAATGTCTTGCCACTTTGGAATTTTTGACAGCTTCTTTTGAAAAATGTCAAGGCAAGGTCTTTAGCATCAGTCAAAATCGGTTGGTCATGTGTTGCCAAGGGTTTGTAGTATGACAGAAAATGAACAAGACTGCTATGTGCAGTACCAAGCATGGCCATGGAAATATGGAATTTTTGACAGCTTTCTTCCAACAGTGCCAAAGTGAAGCCTTTGCAGCATGGAGTTCTGCTGTGTTGTGCAGCCAGTAGTGTACTCCCATGACAGAAAATATGATGCACAAAACTGCTATGCTGTGGTAAAAGCATGGTTCATGGATTTTGTGAGATGGATTTAATGAAAACATGTACTTTCCTCCCAATTCCAAGCAACTTGGCATGGCTTTTGTTTTGCTGGTTTTTTAGGCTGCTACCTGTGCTTCAATTGACAGCAAATGATCATGAAAATCTTCTGTTTTGATGAAGTACAAAGCATGGCAAGGTTCATGGGAATATGGAGTAGCATGGTGAAACTTGTACTTTTTTTCAAATTTCAAGCAACTAAGTAATGGCCTCATGTACTGCATAATTTGACTTGGCAAACATGTTTTAAATGATATTTCTGAGCTGTTCCAATTGGCCAAATGTTAGAAAAATGTTTATATCAAAAAGTCAAACATTGGTCAAACTTGCATTTAAATGAGATAGGTCAAAAAATGCCATTTTGATTGGTGAAGTTTTGGCTTATGAAATTTATATTTTTGGAAAGAGGGGATCAAATGTGACTTGTAGGAAAAAACCCCACCAAAATTGGCCAAATGGTTTGGGAGATATGGCCTCTTGAAGTTCAAGATTTTCTGAAATCGATTCGATCATAACTTGCCAACCATACATGGGAATTGAGAGTTCTAGGGCTTTTTGGAAATGGGAGAACAAGATCTTCAACTTTCATGTTGGGAAAAAATTCATTTGAAGCTTGTATCATGATGTAAGTTTGAGGACCAAGACTTTCCATTTTTGGTAAGTTTCAGTTACAGGTCCAGTTTCCATTTTTGGAAATTTCTGATCTGGCTTCAAATTCTTCCATGATAGTGTTTTACATGATATATGAGGACTATTTAGCCATGAATGAGCTCTCACAAACCAATTCCAATCATCAAATCACTGATTAAATGGACAGTTGACCAACAGTTGACTTTTAGGGTTTCTGTCTGATTGTGCATTGACTGATGACTTCCAAACCCTAATTCCTTGAGAATTTGACTCCAAATGATGTCCCAAGTTGTATGAACTCTTGATTATTGATCATGGTGCCCAAATTCCACAAGAATGGTCACCATCCACTGCTTTGACTGACTGTTGACTTTCTAGGGTTTTTGACTGTCTGTGCATGAACTGATGACTTCTGAGCCTTCAACCCTTGACTTGAACACTTCAAATGAACCCTCTAGTCATGTGAACTTTTTGGACAAACCCTAGGGCCTTGGCTCCTTGAGAAACACCCTTGCTTGCTTGATTGACTGATCTCCTGACCAGTTTGACCTAATTCCTTGCTTGGCTTGCACTTGAGGCAAAAGAGGCAATGCAATGCTATGCAATGGACCATGATATGCTATGACCTAACATGAAAATGTATGTACAATGATAGGTGCAAATTTGAGGTGCTACACATGACAAAACCCAACTGACGGAGAGAAAGAACCGGGTTGTAGTTGATGCAACCCCTAGTTCCTATGAGTGGAACATTGCGAAACTCTCCACAACTCATAATGATGTTGCGCACATTAATCCTATAAGCTTGCCACTTGATATCATAAGATGTGAGCGACATGATCCTCTGAGTCCATTTGTGAGTATTCTGAGTATCCACAAACGGTCCACTGGTTGGTAGAAAAGACGAGAACCACTTGAGTAGCAACGGGAGACAACACATGATAGCTCCACACTTACCATGCCTGTTGTGTATCGCATAATAGGTGTCAGCTAACAAGGTAGGCACCGGGTTTCCTCCAATGAAAATAGTGATTGCTGCCAGGTCCACGAAACTAGGCATACTAGGGAACAGAATAGCTCCATAAATCATGACAGCCAACTGAGCGTTGAAAGCCACCCAATTTCCTTTCTCTGCTTCTTCCTTAGCCATCCTTACCAAGAACTTCAAGGATAAGCCCGCAACATCACCGCTTGGTTTCCAATTATCGCTCACTTCCTTGATGCTCAAATAAAGAGCCTTGGCGACAACCTTGAAATCCACCTCCTTTGGCACATCCAGGAAAGGTACTCGATTTTTGATTCGGACATTCATAAGGATGGAATACTCTTCAAGAGTGGGAGCTAGCTGGTAGTCCTGAAAAGTAAAGCAACGAAGCTCCGGATCATAGAACTGTAACAGAGTCTGCAGAGGTACCGGATCAACCACCATCTTCAACAATGCCAAGATGTCCCCATACTGATCGTCAAAAACTTTCTGATTACGATCGGTCAGGAGATTACCCAATTCTTCCAAAGATGTCAACGACTCACGGTAAAAGCTGTAGGTGCGGGTCTTCCTCTTCAACTCTGGAATGGCAGCCATCTCTCGGTGTGGACAGACTCCTGAATAAACCTGAAAAATGATATGCATATGCGGGTTGACTTTTTTTTTATGCATTTTTTTTTTTGAAAATAAACATGCTATGATGCAAAATGATGAAATAATGGCTGGTTGGATGTGTATCACGAGGCACAGGATCAGAACTTCAGCATGAATCCGGAACTCGGAACCATAGAACACAATCATCAACTTAGAACTCATACTTCAGAACCAACGGTCACCAACAAGAACCATACACAAGTCACCATCAGAACAAGTCACCATTTGTACCTGTAAATGATTCATTCCCGCCCCACTCACGGGTGTAATCTAGGCCAGGGTAAGGTCAAGAGAAACGCAGGATAAACAATCCTTTCAAGAATATCATCATATGCACACCAGGTGTATGCAACGATAATACCCCATCAGAATCTGAACTGCTCGTGATACCATGTTCCGCTAAGTGGCGCCATACCACCCGCTTCCCATGAATCACTCTATTCCTAGGTGTCCTAAAGTTCACTCCTAGCCTGTGTATTGGGCCTTTTACCTCTTGTGACTCCCACCCAACAGCGAAACAGATACACAGCCAGCACAGTATGCATGAAACAGTAAAGCGCACATAGGATGTGATGCAAGCAGATAAGTATGCAAAGCAATAAATAAAAAACACACAATAGACAATAAACAAACAAACGCTAGGAAAGGCCCACTAGGAAAAATACATCCCTAGCAGAGTCGCCAGCTGTCGCTCCCCGGATTTCCTGAATCCAAGTACAAAAGCGAAAGGGTGTGGCGCGGAAAAAAGAGTAGAGTCGCCAGCTATGTACTTTTATCCCAAGAAAAGGGAAAGGTAGTACTGCATAACCAAGAGGGAACGGATAAAACAAAGTCTCGAACCAAAGAAAACTGAGTAAGGGGGCCGGTTACGTGAAGGGAAGGTTATCGCACCCATTCACGTCTGTGGTACTCCACAGGATCCACGCTTGCTATTTATGTCTAAAGTGTGTGTATAAAAAGTCCTATATGCGATGCGAAAGAGAGAAAATCAAAGTAGGGAAAAGAAAGAGTTATTGCTCGCACAGGCCCTACCCTGCTGCATATGTATCTCAAGAAGGATTGAGAATCAGAGCACCGTAGCTCGGCTAACTTATTTTTGTTTGTTTTGTGTTTTTTAGGTGAATGACATTACTACGCAATCTACCGGATGCTCGACCTTTGGAGACTTACTCGCCTGTAGTAGAAGGAGTTAACGTGTTCTTAGGAAAAGAAAAATCAAAGATGTTTGTTTGTGTTTTAGGAATGCTCATGCAAAAAGGAAGTCCTAGACGAAGGAACCGTGCTACCTTAATTGACATGCAAATGAGAGACTATACGAAGTCTAACAATCCTATGAGGAGACGATCACACCATACAAAACAAACATGCATAAAGTAAACATGCCAACAAGGGGGCTCAAACATACATGGGTAGGGCTTTAGTCAAGAGGGGTCATATCAACCTCGACAAACAAGCCATGGAAAGGTAATCAAATGGGCTCTTAACCACTGACATTGAACGTCAGGGTGAGCAAATCAAAAGGGTAATGAGGATAAGACCTCATAGCTCTTAACCCTGGACAGGGTGAGCTCATGACAAAGCGTGGGGGTTCAGAAAGATGGAACCCTTTCCACTGACTGACCGGACAAAAGATCTTGGGCTTTTGTTCTGATGCATCGACACATAGTGTGAGCTTAAAGAACGACACACTGAATAACGGGAGATTGACTACTAATCCCTTTTATCCGTCAATTGCCTCACAATGGAGGTCTTTAGCACTGGTGCCTCTTCTTGGAGGTCTTTGGGCACAAAAGTAAACACACAAGAACATTGCCTCCTATCGAGGTCTTCCAGCTAAGAAAGCGGTAAAATGCGGGAAAGATAAAGGGATCAAGAGATCTACCACACGGATAAAGATCCGAAGTAACAACAACTCAAGAGATAAGAAACCCAGAGGTCTCTCAAGCTAGCATCATCAAAGAAAGCAGGTCAGCAAAACAATCAGAATAAATCTCCAAATGGTATCCCACAAATAAAGTGGAATACCAAGAAGGCTATCTCTTCAAGAGTCATGTGAGCCCTCACAGAAACTCAACAAACAGATTAGAGAAACAAGATGGGGTGCAATCAAGAATTGCACCAAACAAAAGAATCATAACAACAATAGCATTAGGTAAACAGCGCACGGATGCAATAGAAAACATGTCATAACAAAAACAAAACAGATTGGAGAGCAAACAGAAAAAGCAGCTACTGTCGCGATCGCTACTGCTTCGCTTAGCGAAGCTTCACTACAGGTTCGCTTAGCGAGGTGCTAGCGAATGCCTGCGGGTTCTGGGTTCCTCTTTGATAACAGTCCGATTTCAGAAACCCCAAACCCTATGGTGCTCATTTCAGAAACTGAGTGATCAAACATTCTAGGTATTGTTACACATTCATGCATATCTAAACCCACATGCAAAACCTAACGATACCCACTCTTCCAAATTCAACCGAAATACCTCATACATTCAGAAATTTCAAATTGAAAGCGTAAAGTAATGGAAATAGGGCAAACCTGGTTAGAGAGATCGAATGAAATTGAATTGCACCGTTGGGTTTGCAAAGCAATGTTAGGGTTTATATGAGATGGAATTGATAGAGGCGATTCAGAGTGAAAAGTCTCAGAGTCCGAGTGAATTTTTCTCTTCAGTGTCTGGAGGCTGCTGCAAATTCGTTAGTTCACTCTCTCTAGGGTTTTGTTTCAATGAAATTTAGAATTTATATTCTGATTTTTTGTGGCTTGGTGGGCTCAGAATGAAGGCAACTCAAGCCCAAAATTTTTCTGTTATATCTTTTTATTTTCAAAATGTGTGGGCTTCGCCTAGCGAGCATGACAGTTCAGACTCTGGTGGCTCGCTAGGCGAACCACTCTGCTCGCCTAGCGAGCATGACAGTTCAAGTCATCTTTCCAAATTTGTAACCTGTGCGCTGGACCTTTGTTCCTTCAAGAGTGATATGTCGAATGATGAATAGTCCTCATGTTGGAAGTAACTCAAGTCATCCCCTAGCCATTTGACCCTCAGTTGACCAACAGTTGACTTTTGACTTTTGATATCCAAACTTCTTGAAAAGTAAACTCTTGGAGCTAATTCTGATTGACATGATGAAATGCAATATGAAATGTTAAATGACCTAAAATGAATGCATGAATGAGGAGGGCAAATTTGAGGTGCTATAATATCGCTAACTATTTCTTGCAATGAACGATTCTTCGCTTCACCAATTCCATTATGGTGAGGTGTGATGAGGGCAGGGAACTCATGGACAATCCCTTAAGTCATGCAGAAATGATAGAAGCTGGAGTTCTCAAATTATCTGACAAGATCGCTTCGAATGGGAATGATATGGAAAAGTTCTTATCCCTTTTCACCTTGTAGAGGATGGCAAAGAGTTTCAAAATAATGAAGGTGTCATACTTTTCACGAATAAACTCCATCTGGTGTACCTGGAGTAGTCATAAACATACACAAAAACATATCTCTTACCTTCAAGACTCTCAACTTGCATAGGTCTCATAAAATCCATATGAAGTAATTCAAGAATACGAGTAGTGGTAAGATGTTGAGCCTTCTTATCTGAAATCTTATTTTGCCTCCTAACCTGACAGTCTCACTACTACAAAAATCATATTTTATCTTGGGCGTCAATCGGATTTTACCTCGCTTACACAAGCGAGATAACGAATGACGTCATAAAAAATTGCCACTTTACCCATCAGTTTCTGATTAACTGATGGGATAGTTGAAATTGTCATTTGTCCGACCCCCAACAACAACATTTTTTATATTTTTAAAACTAGCGCCACATACCTCGGTTTCTATCAAAAACCGAGGGAAAAATATTTTTTTGAAATACAAATTACATTGTTTACACAGAATATTAAATTACATTGTTTTAAAATATCTATTTTTTTATTAAAGTACAAAGTTTATTATGTTACATTGTTTTGGTTTCAATATACAAGTACACATTTTTGACAAATCTGATTCATCATCATCAATGTTATTCTTGAAGAAGAACAAATGCATATTTTGTTGCATACCCATTGCTTTTCAAGTTCAATAGTTTTGCACGCTTTCAATTTTTGATTTAACATAAAAAAAGGTTAGATACATAACATAAAATTCCAGTTAAAAGATAAGATATTATGTAAGAATACCGCCCTTGGAACAATTTTTTTATGTACTTGCAATCAATCCCAGATATTTGTTCCAGGCTTTAAATTGCTTTTCATGGCCAATGCTTTCATTGTCAATGTTTAAGTTTCAAAGGCCAACGCCTATGATATATAGTGGTGGTGTTCGTGTTCTTATTGGATGTAAAGGGTATCTTGTGGATTGATGTGTTGACAATATCTTGAGCATTGTTACTGTATGAATGTAGGGCATAAATTCATTATAGGCTAATTGAGTAATTATACCCCTCGGTTCTTTTATAAAACCGAGCGAAAATGTTATTTCTTTTTTAATTAAAAAATAAAATAAAATAGACTTTTCCCTCAGTTTTATGAAAGAACCAAGGTAATATATTACTTGCGAAACCAAATGGTGAATGGTAAAAAGTTGAAAGTAACATGTATTATTTCCTTTTTTAGATTTTTACCATTCATCACTTTCTTTGTGTGCTGCAATATTCAAATGAAGGATTGTATTCAATACAAATTTTCAAGATCTTATATTATGAAACAAAAAGATTTCTTGTAATTTATAGTTTGTTTAAGAACAAATTTCTCAATGTTGTCAATCGAGCAAACAAATAAATTATGGAGTGTTTTTTTTACTGACAACATAGGAAGGTTATTCCAAAATATAGCAATCACCTTGCAATAAGTGGAAACAACAACAACAACAACAACCAAAACACCATTATGTGAGATCGATTGCGAGAGCATAATTTTTTTTGTTTAAGGTTGGTGTTAGAATAACAACATACAACACAAAACCTTGAATATTTTCTCTGTCTTGCAATCCATCCTAAAGAAAAATGCGTACGAGTTTGGAAAAAACAATGGAAAAAACTCAGAGACCTCAAAAAAGAAAACGTGGCATAATGGAATCAAACCAAAGTCAGGGGAGTTGGTAGACCAGAGCCTCAACAATCTCAACCACTGACCTCAATCTGTCAAACAATGGCAATGAATGATATATAAGAGAAAACAAACGCAATAAATGGTATAACAAAATGAACATGAAAACTCAGTACCAACACTATGCTTTCATGAACAACCACTGTTCCTCTACTTCTTCACATTGCAAATAAACAAACTCCAAAACTCAAACCAAACTTGACACAAATTCAAGTTCTCATCAAAAGAAACATGAAGGTGATAATGGCAAAGATGATGGCTATCAATTATGAATTCTTTTTAGTGTCTCAACCTTCAATGTATCTACTCAGGTGACAAACAACAAACCACTCAGAAAACAAAAAATGGCCACTGCATTTCCAACTTCATGTTTAATTAAGGTCATTTTCAAGCAATTAATAAACAATCTAAAAGAAATGAAAACCAAGAGAAACATAAACAATGCATTCTCAGACAAACAAAACCATAATGAATGCAACAAAACCTTTACACTGAAGGCAATGGCAATGGTTGTGGTTTTCGGTGATGATATTATGGGCGCCGGTGAAACTCACGATGGATGAGTTTAAGGATGGTTTCCAGCGATGGTATAATGGAAGCAAAGGTTGTCGTTTGATGTGTATGTTGGTGGTTTGCAGAGAGGATGGTGTTTCTCACAGTGGTTTTGATGTTGAAGTGAAGGGAGTTGTTTGAATGATGATTACACAATTGTGAGGAGAAGATGTGGTGAATAAGGGAGGTGTCATGGTTGTGAAGATTAGCAGGGTGTGAGTTTTGTTTGGAAGAGTGGAAGATGAGGTAAGTGGTTGAATGGTATGTGGTTTGTGTGTTTTGATGTAGGGAGATGAAGGAGGTATGGTGTATGAGAGTTGAAGGTTTGTTGTTTTATAATAGAAAAAGAGTGAAGAGAAATTGTAGTGGAGAGGTATTTTTAGGAAGAAGAGGGTGTGAGGTTGGTTTTGTGTTTTTGCAGCAGACTCAAATTAGAGAGAGGAGATGAAGATAACCACACGTGAGGGAGCCAACCAACGAGATCTTTTTTTTTATATTATGAAAACAGGTTTCCAGCCACCTATTGGTTCTTATAGGATTGTTTTGAAATAAAAAGCACCTCTCTCATGCACCGTGTGTGCATCTCAGATTGGTTATATCCCTCTTTTTTGTCTTTTTCGTTTTAGTGGAGTGAGAGAAAGATGCTAGTGGGAATCCCAAATGTGTTTCTCATTTTTTGTGTAGTCTCTCTTGTTGGAGGAACAAAACCATTGCCAGCTTTTTGTTTTTTTATCACCATCGAGAAAAGCGGGCTCATGAGAGGGAGAGAAATTTTGAATGGATTTCTTGTAAGGACACATGGCACAAAGTTATTAGAAGAAGAGAGATATTTTCCTATTTTCTTGATTTTCTTTAACATATTTAAATTATTAAGTGGAATTTCAAAAATAAATTAAAAATAAACGACACAACCAAAATTCAAACTAAAAACAAGATAATTTATAAATAATCGTCCCGATTATTTTGACTAGAAAACATAAATAAATGGATAAAAAATTAATAAAAATTTGGCTCAAAAATGCCCAAAAAATTAACATGGTTGCATCACAATGATTAATGCAAAATAAACTTCTCGAAAACATATAGGGTTTTATCGAATTTGAAATAAAAATTATCCGATTAAAACGCTCAGGCGAATCAAAATGTAACCGAAAAAGTAGCTGAAAAAATAAATCGTGCACACCAGGTTAAACTACGCGAAACATAGATTAATAAAATTGATGTTTGCAAGCTCAGTTTTGAAAATTTCCGTCTGCTGATTTGTCACACATTTGAAAATTGATTCAATCAGTCTGTTTGTAGATCCACAAATTTATTTTGACTAACATTCTAGGCGTTATGCGGTATGGGGTGCATGTTATGATATGTAGAGATGCAAAAACTGCGATATATGTATTGACTCCGCGATTCAAGGTCAAAATTGGGGTGTGACACATATGTCTCATAATTATTAACTGAATAATAACAATAAGTCAGAACATTAACATTAATATCATCCGGTCATATGTCTTAATCAAGTAAAAATAGGTTCATCCTCAAATTTGACCTAACCTAAAGGAATCTAGCTACTCGTGCTGAAATTAATCAATACCAATAGTTTAGATTCAAAGAGCATGAAAAATCACTAAAGAATAAGCTCTCCAATGGCCTTCAAAATCTCCAAAATCACTCTAAAACATCTCTCTCTCTCTCTCTCTCTCTCTCTCTCTCTCTCTCTCTCTCTCTCTCTCTCTCTCTCCCTCTCTCTCCTTAAAAAGCTGCTGGAAAATGTGCCAGGCAAACAAATGCAACACATGCACACTACTTATCAACGCGGGCGCGTTGCACTATCATTACTTCAATGCAGGCGTATTGCTTTTTAACGCGGGCTCCTTAGAGGCAGTGTGGGCATGTTATAGTTGTGTAAAATTCAGGGGCTTCAATGTGTTTTTGCTCCTTTTTTCACCAATTTTCTCACTAAGCCATTTTCTTCACCCTAGGGCATTTTTTCCAGCTTTTTCAATTAAATGCTTCTAACTTGCTCAATTCTTTTCAGAATTCAACGATTTTTCTTGCTAAATGACGTGCATTGATAACCCTTCATCAAAACCCCAAATTTAAATTGTTGCTTGTCCTCAAGTAACCTGTATGCACACTAAAACTTTATCAAAAAAGTTAGAAACCTTACCACATGAATGTCACTTGATTTTGCTAATCAAGACCTTCGTTTCATGATTTGCTTTAATCAAATCTGATAAGTTATTACATCACCATTACTTAACATGTCTCTCTACTTACCATGATGCACTCAATTGAAAGGATGTTCACTCAATCAACATACAAGGGTAAAAACCAGTGAATTTATAAGTTATCTCCAAAATCAGTCAGATCATATTTAAACACACATATTTAAGGGGGTTTTCGGTTGTAATGTGGGTTATGTCAGGGTAGGACATTTTTTGGATAACTGGCTTAAACCTTGGAGTTAGGTACTTCTTTGTCCTTCTGTTATCTTTTCCCTTTCATATCACTCTTTCTTTCATACTGGGTACTAGAGATTTTTCAAATTTGTGGTCTTTTTCATTATTTTTTTTTTGAAATGCCATGTTTTGACATCTTATTTTTATTTATTTTTATTTTCATAGACCAAATTCTATAGTACCCCCAACCCCAAATTAAGTGTTGCTAACTTCTAAGAGCAACCTCAAACTTAGTGTTAGCTTATACCAAAGTTAAAATATATCTACCTAACTCTAAGGAGGATGGAAAGATTTATATATTTTAAGTCAAGGGCTTATAATAGGCTAATTCTCCGAAGGAAATGTTAATTCTCAAATTGGTTAACAATGGATATTAGTCATAATGCAAGGGTAGTTTATAAGTTCGTAGAGTTTTCACAAACAACTGCCTTTATGTGTGTTTATCATATCAACTTACTTTAAAAAAATAAAATGTAAGTTCTAGATATTACATTTGCATGGATACACTGAGAAAAATAAATAAGTAAACAAATGGAAATATTATGGCTCAAACCTCATAAGTTTATATATCTGTAGATTAAGTAACAACAATGGTGTCCCCCTTCTTCATCAATCATTACTCAGCAAAGTCACTTTGATCTCGATCACACTATTCTCTGTCTATTGTGATTTATTTTTATTCAAAGGTAAGGTAGTAATTAAACTGAAAAAGAAACATACACAAACAAAATTCATTGATCAAAGACAAAGCAATACAAAATTTAGGGCAGACAACATTTTTGGAGCTCCCCTTTTTTAACTGATTGGTACAAAAGGAAATAAACAAAAGGAAATAAAACAAAAGTAGTATGTTGGACTAGAAACCATCATCAGGGCAGAAGAAGTCATGAAGTCGAGTAAGGTCATCATTATATTCTTGATTCTACCTAGCCCAAAGGATCCTCATCTCTGCTTGCATGTTTTCTAAGCTTTGATTATACTCCACAAAGTACGTCTCTGTCGCTACTAAAGTAGGAGATTTTTTGCTTAAATTAGGGACAAATACATGATTTATGCGATGATCATAAAAATCTTGGTACCCGACCCCAAATCTCGGGGTGTTGATGTACAGATTAGGCGACGCTTCATGAGCCCAAGTGGTTATGCCCAAGGAAAATTCTTATCACTGTTGCATTTGTTCAGGATGTTGTTGATTTTGATGGGCTTCCTCGGGTGGTTGTTGAATCTCAGGACGGTAGACATCATCCTCTCCTTGCTCCTCTTGGCCTCTGGCTGGATGACGTGGGTGGAGGGTCTTGCGGATGGAACTTGCTGTGGCTAGAAGCATATGGTTGATCATCACATCTTCTAGGTGCATCTGGACTCCTGCCAACCTGCACAATTTATTAATAACACAAAAGTGCTCCCTATTTCTTTGGATGATATGGATTGACCAAAGGTACAACTTCTATTTGGTGGTGCCATAAATTATGCAAACACAATAGTGAAAACAACAAGTCTTTTGCAAGAATATGATAGTAATTTGTTAGAAGAAGAGAGAATTAAGAATGGCTAAAAAACCACTTTTAAAGGTCAGCTTCGCGTCCAACGTGCGCGTTGAGATCCAAGGTGCCCGCATTGACCAATGGTAGGGCCAACAATCATTAACCAACGATCAAAAGCAAATGATCAAAATCCCCAACTATCAAATCCTTCCACGCGCCCGCGTTTTTTCAGGGGCTATCTCCATTTTTCTGCACAAGATTTTACTTTTCTATCACTTTCTTATTGTTACATGTTACCTCCATTGCCTTTTTTTGATGATTCTACTCATCCAACAAACATAAAAAATACCAACACAATAAAATGCAAAATACATTTAAATTTAAATTAATGGAAATTAAAATGATCTAATATGAAATTAATTAGAATGGAGACAATTAGACTAATTGTTGCAATTACTAGTTATTAGAGATTCCTATGTAGCAATTATATGTGAATTCATTTGTCCTCGATGGAAAACTAGAATAAGTAGTATATGGAAGCCAAACGGCAGTTTCGAGATAAAAATGAAAGAAGAAAAATGTGTTCCTACTTCAAGAAAGGTTTATATTTTAAGAGCTCAACAATTAATCATAAGTTGATTATGTAGACTTTATGTTGATGACGAGATCATAAATGGGAATGGTGAACTTGAGAAGAATAAATTCATGAAATACTCGATGAATGAGTTTGAGATGTATCATCTTAAAGCCTTGTCATACAATAGAAAGAGTACTAGTGCATCAAAAAATATATATGCAAAATATAAGAGAATTCTTGCTATG
Organism: Lathyrus oleraceus; assembly: GCF_024323335.1. Classification (NCBI taxonomy): domain Eukaryota; kingdom Viridiplantae; phylum Streptophyta; class Magnoliopsida; order Fabales; family Fabaceae; genus Lathyrus; species Lathyrus oleraceus. The sequence continues at coordinate 228,043,991 of NC_066585.1, forward strand.
GTTATCAAATTTTATTTATTTTGGATGTCTTTCTTGTCCACTCAATTAAAAGGATTGTATTCTTGCCAACTTGCTAAAGCAATTTCTATTTATATTCTTAAGATATTAATATTTATTCCAAGATAAAAGCATCCAATTCCAGATATAGTGTACATGTTACTCCTCTTCTTCATTCTATGGTATCTATTCTTGCATAAATTTAAATTAAAATATATATTTGTTCCTCAACTTAAACGTTAATTAAATGATTGATTAATAATTTTTTTAAATGATTGCATTGAGAGAGGAAGTCTGCAGATATGGCTAGAGCCATCAATTTTAAGGGTTGGTACTTAATTTTTAAGGTTCTAAAAATATAGATGGTCCAGAATTTTAAAAATAAATGAGTTTTAAAATATCTAGGTCTCTTATACTAGAAATATAATCAATTTTTCTATTCTAAAAAAAAGTGATATATTTTTTTTATTTTAAAAGAAATCATTTTTTTTTAAAAACATCGACTTTTCTCATTTTGAAAAAATCAACTTAATGTTATTTTCCAAAAAATTGGTATTTTTTTTCGAAGAAAACTGACTTTTTAAATTTTAAAAAAATGATTTTATTTATTTAGAGAAAAATAATAGTTTTTTTATAGAATAGTCTTTTTTATTATTTTAAGAAAAAATTGATTTATCTTTTTAAAAAAAATGACTTTTTTATTTTAAAAAAATTGCTGTTTTAATTTTCGAAAAAATCATTTTTTTATTTTATGAAAAAATCTGTTTTTTTTTTTAATTTTCAAAAAAATGATTTTTTTTTTCAGAAAATATCAACTTTTTTATTTTCAAAAAAAATTGAATTTTTTATATTTAAAAAAAAACGACTATATTTTTTTTTCGAAAAAAATCAACTATATTAATTTTTAGAAAAAAACGATTTTTTTTTATAAAAAAGAATTATATTTTTTAAAATTTTGGAAAAAAATGACTTTTTCTCATTTTTCAAAAAAAAACAACTTTATTATTTAGTACAAATTTTATTTTTTTTCAAAATATTTATTTTTTTTAAAAAAGCTTATTTTAAAAAAAGCTAAAATATTTTATTTCAAACATATCAAATTTTGAGTTGGTCACTTAAGTTCCATAAAAAATAAAAATATGAGAGAGTTTACTAATAAAGGGCAAAAAAAAAAATGAAAATTTCTTAATGCGCCATTTATTTCTTAAGTATCACACAAAATATTAAAATGTCTCCCGATTTTTGAAGATGTATCTTCTTCCGCATCCAACACCCATTCAACGTAAGGCATTCCGAACGACGTCTTATAAGTTGTTTTTTTTTTAATTCTCGACATGCATCTCTGATATGTTTCCGTAGATACATTTCCAGAACATTTACACACCAGTAATAGAAGCAGACACCAAAAATATGTAATTTGACAAAATAAAATTAACATTCATAATATAAAATAAGCATTACATAGATGATTTTAACATAAAATGCAACATTACACTTCAATATTCAGGTGGACGCTTCAACATCTTCACAATATCTTCGATCGATCTTGAAATTGTCGCTTCCAACTCGAGCGGAGTTTTTGTTTCGAAACGAAAAAATGTATTCCATATAGCCCTTACATTTGCATCCATCTTGAGCTCAAAGTTGGTGAACTCAATCTTCCATTCATTGTCAATCGACCGTGAACAGTACTACAACTTCACAATTCTTTTATTGTCTCCGTAAGGTAGGAGATTGTGGATTTCATATTTAATATCTGCAAGATATGTGTACTCGTTGAGCTTGAACTTTCGTAGGGGAGTCATGCTGGAGAATGAGACATTTGTGACATATCAATTGATGTTTATTTGTGACATTTGAGACATTTTCAATTTGTGTAAAATAAAAAACATGAGCACCTTAATTTTTAGAAGTTGTACACAATTGTGGACCGTTCAAAACCTGACATGCTGATTTCGGAGATATATCTCTGGTTCCGCACCTTATCATCTTGTTCCGAAGATGCATCTTCGGAACCTCTTCTGAACTGAACAAATAGGAAGCATAACCTTTAAAAACAAAAATTAAGTGAAAACATTTTTTGACAAGAACAAGTGTTATGGAAAAGATGAATAAAATATTAAAGTATTAAGAAATTGAATATATTACACTTCATTAATATTGAGACACAATTGCATACACTTATTAGTCTGGTTAAACGGAAAATTAAAACGAATCGAAACATTTGTCGTCGGCTAAATCTATGAGTGGTGCCCCCTTTGACTTTTGTGCATTTGATTTTCTTTCAATGTTGCTCAATTTCGTGAATTCTTGCATCTTTTCCATAAAATGGTTCGGTCAAGTCTCGCTTTTTGTTGTTGAATGAGTCGTCCACTCTGGTGATGTAAGTGGTATAAGGCATCTTGATTTCAAGTAAACTTGAACAAAATGCCGTGATTTCACAAGCTACCAAATACACATAATACGATCATTTGGATTTTGGGGTGGGGCGGTGCTTAGTGGGAAAAAGGTTTTCGGAAAATTGTATTGTGTCAGATCAACACACACTCTATCATTCACACATGCTATGAAGTGATCATTTCAGGGAAGCACATCCATTTTTTGCACACTTTCTTGAAATGCATAACGGAATCGACATATAACTCTTTTGTGGAAGAATTTACTATACGATTTGCATCCATTATTTTTTCCACAACCATTTTCACCATTTTTTGACTCTATCTATTTCATCCCAACCGGGGGTTTAACTCAACTTCTCACATTCTTTGTTATGTGATATCTACAAAGTAATGCATAAGAAGTAGGAAATACGTTTGTAACCGAATTCATCAAGGCGATATCGCGGTCTGTAACAATCACTTTAGGCATCTCATCTCGGTCCTTCAATATTTCCTGACACACCTCTAAGGCACAAGTAACATTCTTCTCTTTCTCGCTCTCTAGAAATGCATCTCTGAAAAATACTGACAGACAAAAGTGACAGTAATTTTCAAAATCCCTCCCCGAACTTTCGAAGATGCATCTCCGAAAATTTCACTAGGTTGATCATTTATGCATATATTTCTAGAAACTTTCAGAGATGTATCTTCGGAATAAAAAAAATATAAAAAAAAACAAGTTATAGGGCGTCACTCAGAATGATCTATGTTGAGTGTGTGTTGGATGCGTCCGGAGATGCATCTTCGAAAACTGTGGGACATTTTAGTATTTTTGCGTGGTGTCTAAAAAACATAGAGGATGCATTAAGAAATTCCTAAAAATATTCATTTAGTAGGGGAAAAAAGAGGTCTAATTATTGAGACTTTGTTATACATGACTTTTTGACACCTCTAGTTATAACTTTCTTAACTATTTCAAATAACATCCAACAAAGTATGTAAAGATGACTAAATTAAGAAATGCAAAAAAAATTAAAGTAAATTAAAGAGATAAAACTATTTTAAATAGATTGGTTGATCGAGAAAACTATACCATTGGCCATAGAATGGTGCTCTATAAAGGTGCTAGCCTACACCTATCTCATTAAGCTATTTTTATGTGTCGCGGGTGTGTGATCATTTTGCTTGGGATATGTAGGGCTTAGTGTTTGTCAAGTTTTTCTATTTTTGTGATACTTTATTGCTCAGTTTGTGTTTTTGTTTTATGAGAAATATTATTCTTACATTGAAATGTAACACCTACACCGTATTATTATACGGTTTTTCTTTTTAAAATGTTTAATTATTATTTTTCTTTGTTTTGAGATAAATAAACACAGGGTCATGTTGTATTGCATATGGTGTAAGTATACGGTGTTAGACTTTTGGTGTAAACATATCAATACTCTTGTTTTATTCCTCAATTGCGATTATTGGCACTTAAAATCGTGGAAGATGACCTCAACTGTTCAATTGGCGCATATTATTGGATTATAACTCCTGCACCTCGCAATACCCATGGATCCCAATAAACCTCAGAAAAACTAAGTTATGTTTTGTTCGATTATCATTTCACTCGCTTAATGCTGCCCCAATTAGGGAATATTCGTCTAACCCTAAAATTGTATTCTTTTGATTTCAATTGGAACATTATGTTTAGGGGTAGTAAAATTCCATATGCGTTATATTGTCGAATAATTGTTGTTCCATTTTGAAATCAGAAATGGAGTAAGGATCATAGTGGATTTGAGTTTTCAATGCGGTGGAGAGGGGGTTGGCCTGCAAGATTAGAACTTCACCGCTCAAGTTAATATGTGAGAGAAAATAATGAATTGAAATTGAGTTTGAAACTTGTTACTTGAATTTGGCGTCTTCTCTATATATAGAGAGAGGGAATAACAAACTCGTTATTTGTTAAAAATAAATTGCGAAAATCGTTGCATGCACTTGCAGTTTAGATCCTTTATGATCATAAAAAAAAGACTCATGTGTGCTGAGAAAGTTCTGAAAGAATTATAATTCCTTTAGAATGATAGGTCGGAATGGCTATGGCTGGCTTAGAACAACTGTTAACCTCTAACGTAACAATTCAGCAATGTGCTTCAATAATATCTAAAAATAAAAAAATTAATCTGAGTAAACCTTGTCTCAGGTTACGAAAAAGAAAAATATCTAATACTTTTGATTTTTCAAAATTCAACTAGATCTTTTAACATTCTTAATATATCTTTATAAATAACTTCAAAAAATTATTCACTAATCATATCATTATTGAAAACATTATTGATCACTAATCTTGAACTAACATTATTGAAAACTTATTTTTTTATCATACTTCTCAATTCCCATCCTTCTTTTTTGACATTCTCTCAAACATTATGACAATGTCTTCCCAAAATCATAACTAAAAAGAAGGAAAAGTCATATTCTCAGGGACTGATCGCTCGACTGGGTGAGTCGAGAATGGGATACAAACTGCAAGTGCACAGTTCTATCGCGTAGTTTTAAAAGATATCGATCCCACAGGGACTTATGAATCGATATACCGTTATCTAAGGTTACTACGTAAATCTAAGGTGAAAATGTTTGATTGTTTGGGGAAAAACTAAGAGCTAAACTAATATCTAGATTAAATATAAATGAAACGGATATCGGTATGTAGTTCGTCAAAACTAGGGAATCAAGTCTTTGTCGGTTTCTTGGTTTTAAAATGAATCGTTTCGGTTAACTTTATTGGTTAAAGGTTTTATCTCAAACTCTCGCTCTGTTGAATAAACCATGATTTTATATTAATGTAGCTGTCACTTATAATTAAGTCAAAAACCATATTTTGAAAACAATAAAGTTGCAGAAACTCCTTTTAAGAAAATACTGACCGTTTTAAACACCCTTATCTCAAACTCTCGCTCTGTTGACTTAGGTTATATAATCAAATCCAAATGCTTAACTCTCGTCCTCACATTCAATCTTTAAAAATACTTTTTGGAAAAGGTCAGAATTTAATTAACTCTAAAACTTGCTCTCGCCCTGATCTAGAATTAATGCCTAACTTACACTGTCCAGTTAAAACCTCAAACTCTCGCTCTATTGATTTTAACTTCTTTATGTCCTTTACTTTTGTAAAAAATCTTGTTATTAAACCTGTAAGTTGAGACCGTAAAAAGATTGATTTTAATTTTAAGTTTAGATAGACCGACTCAGTCTTGATCCCTTATTCTGCTTACTTTACATACCGATACCTAGGCGAATTAGCCAGACATGCTAAATAAACAAGAATACATATCATGCATAAACAGACTCATTCCAGGCAGATAATATAGATAAATAATAAAACAAAATATTAAATAATGATTAAAGAACCTGAATGCGTAATACAATAGTCTTGAACACTCCACCACAAGCCGGTAGGATTTGTTCTTGGATTCTTCAATTAAACAGTAAATTAAATCAAGGAAATAAAACTGGAATATAACGTAAGGTTAAATCCAGTATAAAGTTGCACAATAGTTTCCGGTGTAGAAACTATTATGCGAAAAATATATAAAATCTAAAACGGGAAAGGTAAATTTGCAAGGGAAAAAGAATGTAAAGCTTGCAAAAGAAATAAATAAAATAAACAATGCTGGAAAAGAAAAATAAGCAAAAGCTAAAACAGAAGGTTTGAAAAGCTTCGGCAGAGTAGACGGCAAAAGAGGGGAGAGGAAGCCGGTCTTTTAGGTTTCTAATGTAGCTATTTATAGTAGTGCTTCTAACTGCTTTTTGTTTCCCACGAGTCTTCAGCATGGCTAAATACACGGCGCGGGCATAGGACACGAACTCTCTCAACGTCTCTTCAATTCTTCTGAGGGCGTGACTTGCGCCAAAAAGCTAGTGGAATGGTGTGACGCTCGTCACACCATGTGTGACGCTCGTCACAGGGGTGCTTTTAGTGTGACGCCCGTCACAGGCACAACGTGCGTTTCTTTGGGCTGGGCTTGGTCTTTGATATTTGTTTCCTTTTTACTCCTTTCTACACCTCTTTTTCTTCCCTTTTTCACTTTTGCTTCAAAATGGATACCTGACATAAATAGCAAGGAAATACTGCATAATATCTGATAAAATGAGATAAACTAAAGTAAATGATAATCTAATCTAATTGAATTAAGTCTTAAAATGTGATATAATTTCGTGTTATCAAACTCCCCCATACTTAAATCTTTGCTTGTCCTCAAGCAAAATTCAGTATAGAACTTGTTAAAAGTTTTAGCCAGATGAAATTTCAAAGCACAATCAATTCGTACTAGGTTGCAAATGGATTTTTGTTTAGGAGGACTTGAGTTAAATCTTGACATCAACAACTACCGTTACAACTTAGATAACCCTAACTTATGCAAATCAGTTCAAGTACCCTATGATAGCTATCCTGGTTCCTTTAGTCTTATTTTACCCGTTTTCATTCTAGCGAAATCACATTAAGCCCTTTATCTTTTCGCGCACGTAGTGGAGTAACCGGTTAGTGATTATGATCCGCTTTTAGCTAGAAGTTCTGGTACATAAGTCGGATAACTTCATTATTCAGTCCATTGCAAATTGCGGGGGATCGAACCGTAGTCCGCCCTACCAAGTTCAGTACCAGATACCTACTGAACCAACTCATAATGGATCTTTCATATTGTGTTTTTGCATGATCTGCAACCTTTAGATTAAATGATCTGGTAAGGATCACCTAATTTAATCAGTGCATTTCCTGATATATTCATATATTTTATGTTACTTTGGGGATCATTCACTTATATTCATCGGCTCTCCACGTAGTTTGCTATTAAGATGGTGCTGACTTCTCGTATAAACTACTCGGGGTTACTCTAAAGTTCGAAGAATCGGTATAATAGGTGCTTATCCTGATCTAACATGTTGAGGTTCTCAAAGCGTTGTTATGGTAATGATTTTTTTGTCTTGATTTCACTCAAGTTTTATAAAGTAAGCAACCTTTATACTTATTGGGTGTGTTAAAATTTGTTTTGTTATGGCTCAAGAAAATTGAGGGGAATAGATAATAGAAATATTTCGCACTAGGGACTTAACTTAAAGTTATAATATTTTTTTTTTTTTTTTTCATAAAAAGAAAGGGAAATAACAATGAAAGGGAAGGTAACATACTTGAACAATGGAAATAGGAAGAATATTGTTTCCCCCCCCATACTTAAACTAAACATTGTCCTCAATGCTTTAAGGGAAAGAAATACAAAATGGAAATTCAAAGAAAATAACAACTAAGGCTGCCTTCCGCCTCTGGTTCTTGGACCTGGTGATCTTTGACGTATGTCTAAGTTGTCGAACCTGCTAAACAACTCAGTAAACCGCTGGTCGGTTATGGCATTCCGAGCATCCTGTTGCTGTTGCATTTGATGCATCATCTGCAGCATCTCGACATTCTGTGCCTGCATACCATCGATAGCATCCATAATGTCGTCGTTGGTTGCAGGCCTTCTTCGTCGACGACGTTGGGAGGATGGGCCTGTTGTATTGCCGGAAGGGTTGAGCGGGACTGACGGTTGTGTAGGCGGATGATCACCTTGTTCCATTTCTTCAAACTCATCTGTTTGTGGGTTTGTTTGTAAAGGCTCGGTGGTTTCAGGAGCGTTTAGATCATAGAGGTGGCGGTCGGGGTTTGTGACATCAGTGAGGCCAGTATTTGGTAGAACAACGCTTGGGACTGCCTGGTTGTTCACCATAAGATAATATCCTCCGCCTACTCTGTTTTTAATCAGGCGGCTGGAGCGGCAATAGCTGATATCCATAGACAGGGGAGGTAGGGATTCTAAAGTTTGGAGTTTATCCCCTAGGTTCAGGCCAAGTGCTATGGATGTTATTAATCCACCAATTATAAAGGGTTGCCGGCCTCTAGCACATAAGGTGCGGATATGATGAAAGAGAAAAGAGGCGGCGTTTACCTGAGTATCCGGTTCGAAAACGCACTGGAGGAAAAATAACTCCTTTGAGTTGACCTTACTGTTGTTTGGTCTTCCAAAAAGTGTGTTTTGCAGGATACGGAGAAAATAACGGATGGTGGGGTTATGTATATGGGAGAGAAGGAGTTCTTCCCAGTTGTAGGTCTCGATACCGGAAATTTTCTTAAAAAGGCCAAAAACGCCAACTGTGTTCCAGTTTGAGGTTGGAGGGATTCTGGCATGAAGCAGACCTTCTGTGGGAAAATGTAGCATGGTACTCAATTGGCGTTGGGTTAAGGAGTACTCGGTGTTGAACATACGGAAGGTTGCGGTACCGGTTAAAAATTCGTCTTCACCGGCGGGAGTGGTGTAGTCGTAAGAACTTAGGAATTCTAAGGTTAGGGAAGGGTAGGTGGGTTGGTTATGAGTGCAAAGGAAGGTTAAATCGGCTTTACGGAGCATCCACTCGATACCTTGGAGTAAGCCTAATTGTTGCAAGCAAGGTAAATCGGGGTACCTGGTGGAAACGACGCCTCGCTGCTGGAAGCGCTCGAATTGCTCTTGCTGATAGTTGTCATCTCCGGATCGGAAGATGATATTTCCGAAATTTTGATTTCCCGCCATTGTGATGAATTTTGAAGGAGTGATTTGGAGTGGAAAAGAATTGTATATTTGATATGAGAGAATTGTTTGTGGTGAATGAAGGAGGTTTTGGTAGGTATTTATAGGAGAAGGATTGGAAGGTGGAAAGAAAAAGTGGTTGAAAAGTAATTAAGTGTGGTTAAATGAAAAGTGAATGGGGAATGTAAAAAGGTAAGGGGTGTAACGTTCGTCTCCAACGGCTCCTTAACGTTCACATGTCTGAGGAGTGTTACGCTCGTCACAGGGATGTGACGCTCGTAACAGGCACTAAGCGTGCCGTCCGTTATGGGTAGTGTGACGCTCGTCACGCATTCCCTTTTGGAAAGGCTTAGTGGCGCTTCACAGGATTATTTTGGTAGTGTATTTTAATGTTTTGTTTTGCTTATGATCAGTTTAGTCTGCAATTTAATTTATTGTGCACGCTAAATCTGCTTTGTATAGTAATAATTCATAGGTAGCAACAGTAGAGCATAATAGCTTTTGCATAATAAAATTAACTAAACAGCTTCAATAAAAATGATCATAATGTAATACAGGAAAGGAAAACAATGAAATGAAAGAGAAATAAACATGAATTCAAATAACATTAATGAAAAATCTATCCTAAAACTAAATAACTTAGAAAGAAATAACTAAATTCCATCTATCTTCGGATCTCTGGCCGGAGGAGCAAAAGAGTTAACACGATGCCGCAACATACGTAACTGACTTGCCGTGCTGCTCATGTATTCTAGGACTGCATGCCTCAAGTTGTGGAAATCTTCCCTGAGGGCGTGATGCTCTGACATCAAGGCTTCAATGACGGTTTTAATATCTGTTCCTGGCATATGATGTCGGAGATCAGGCATGGCTGATTCTTCGGTCAGGACAGGCTGAGGAGGAGGATCAATATCATAGTAGCCGGAAGGTGTCTGAGGGTCAGATTCAGCATGAGAGATATGGTCAACATAGTGCTCATAGTCATCACAAATCTCATAGTCCTGGATGGATTCAGTGGATCTAGCAGGAGTAGGGGTTTCGTTCAGGTTGTAAAGCCAGTTACTGCTGTTATGAACGCTAGTCCTAGGATCGGGCATGGTGAATAAGCAAAGAACCTGGTTATCAATAATAAGTTCAAACTCATCAGACCCTAGGTTTGCTATAAACATAGTGTTGAAGAGGAAAGGTATACTCATAGTAGTAATGCCACAAAAAGGGCTAAGGTCAAGCATAGGCTGACGTAATCCAATGGCATTACCTATAAATTATTATTATTGTATTATTTTTTTTTTTTATATTTTTGAATAAATAAAGAATGAATACTGAACAAAAATTAAAAGAATAATTAAGAAAGAAAATAGTGAAATGATAATAATAGAATAAGAAAATAGCAAACTAATTAGTGGGTTGTCTCCCACCAAGCGCTTTGTTTATACGTCGCAAGCTCGACAAAGAAACTGTTAAATATAATTGATGGGTCCTGGGGGCGTTTCGTCTAAGTGTAGAATTTGCGAATCCTCGTTGGTTTCCGCATAGTGATAATGTTTCAGACGCTGCCCGTTTACGGTGAACGGTTCTGTAGATTGTCCTTTTATTTCTACCGCTCCACTGGGAAAGATTTTAGTGATATGAAAAGGTCCTGACCATCTGGATCGTAGTTTTCCCGGGAATAACTTTAGTCTAGAGTTAAATAAAAGTACTGCATCGCCTTGCTTGAAGATTTTCCTTGATATACGCTTGTCATGCCATTGTTTTGTTCTTTCTTTATAGATTTTGGCATTTTCATAGGCGTCTCTTCTGAGTTCCTCTAATTCGTTTATGTCAAGGATTCTTTTTTCACCGGCGGCTTTATAATTCAAATTTAAATTTCTAATAGCCCAATAGGCTTTATGTTCTAATTCTACCGGGAGGTGACAGGATTTTCCATAAATGAGCTTAAATGGGGTTGTCCCTATGGGGGTTTTATAAGCAGTTCGGTATGCCCACAAAGCTTCTGGTAATTTCAATGACCAATCTTTCCTTGAAGTGGCGACCGTTTTTTCTAGAATTTGCTTGATTTCTCTGTTAGACACTTCCACTTGTCCACTGGTTTGAGGGTGGTAAGGTGTTGCTATCCTATGTCTCACTCCATACTTAAGTAGTAGTTTTTCGAGTACCTTGGATATAAAGTGCGATCCACCATCACTGACTACTATTCTTGGGATGCCAAATCTCGGAAATATTATATTTTTAAAGAGTCTAGTTACTACTCGGGTGTCATTTGTTGGAGAAGCTACAGCTTCGATCCACTTTGATACGTAGTCAACTGCCACAAGTATGTATTTGTTACCGAAAGAGGATGGGAAAGGTCCCATGAAGTCTATCCCCCACACGTCAAAAATGTCTACTTCCAAAATACCTTTTTGTGGCATCTCGTCACGTCTAGATATGTTTCCCGTGCGTTGACATCTGTCACACTCCTTAATAGCCGTATGCACGTCCTTCCAAATAGTTGGCCAATAAAAGCCAGCTTGTAGGATTTTAGAGCAGGTCTTGGGTGTACTTGTGTGTCCACCATAAGGAGCGGAGTGACAGTGTTGGATTATATTTTCTACCTCTTCTTCGGGTATACATCGACGGAAAATACCATCGGGGCCTCTTTTGAAAAGTAAGGGATCATCCCAGTAATAGTGTTTTATGTCGTGGAAGAATCGTTTCTTCTGCTGGTAAGATAAAGTAGGTGGAACTATTCCGGCAGCTAAATAATTGACTAGATCAGCGTACCATGGTGTGACAGATATAGCTAAGGTGGTTTCTACTTGCATGTCGGAGTTGTTCTCTTCCAAAGTAGCTACAAGTTTGTCATACGAGAAATCATCATTAATTGATGTTCTTTCCGGTTCAAGGTTCTCAAGTCTAGAGAGGTGGTCTGCTACTACGTTGTCAGTTCCTTTCTTGTCCTTGATTTCTAAGTCGAATTCTTGTAGTAACAAGATCCATCTTAGGAGTCTAGGTTTAGCATCCTTTTTTGTTAAAAGGTACCTGATAGCAGCGTGATCGGTGTAAACTATTATTTTGGCTCCTACCAAGTAAGAACGAAATTTATCTAGCGCAAATACCACTGCTAGGAATTCTTTCTCGGTTGTGGCATAATTCATCTGTGCTTCATCCAGGGTTCTGCTAGCGTAATATATAACGTGAAGCTTTTTATCCTTTCTTTGTCCTAGAACAGCACCTACAGCATAGTCACTGGCATCGCACATTATTTCGAATGGTTCATTCCAGTCT